>NC_056732.1:417029296-417049296 GCF_019279795.1 Protopterus annectens
ATTAAAAATGCCATGACGTTTACTGAGCTCCGACAGTTTAAATATGCGGCTGCACTACGGACACCACATCTGTACACATTTGCATACTACATACTCAGGGGTGACCTCTTCTGATCAGACAGGGCCCATGTCCACAACATTATTGATGGATATACTCCTCATACGCAACATAAGCAGAGGCCACTGTGAGCAACATGCTCATGGATATGTGCACACACACCACAATGAGTGGGATGTGCTTCTGGGTTACATTCCCAAACCGGACACTCGCCATGCTGTGGAACATAAGTCCTATGTACATCACGCAGGGACACTCAGTAGCACTGTTCATGTGATACCTCCCTTGGTAGCTGGGAGACACATGTAGGCCTGGGATCACTGCAGTGGCTGTACTGTGCAGTGGTGCAGGTGACACCTGGCTCTGCTCTTCACAGGACACTACCCTGGAGAGGTGCCACTAGTGTGAACACTGTAGTTATGCTTACACCTGGACTTGCCAGACTGCATAGTACCCCACTATGCACCTGTGCAGCTATTACATGTCCTTTGTGCATGGTTACTTGGTAGCCTTTCCATTTAGATTAGCTATCATGCTATTACTATGTCCCATACCTACAGGCCATATGTATCCTGCTATTGTACATACCAATAGATGATACCTGTGGTATGCATGATATGCCTGTTATGCCTGTTATGCTGTGTAGAATATCTATCATATCTACCTATAATACTATACATTACACATATGTCACATAGTATCCCATAATGCAAAGCATACTTGCTCAGTGGGACCACCTTACATATGTCATTAATGTTATATGGCCATACACATGCGTGCTGACAGTATATCAACATATACTATCCCTGCTATGGCACGTCCTTGTTGGGCATACCCTACCACTGACGGCGGGTTGTATGGCATTGTTCTGTTTAATGGCCTCATGTAGCATCCCTTGTGGTGTCTGTGCTGTGTACCTTGTGTCCCACTGCTGGACGCACAGATTCTACAAGCGTTGGTATGCTCAGCAAGACATCACTACATAAATACCTTTCCCCAATTTATGCATTGCGGACACATTTAATTAATGCAAACCAGGCTATACATACAGTAAAACTAATTAATACAGATCATGCTATACATAACCTTACATATCAGGCATTCTACATACCTTGTTGTCGTTACGGCATTTCGTTTCTATCTCTCTGACAGTGTTTCAACTGTTATTCGGTATGAGCATATGGTTTGAATGTCTGGCAAGTCATCCTTATATACGTCGATACCTGAAACATGTGGATTCTTCCCACCAATTGGTGTTCCTGAGTGACTAATTACCTGCATATTAGCTGTGCAGCTACTTCATTCACCAATTACACGGCGACAGTGGGGTATAATTGGATTCTCCACCTGGGCGTTGCCTATTTGCCCTACCTTCGGGGAGACGGTCTGTATTGTGTTTTGTTATGTGTAACTGCAACTGCTATGCATGGAGACAGGTATAGTTTGGATTCATGTCCCCGTGGATTGTGTGTGACAGGTAGAGTATTTGGTTCAACATGTGGGTGTACCTGTCATCCCGACATCTGATAACGGAGTATTGCAATCAAAACCTGTAGCATGGCTGTTTATTCCATTATACAACGCCTGCAATTTTGCATGTCGCCTTTAATTGTGTCTCTCACACGGTATGTTGAGGGTTCTGCAGATGTAATTGGCTGACTGGATGTTTGTGCTGCTATTACAGTTTGTATTGCTTTAGTTTCTAGTGTGGGGGATGTCGGTGATCTTACGTAACATATACGGTTTGTGGGCCTTGCATTTCTACATAATCCGTATATATGTGTGTGGGCTCCATCCCTAATTGGGGAGCTAACAGTTAGTAGACTTATGTTACGGGATTGTATGTTGGGCCATTGTTAATTGATTTCTATATCGTCTGCAGGTGAGCTTGCTACTTGTATACCTCCGTAATTGCAGCGATATATCAGGGGATATGTGTAAGTGACAGCTATCCCTTGTATTTCTGTCCCAGATATTTGCAGTCATTGTGGTTGTGTTGTTAAAAGAGCCTGTTTGCCATGGGTTGCCACCTTTTCATATGGTCATTATTGGACACTTGCGGGACACAAAGCAGTGTTTACAGGCCAACACATAGCCATGGTCAGTACACAGGTAGCACATACTTTTATCCTCACTACATACCTATTGTTGTGTGACTTTGGCTGCTTATCATATTGCATGCAACATTTAAGTTTCTTACATACAGGCATAACTATTAAATACGTCTGTTACATTATATATGGGACATATTTATGTCCTACCATCTCGGATATTTGCCCTTTGTACTGTTTTATGTCAGGACACACCTGCCCAGGGTGGGGATGTCCCTCCTACTGTGGTACAGGTAGTAACCGTATGCCTACGGCTAGCTATACCCACACCTATCATACTGATCTGCCTCTGACTTGGCACCAACATACACATGTTGCGGACACACACACACATTACAGTCACACAGACATGCACACGGCACCCTCAAAGCACACTTACACAGACTACGGCACTCACAGACACAGTTGAACACAGTACCTACGTGGACCGTGACACCGGCAGTGACTAACTGTCCCTTCATATCATCATACTATTACTCGCGGATGTACTGTTCCGGTACTGTGTTCTATCAGTCTTTCAGCCTTGTGGTTACGCATGTCGGTATGTTACACATTCCATGGTTGGCGGTATCCTATTTATTTGTACCTCCAAGATGTTATGAATGTCGTTGAACTATCTATTCTATTTGCAGATATCGCTGAATCCATCTATATCACCATATATCCCTCTATTGCCCTTTCTATCTGTATTATATATATGCATATGTGTACATATATATATATATATATATATATATATATATATATATCTATATATATATATATATATATATATATCTATATATATATATATATATATATATATATATATATATATATATATATATATATATATATATATATATATATATATATATATATATATATATATATATATATATATATATATATATCTGGTGGGGAACGTGACAGGCACACAGCACCACCATATGCTGTAAGACTCATGTACTATTCAGGTGTTGGCATTCCGTGTTGCACTGGCTGTTGTGTTTACAATGTTTGAGGGCTGCCTATGTGGGAGTCACACATTGGGCCACCTATACATTACAATTTACAGGTGGTCATGTTTGTGTGCCATCCATTTTACTGTGTGTGCAGGTGGAGAGGTGTCAGTCCGTAGGGGCCTGCACGGTCAGTGTATGTGCTATACGTTCCCTCTTTGCCAAGGCATAGGCAAATTGGGCATGCCTCCGTCTGCCTACTGGGGCTGGCACAGTGTGTTCATGTTCTGAATCCCTCTGTGCCTGTACTGGCCTTGGCAATTGCGGTGGGCTATGAGGGCCTTCACCATTTTGTCCCTGCTGCAGCTGCTTCCGCAGGATCATATTATGTAGCATGGCACATACTATGATGATGTGGGCACATGTGCCTGGAGAGTACTGCAAGGCTCCACCAGATGTATCCAAGCACCGGAACCATGATTTCAGCATCCTGAACACACGCTCTATGATGATTCTGGTTTGTGCGTGTGCCTCATTATGGCGTTCTTGCATGGGTGTGTGTGCATTTCTGATGGGAGTCATCATCCACGGCTCCAGTGCATAGCCAGCATCCCCACGAGATGGCCATGTGGGATGTCCCCCCTGACAAATACCTGATACAGCTGTGAGGCATGCCAGATATGGGAGTCATGGTAGCTTCCAGGGCTGCCAGCACACACATCCATGATAATGCCCTGGGCATTGCACACGACCTGGCAGTTGATGGAGTGGAATCCCTTGCGGTTTATGTAGCGCATACCCTGCTCACCGGGTGGTGACTTGATTTGTATGTGCATGCAGTCTATCGCACCCAGTACCTCCGGGTATTGTGCCACACGGTGGAAGTGACGCATATTGCTGGCCAACTCCTGCTGAGTTCTGGGGAAGTATATCTGCTCATTGGCATGTGGTAACGTGGCATCCAGGAACTGGTGTAGTACCCTGGATGCTGATGCCTGTGAGATACCCATTATATCTCCAGTTGGCCTTTGAAAGGTACCTGTGGCCAGTATTCGCAGGCTTACACATACCTTCGTGTCCACTGGTATGGGTTCCCCTCTGTTGTTTCTGGTTCTCAGGCGTAGCCAGCACAGCTCCACTATTTGCTGTAAGATGTCCCTGTCCACCCTGTAACGCTCTACTATCTCCAGGTCAAGTAGCCCCTGGTAGGTTACCCTTGGTCTGAACACTCTCCTTCTCCTCCGAGGCCTGCGGTGGTTGTTGGCATCATCCTCCACAACACCGTCAGTCTCTAACACATGCTGATGAATCACAGCTATGGCAGCTCCCAACATGTACATTTTAAAAGTTCCCAGTGTTTACACCTATGGTGCGGTGTTTGGGGATACACAGGTGTGTGTTGGGTGCTTACACACTTTATACTATTGTGCTGTGAACACCGATGATGTCATAGGGTGTGTATGTACATTCATAGCTACAGGTTATGTTATGTGTTTTACTGCCGGAACTACTATTGTGGTGCCTTTGGTGTTGAATTACATTTGCCTGCCGTGGATTACCTCTTGACCTTCCCTTTACATTTCTGCGCATTGCACCTACCATTTTCTGGCATGCATCCTGCAGCCTACTTTCATTGTGCTTTCCTGGACCTGGCGTATCTTGCGTTATGTGTGCTACTGCTGGTCTGCTGTCGGTTTGCTTTGCTCTGCTGTGTCAGGTCTCCTATCTTTGCAATCCAATACCTCCCCTCCTTTCTTTGCATTCACATGCCTCCCCTATCCTGTTTTGCAGGTTTCTGCAAGCGGACTTGTCAGCTGCCATCGATTGGCCTTCATGGGTTGATTGGTGTTGATTGCTCATTAGTACTCCAATTACCCTACTTCCGCATTTCCTTTTCTTCCCCTGACCTTCCTGTTTCTGCTATTGTTTGCGGTGCGTGCATCCGATTACTGGGTTTCGGGCACGTTTTCATCCTCGTACACATGCGCTTTTGGCCAAAATGTGTGCTCTCAGCTAAACGATTCCTCCCCACCCCTATCCTGCAGCTTTGCTTAGCAACGGACAGGCCAGATTTGCAATGCTCCAATGTGCTTAGTGATACAGTGACACACCCCTCTGCTGATGTCATGTATCTCCTCTGAGCCACTCCTTGGTGTTATACCATTGCGCCGTATGGTACAACCTTCCTCCGGCGGGACATTTGCGATTCAGTATTATCTGCCTCATTTGCATGGCATTGACTACTAATTCATAGTTACCGCGCCGAACACTATCGCAAGCCCTTAGCAACCCTTGCACCTTGGTTGTGGTGTTCCATGCCTACCATTGTGTGTTATGCTGTAAACCTGATTTCTATTATGTTGCGATTTTATGACATTTTTATATTATTTCTTTATGTTACAGCTTCCGCACACATGCCCTGCGGTTCTGCTGTGCGTTACTGTGGACATGACATTAAATGTTGTTATTTACGTGTTGTGCATCTTTTCTTATGCCATTGGCTGTGTATTTCGCCATTGGCATATGTTCACGTTGTGATACCTGGGTCTGGCCCTCTTCCATAGCTCCGATGTTATGTTTGGGAAGATGTAAACCATGTTTTTTGGTTTACATTTCCTTGGGCTTACGCTATGCCTGCACCACTTCATGAATCGCTATATGCCTTCATTTGCATGGTGCAACACTGCACATGGGGTGATTTGCATACCTACGCCGGGGGCTGCGCAGATATGGTGTACGCCGGTAGTGCACGTGGAATTAGATCATACCTGAATCGCTCGGTGGCCATATTTGGCGTTATAACACCTACGCTATGCGTGCGCCTGGCGCAAGCTTCATGAATCCCGGGGCATGTCTTTAAGAATATTGTTAAAGGACAGACGATTAGAATTTAACTTATGAATAATGTAGAGACAGAGTTTATTGAGGATGTTATGGGGTTTAAATGAGACCTTGGAAAAAGAGGGTACACTAAGAAAGAGAGAGAAAGATGCTGGGGAAGGAATGATGCTTAGATCTACACATGGAAAACCTTATTATGGGCCACCCATGAGAAAAAAAGGAGGGGGTTTTGTGCACTGATTCAGACACTGTTTGAATAGGTTTGACATTCACCTATGATAACAAAGACATTGTGAATAGTTTTCATAGGAATTGGAATATTCTTCTGCCTGACACTGATATGGCATGGCTGGTACATGACAGGCCTCACTTTTATTATAAGAATTTCTTATCTCTCAAACAGATGTTGTGTTACCCTAGGAGTTCTTGTAGTTTTAAAAAGGAACATTTATCCTTTGGTACATATCACTGTGAGTGATGTAATTTATGCCCTTTTATTGATGGCTCTAACAGCTTTTTTACATCCCTGCTCAGGACAACTGTTTAAATTTAAAGTTAAAGCAAACTGCAACACCTGTAACATTGTTTATCTTGCTCACTGCACTACATGTGCTGTGTTTTATATAGGGAAGATGAATAGACGTCTTTGTGACAGAATCAGGGACCTCCTATACTGCATTAGGAGGTCTAATGAGACCAATGTGTTAGGTAAGCATATTATACAAGCAGGTGCTGTCCACAAGTTTATGTTTATGATTATTGACTCTATTGTTCCCACAGAGTGACTAGGTGATGTTACTAATAAAACAGAAAGCAGAGTTGAAATGGATTCTTAATTTCAGGTCAGACTGTGAACCTGGCCTGAATGAACATGTTCATAGGATGATACTAGGCTATTGGGACAAAGGCCCTTATCAGCCTAGCCAAGAATTTTGCCCATGAACAATTATAATTTAATACCAGCCCACACCTTATGATATGACCCAAACTTATCTTATTTTACAAATGCTTATTAAACCTATTTTAAAGTCGCGTAGATTGCATTAAGTATAAATGTTTTTGCAGTTTATTTTTTTTTATTTTTCATACTTAGATGTTTTTTGTGTACATTACTCTTTAAATGCTTTGGCTTTTCTTAAATAGAATGCACTCCATTCACTTACAATGCAGCACTTTTATTGGTTAGTTTGATATAGGACTACTAAAGTAATACTATTTAAACATCAGAGTGTGTTGTGTGTTTTACAAATGATCTGAAGAAGCCATACGTAAATGTGCTCATCTGTTTTTATTTTATTTTTTTATATTAAAAGTTCATTTAACATACAATTTCCAGTTCTCTGTGTTTGGATTACTTGTTCCTTTGCTGTCCATTTGGAAATGTGCAATTTTTGCTGCTGCTCTACTTGCCAGTGTTTGGAGTCAGCTTGTTTGATTTTTCTTGGTAAAATGTGTGAGCATTTATTTGCTCATGTTTCCATGTAGACTCCTTTCCGTGGTTGTATTCGGAAAGTTTTGGAATAATTGGCCAACACGAACACGGAGTCTACACAGTTGCTTTAGAAGTTGTTGAATCACTCCACCGTGGTGATTTGCTTCATTAGCCTAAAATTCATGCCATAATTTTGCATGCTATGAATGTTTCTGTATTTGTACACTCTGAGTGCTGCTATGGGGAGTTTACCAAATCTAAAACTTTTTGCACCTGTGTGTACATCGCACTGGGATGGGCACAAGGTAAAAATGTATCACGTTACCTTTATTGAACCCCTGATTATCTGTTTTTAGTACTCAGGGTCTTACTTTATGAGGTTTAGACCCAGGTACAGATAATAGCAGAAGTGTGGTAATAATCAAGTATTTTTTTTCCTGTAGCACAGATTAATATTATCATACATGTCCATTGTTTTAGATGTTGTATAGATGGCTGCATTGTTTGTTTGTTTTTTTGTCTAAAAAGTTTGTGGTAGACATCTATTTAGTTGACTACATTAGGTCGACTAAACAGATGGGCAACAGGTGTGCAAGGTATGCCATTTCCCCAATTTTGTGCAATCTTGGAGTTATTTTATATAATTATCAAGAGGTATGGGGTGAAGGGGGTTTTTCCCTGTATTTAATTTTGATTTCTGTTGTTTTTTGTTCTTAATGTTTCATGTGCTGAGACTGATCCTCAATACATGAGCTGTTGCATGTTAGCATTCACTTTTTTGATGTTATGAGATCAAAGTTTTGAACATAAATGTTTAGGTGTTTTGATTAATTCAAGTAATCCCATATATATATATATATATATATATATATATATATATATATATATATATATATATATATATATATATACACACACACACACACACACACACACACACACACACACACACACACACACACACACACACACATACATATATACAGATATATGGCTTCTATTGGTTTGGTCGACAGGGAGCTTGGTCGACATCTGTTTAATCAAGTACACTTGATTGACTATGCAGATAGTTGAGTGGTGTATGAGACTGATAATCCCAGGGTAGGGCATATTCACTTTCCCTGAGGATTGATCTCATAGTAAATATAATTAGCAGGCAGTGAAGGGTGAATTGCCCCCTACAAAAAACAAAGTTTTAAAGTTGCATTCACCGATACCCTTCCTCGGTGCATGCATACTAGGAAGTCAAAATATCTGTTTTTGATCTAGAGTGGTTTAGCTTCACAATGTCAACAGAGAACTCATATAGATACATAGACAGATAGACAGACAGATAGATGTAGGACTGATTACAATGGAAAACAGTGGGAATATTCGAGAGTTGTTTTATTGACACAATTTGGTCGACAAAACAGCTGCTCGATAGTTGGGTGAGATTGTTCCAGTCAAAAAAAAGAAAACTTCACTTGATGGGAAATACAGAATAAATCCAAAAAAATGAACTGCAGAAAAAGGAACAACTGGAAACTATTGTCAAGGAACTTTATTAACAGCAACACAACAAGTGCTTCCACTCTGAATGATTTTTCCAAGTTAAAACAACATCAAAAGCACTTAATGTGCACATACACACACACACACACACACACACACACACACACACACACACACACACACACACACACACACACACACTCAGACTATGGACTTTATAAAAAAATCTTGCTGTAACCTGTCAAAGGTTTTATCTCAATGTTTATCATCAGTTGTTAAGTGTGTAATCTGTAAAAACTGCCCTTTCAAAATGGTTATATAGATATGTCATGCATGCATATTACTTCTATTCAAATAATTTTTCAGGGCATGAGGATTTATGTTTCAACTTTTGTTTTATCTTTTTTGTCAATGCAAGTGATATTAACATTTGGGCATTTTGTTTATTTTTCAGTATAAATATATATATATATATATATATATATATATATATATATATATATATATAGATATATATAATGATAGATAGTTGGTTACTATTAAAGGCTTGAATGTTCATGATGTTGAATGCTTGCTGTGTGCACCATGAATAGCAAACTTGCATAATATTGAATGCACATGTTTTGAAAGTGAGTGTGGGGATTAGGGAGTGGGAGATTGTGTGTATGATTGTGAGTGTGTAGGATTGGGGTTAGGTAAGGGGACTGTGTATAAGAGATTTGGGTGTGAGTGTGACTTTTAGGGCTAGTGTAGGAGTTAAGTTAGGTGACAGCTGGGTTTTGTGCATGTGTGTATACGTGTGTGCGTGTGTGCGTGTGTGTGTGTGTGTGTGTGTGTGTGTGTGTGTGTGTGTGTGTGTGTGTGTGTGCATCTGCTTGTGTATGTATCTATGTGTGTGTCTGTTGTGTGTGTGTTTGTGTGGATTCACTATACAATCTCAAAATACTGAAATATCGAATGTCAGTATTTCGAGACTGAATAGTGGAACACCCACATACCCAAGCACACAAAACCACAAATAGCGCAATTGCGACCATACACACACACACACACACACACACACACACACACACACACACACACACACACACACACACACACACACACACACACACACATACACCTACCTAACTACACTAAAACAAACAAAACAACACAAAAAAACACAACATAACAAACACACACACACACACACACACACCTACCCTACCTATAAGCAGGGGGACAAGCACCCCTGCACCCCCATGTAGGGGGCTGCACCCCTCACCCCTCTACTTATATATACTAACTCCGAGGTCGCACTAAACACACAAAAAACACCACTACACACACTAACATCCATATCCAATACCGTTAAACAAAGACCACTTACCTAAAACCCCAGAAAAATCCACAAACCGCACTGCACGTCATGAACGAGACACAGCGATAGCAGATTTGGCATTTTTGTAGTCTACATACTGCAGTTTCGCGTAGCTGCACTTTCGTGTTTTCTGTCTTGACGTACTGAAATTCATCATTTCAGTACATCGAGATTCTCTAGTGTTTCCGTGTGTGTGTGTGTGTGTGTGTGTGTGTGTGTGTGCCTGCTTGCGCTTGTGTGTGTATCCATGTGTGTGTCTGTTTTGTGTGTGTGTGTGTGTGTGTGTGAGTGTGTGTGTGTGTGTGTGTGTGTGCATGCGTCTGCTTGCGTATGTATCTATGTGTGTATCTGCTGTGTGTGTGTGTGTGTGTGTTTGTGTGTGCGTGTGTGTGTATCTGTGTGTGTCTGTTGTGCATGTATTTGCATGTGTGTGCATTTGTGTGTGTGTGTGTGTGTGTGTGTGTGTGTGTGTGTGTGTGTGTGTGCTTGTGTAGGTTTTGTCTACTCTGTGTCAAATGTATAGTGTGCTGTGGTCATGTTACGGGGAGAGTTTTTCTAAGATGAGGTGTAGGGTTTGAGTTAGCGGAAGAGTTAGGATTAGGGTTATTAGGTATTAGTAAGGTAGAATAGGAAATAACCCCAACTTTACACTGCCCTAACCCCAACCCTGAACCTAACCTTAAAAAAAACTTTCTTGTAGCACTACCACTATTCCAATGTAGTATGGCCAGAGTCAGTGATAGGGTTAACAGATCAGTAGAGGACAGTTTGAGATTCTTTTTATATGTTCATTTTCTGTGTTTTAAATGTTTGCTGTACTGTGATCTAAGTTTTGCACGTCAATCTTACAGTACTTCCATCATTTAAATGCAACTCATATCTATTGGTCTATCTATCTGTCTATCTACCTATCTAGCTAGCAATCTGTCTGTCTCTATTTATCTGTCTATCTAGATAGAGATAGATACTCACACACACACACACACACACACACACACACACACACACACACACACACACACACACACACACACACACACACACACACACAGAATAATGTATTGCAATTTTGAAATTCTTTGGTATCAGTCTTGAAAACAATGGCAAAGTACAAAAACTGTTATACCTAGAAAGCTTTTTAGCAGGAGGGCAAACCTCTAGTTAATAAAACATATAAAAATGGGCATTGTACGTTTTTATTGCAGATCCAATGAGAAACTCTTCAGCTAATATTTATTATGCAAGGAACATGAAATTAAATCAAACAATTTAAAAGAAAGTAACACTGAGAGAAGTCAAACTGCATATATAGAAGGGCATACATATGCAAAAATATATAAAATAAGCATTAAATATTTCAAAGAGATTGACTAATGCAATAAGACAGTGTATATAACCTTTGTTGTCAGTGTTCTCTAATTTGGATAATAGATGGAAAGGAGTCTAGAGTTTGCATTTCAAAAGAAGTAAGACATCATATGCTACAAATTTAGTCACATTCCCTACTTAGTAGTACAACCTACAATAAGAAATTCAAGTTGGCTAACATGTTATTCAGTTATTTACAAAATACAAAGGGGTTACAAATTATATTGGATTTAGTAGGTATCTGGAGAAATAGAATGAGTTAATTGAGGAGAGGGAAGAATGTTATGGATGTGGAAGCAAAGTGACAGGTAAATCTTAAACTTCTGAAAAGCAAACAAGCAAATAGATAAAAAAGATGACCATTGTAGTGGGACTTGAAGAAGCATTCTCATCATTATTGGATGTGCTTAGTAAAACAACATTCTGCGATAATTTATGGCAGTCTGATCCTTCCTGAACTTCTTTACCCCAAATACATCTGTGGAATTTCAAGCACCCATATATAGTTGTTAGGACCTCTTTTTTTCTGACTGTATCTTATTTGGTCATCTGCAAATGTTTTTGTTCCCTATATTATCTTGGAAGATCACAAATGCTTTTGTCCCCTAGGTAAATGTTATATTATCTTGCAAGATCACAAATGCTTTTGTCCCCTAGGTAAATGTTATATTACCTTGTAAGATCACAAATGCTTTTGTCCCCTAGGTAAATGTTATATTATCTTGTAAGATCACAAATGCTTTTGTCCCCTAAGTAAATCTTATATTATCTTGTAAGATCACAAATGCTTTTGTCCCCTAGGTAAATGTTATATTATCTTGTAAGATCACAAATGCTTTTGTCTCCTAGGTAAATGTTATATCATCTTGTAAGATCACAAATGCTTTTGTCCCCTAGGTAAATGTTATAATATCTTGTAAGATCACAAATGCTTTTGTCCCCTAGGTAAATCTTATATTATCTTGTAAGATCACAGTTCCAGACTGTTCTGACAAGGACTACCTGCAACACATCTGGCTTATTCACATAATGGCATGATCATACTGATGTGCCTGTAGCTATTTTCTTTTGAATTGTAATACTCCTTTCTTGATCATAGCTCCATTTCCAGGTGAATTATTGTTCTACCAGCTTTCTCAAATATATAGTTACCTCAGATATATTAGAGACATATCTTGCTAGATACTACAGCATACTGAGACCTCTAAAATGCCAAATTGTCTTTTGGCTTTAGAATTTACACAATTACTCTGACATTTTCTATATCAGAGTCTAGTCCCACTGGCATTTGAATGGTACCCATGAACTTCAAATCTGCTGCTCTTATTTTTCAACTGCTGTTATTTAACTTTTCTTATATTAAGATTGTTCATAGCATTCTCTATACTCAAGGCAGATGCCCTAACATGTGTGAGTTATTTAAATAGTATACCCTGCCAGAAAACTGTATTCAATAAACCACAAATTAGCACAAACACAAAACCTAAAAACCGTAATGGTGGCTGTCTATGCTTTTTATATTCTGCTAAAGAGAGGAAGTCAGTCTCAGCAGATATCAGAAATATCTGATCTTATCTACAATTTAAAACCTCCTTGAAAAATACCTCTCAAGAAAATGGTCATGTATTTTTAACAATCCCATTACCAGGCCCTCTTGTTATTCTAAATTGTATCCATTTTATAATTCCAAATTTCAGTGAAATCATACGGATGTAACATTGTACTAACCCTATTGCTAATTCTCCACGTCATTCAGTCAAATAAAACAAATATCACTACATTTTTAAACTTGTACTATAGTAATCTTCTAGTTATGGGTCTCAAATGAATCTAACCGAATGGATAAAAATATACATATGTCTTATCTCCTGCCTGTGTGCTAATATTATAATAGGAGTATGTACATACACTGTAAAATAATGCTGAGTTTCAATTGATGTGTAAGTTTTATGTGCTGCATACACTATGTTCTATACATGTATCTGAGGTTACAGATGCTGATGCTTGGCAGCAACATGTAAATGCTATATTGTCTGTGTAACATGGTGACCACAAGTTAAGATATATAATGTTGAAAGTTATAGTATAGCTTTACTGATGTCTGATTCAAATGAATATAATTTGCAGCTTTTCAAATCAGGCCTCAGCAGAAAAGGGGTTTGCCCAGTTGGACTTTCCCAGCAAAAAATTCAGATAAATAATTAGATAAATAAATAAACTTGGAGTTATGCTGCCTCAATCTACTCACTACATGTTCCAGTCTCTTTTCATGCTGTTATTATATCTGATGTCAGACTAACAGACCATCAGTTATGTTTATCACTTTTAAAGCTTTCAAATATTCATAGGTAGGTACTAGGCTATTGGCCCTAGGGCCTGTACAAGCCTAGCCAAAAAGGTACCCTGGCTTTTGCCACCAAAGAAAATTATTTTCCTGTGCCCCTGTTGAGCAGAGCCACAGAGGTGATCCCTGAGGTGAATTTCCTATTTCCCATCCAATCATCAAGATTTTTCTTGAAGAGTGCATATAAGGAGCTTTGTTTGATATAGACAGAGTATGGGAAGTCTCTGGGACAGGAATCTATCCCTTCAGCATGTTCTGTTTATTGTGGTGACAAGGTTTAGGTCCCTAGAGCATGTAGCTCAGAGGTATTGGGATTTCTTTAAGTGGAGCATGGCCAACATCTCTGGGTTTGACATAGCTTTGTATATTAGGCAAAGATTGCCTCTGAGTAGGCGATATGTAATGGAGTAAAGCTGGAGTTTTTTGAGACGGTCTGCATAAGGCATCTGTTTGAGGCTGGTAATCCTCTTTGTGAGGTATTTCTGCAGCCTTTCCAGTTATTGTAGATGTCTTGTGAGGAACATACCAATTGGGGCGTTGTACTCTATAATAGGTCTAATGAGTGATGAGTAGAGCTGAACAATGACCTCTTTTTTCCTGGATGAGAAACCTTTTGTGATGAGGCGTGCCACATAGAAGGATTTCCTGACTACTGTGGCAATGTGAATATCAAAGGAGAGACTACTGTCCACCTGTGTCCCAAGGTCTCTTATCACACTTTTGGTGTTAAGTAGACTACCACCTATGTGGTATCTCATGAGTATAGAGTTTTTACCAAAGGGGATGACAATGCACTTTTTGGCATTGAGTTTGAGGCCATTGCTTTGACATCAGGCATCTGTCTCAGTGAGGTGCTTTTGTAGGACCTTCTGTGTTAGCCTGTACTTCAGAAAAGTAGATACCAAACAGGGGAGGACCCAGGACTGAACCCTGTGGTACTCCACTTGCCACTGGTCTGAAGTCGGATTTGGAGTCTGCTACTTTCACAGTGCGGGTTCTGTCAGTGAGCCAGTTGGCAGCCTATCTTGTGACATAGGTATTTATACCTAGTTTAGTGAGATTATCTATAATTCCAGAGTGGGGGATGGTGTCAAAAGCCTTGGCAAGATCTAGATAGGATGTGTGAACCACCTTACCCTTGTCTATGGCTTTGGTGACTGCATCAATGATGTCAATCAGGCTTAGGAGACATGACCTGCCTTTCACAAACCTGAACTGGGTGGGGTCCAGAGTTTAGAGATTACCAATGTCTTTGTTTATAAGTTCGATGATGATACATTCCATGGCCTTGCAGACCAGGCTCATTAGGCTAATGGGGCGGTAGTTCCCTGGGTCTGTGGTGGCTCCCCCTTTGTAGAGTGGGATAACCATCACTGTGAACAAAGCCTGAGGTGAGGCTATGATTGAACATGGTGCTAGTTGGGATGCCAGTTCATTCTTCAGTTCATGTAGAATGCAGCTTGGGATGTTGTCAGGTCCCATGGATGCTGTGTTCTTGGCTTTGGAGAGTGTGGTTTTTACCTGTGCAGCCGTGATTACAGGAAGATTGCATTCTTCCATTATAGAGATGGGCCCTTTAGGGGGTAAGGGGGGGTAAAGTTAGCACTGAAACTATCTGCCAGGATGTTGTCAATATCAGTTGGTTCTGTATATTTAGTGCCATTGTGCTGTAACTCAAAGCAGATCTGAGTGTTGCCATTGAGATTCTTGACATAGCTATAGAATGCTTTGTGGTTGTCTTTAGAATCAGTGGCAATTTTATTTTCATAACTAGCTTTGGAGGATTTTATGAGAGATCTCAGCTTCTTATTGAGGCTGACCAGGGAGTTCTTCCAGTCATGAGATTTTTCTCTTTTTTGCAATAGTTTCTTTCTTCTGTTGTAGAGTTTGTTTATGGCAGCGGACCACCAGATTGGCTTCCTTCTTTTGGAGGATAGCATCTTGGTTCTGTTAGGGATAGCACTATCCATGCACTTGTGTAAGTGCTTATAAAGTGCATTTGTGTAGGATTCAGCAGTCATACCTCTATTGTCCGTCTGCATGGGTGTCGTGAAGATTGCCACTTCTGTCTTAAGAAGCATGAAGTTGGCTTTGGAGAAATTTTTTTACGGTGGTTTCCCTAATGGGGGGTGGGGGTGGGATGTGGATGTCTAGGCTGATTAGCTTGTGGTAGGATCTGACCAACGAGGAATTGACCTCTGGTGTGAAACACCAGTCACCCATGTTAGTAAAGACCAGTTCTAGGATATTGCTGGGGTGTGGATAAGTTGATCCAAGGCATTGGAATTTATGAATTCTAGAAAACGTTGAGCAAAAGAGTTGGTACGCGAGTAGTTTTCCCAGTTAATGGTGGGGTAGTTGAAATCACCCATTATTAGGGTGTTGGGTTGTACCGTAATATTTTTCCAGTGTATCAAGAAATGAGGAGTGGAATCCTGGGCCATGGTGGGGGATCTGTAGCAAGTTACAGTTTGGATTGTGGTCTTGCCCAGAGTTAGTTGCACTTGGATAATCTCGGCTGCATTATGCTGAGCAACTAGCCTGGAGGTGTGGATATCCTTAATGAATATGGACACACCTCCACCTTTAGTGTTTTGGTCCAAGTTAGGTGGCTGAAAAGTGTGGTATGAATTATAGCCTGGTAATGCAGGGGTGCTCTCTGAAGCCTTGAACCAGGTCTCTGTCACTGCACAGATGTTGATGTTCTCCATTTTAAGGAGTGACTCAAGTGAATGCATTTTGAGGTTTAGACTTCTAGCATTGAGTAGCATTACCCTCAGATTTTGCTTGCTTTTACCTGTTACAGTGGTGGATTTGTCATTTGAACCTTGCCTAAAAAAGGCACTATAGGGGTGGCAAGAGCCATAGCCAGTGTCCGGAATCCCAAGGGTGACATGTGCAGGCCATATCTGACAAAGCATTGTGGTCTGTCGATCATGTCATCCCAGACAGAAAGATACTGGATCCCCTTGGAATGACACCAGAAGCTTAGACAATTGTTGAAGTCAATCATTTTGTCCTTGTACTGTGGTATCATTCTGGGTGATGGCAGGATGCTACTCAGGGCTAGGGTTATACCTGCCTAGGCTACAAGATCGGAGAGCTCCTCCATGTCTCTTTTCATGTAGTCCAGGGAGGTACATTTCAGGTCAATCACACCAACATGGACAATGACAGAGTCATATTTGTACATGTTGTGGAGTGACCTCAGTTCATGCATTATGTGGCAGATCTGGACACCCAACAGGCAGCTGACAGTAACTTTCTCCTTGTTTAGCCTGGTGTGTGGAACATCAGTGTGTCTGACTATAGAGTCACCTATGACTAGAGTGTTTGGTACGTTGTTATACCTTATGGGCTGTGGTTGAGTGGCACACTGAGTTTGTGGGCTATGTGTCATTTGGGTTGTGTTGGGGGGGTGGAGTTTGCATGCGTTTCTGCTTTGGAGGTCTCTGTTGCTTGAGCAGATTTTTATTGAGAGCCTTCGTTAATGTAGGTGTGTGTTTTGTGTTGCTGTGTGTGTGTTTTGGTGGTGTAGATTTTGAGGGACTATGTGATGAGTGTGGTGTGGTGCAAGTGTTTACCTTCTCCTCTTGACTGTCTAGTCCAGTCTTGGGTGAAGAGAGCTTTGCTTCCAGTTTGGCTATATAAATGCATCTCTCACAGGTTGTAGTTTTGGGTGGTAGGAGGAGAGGGTTGTCTGTGTACATGAGGCAATTGCTGCATTGCCCCAAGATGCCCAGATTCACCAGGTAGACAGGAGAAAACACCCGGAGCTGACCCTTAGACATGCCTGGATAAGTGCTTATTTATTAAGTACTAACAACTGTTGTCCGCTTGACAAGTGAGGAAAGTTGAGTGCTGTAGTAATTTGTAGCTTATTTAGTGCTTACAATGAGTTCTGAACAAGTGCTGAGCTCAAAGAAACAGATTTGAGTGCTAAAACTAAAAAACTGGCTACTTCAAAAGGAAAATTTAAAGACCAGACTTTATGGTGCTAGGAATAGTTTGACCCTAGCTAAGCAGTGATGCATAAAGTGTATTTTTTAATATAACAGTAGAAAATGAGCAAACTGATTTAAACAAATTAATCAATAAAAAGCTAAAAACTGAGCCCCATTCCAGCAGTCTTTGATCAGACAAGTTCTAACTGCACACTCCTGCCACTAGGGTGCAGGGGAACCATCTCCAAAAAAAAAATAAGCTGGATTAGTGCTCAAGTTATACAAACAAAGCTAGATTCAGCAGGTCTGAATTTAGTCTATGCTACAGCAAACAAGGTGTACCAATTTCAGATAGAAACAGTTCAAATAAGCAGGCACAACAAGCCTTTTACCAGAAAATCCTAGCTCAGAAGGGCAGACTCTACCCACTACAAGAGTGCAGACCATACCTTCTTAATGTAACTGGCCCAAGTGCTTAAACCAGAACTAATACACTTTTAGAATAGCAGACAGTAAGCCTTCAATCAGCAACTCCCAACTTAGAAGGAAGTAAGCTACCTGCCCTGCCACAACAGTGCAGACCACAAACCTTTTTAATTTAAAACAACTGGTCTGAGGCCCAAGTGCTTCAACCAAAAGCTTAGAATAACAGTTACAGTTTAATCAGGCTACTAACAAGCAGTAATAAATGCAACAGAATAAGTGCAATAAAGTAGGAAGAAACACAAATACAGTAAAAGCAGATGAATACAGTGCAATTTTTTATATAACAATAGAAAACAAGCAAACTGATTTAAACAAATTACCCAATTAACCAGTAAAAACGCTCAAAACTGAGCCCTGTTCCAGCAGTCTTCAATCAGACAAAGTCTAACTGCACACTCCTGCCACTAGGGTGGAGGGGAACCATCTCCAAAAAAGATGGCCTGGATTAGTGCTCAAGTTATACAAACAAAGCTAGATTCAGCATGCCTGAATCTAGTCTATGCTACAGCAAACAAGGCGTACCAATTTCAGAACGAAACAGTTCAAATAAGCAGGCACATCAAGTCTTTAACCAGAAACTCCCAGCTCAGAAGGGCAGAATCTACCATCTCCTCCCACAAGAGTGCAGACCACACCTTCTTAATGTAAAAGAACTGGCCCAAAGCACAAGTGCTTAAACCAGATCTAATACACTCTTAGAATAACAGACACTAAGCCTTCAATCAGCAACTTCCAATTTAGAAGGATGTAAGCTAACTGTCCTGCCACAACAGTGCAGACCACAGACCTTTTTAATGTAAAACAACTGTTCTGAAGCCCAAGTGCTTCAACCAAAAGCTTAGAATAACAGTTACAATTTAATCAGGCTACTAATAAGCAGTAATAAATGCAGAAGAATAAATGCAATAAAGTAGGAAGAAACATAAATACAGTTTAATATATTAAAAGCAGATGAATAAAGTGAAATTTTTTTATATAACAATAGAAAACGAGTGAACTGATTTAAACAAATTACCCAATTACCAGTAAAAAAGCTCAAAACTGAGCCCTGTTCAAGCAGTCTTCAATCAGACAAGTTCTAACTGCACACTCCTGCCACTAGGGTCGAGGGGAACCTTCTCCAAAAAAGAGGGCCTGGATTAGTGTTAAAGTTATACAAACAAGGCTAGATTCATCATGCCTGAATCTAGTCTATGCTACAGCAAACAAGGCACACCAATTTCAGAAAGAAACAGTTCAAATAAGCAAGCACAATAATCCTTTAACCAGAAATTCCCAGCTCAGAAGGGCAGAATCTAACCTCTCCTCCCACAACAGTGCAGGCCACAAACCTTCTCAATGTAAAACAACTGGTCTGAAGCCCAAGTGCTTAAACCGAATGGCTTAGAATAACAGTTACAATTTAATCAGGCTACTACCATGCAGTAATAAATGCAGTAGAATAAATACAATTGAGTACTTTTAAGAAGAGGCAAAAGAAAAATAAAGTGCAATTTTTTTTTTTTTTTTTTTTTTTTTTAGGTACAGTGCAAGGAGAGAAGAAGGAGGAGCAGAAGTTAAGAACCTAAGTGGGTTGGCCTTCTCAGATGTTCTCTCTGTATTAAGTAGAGTGAACACC
>NC_056732.1:417054296-417059296 GCF_019279795.1 Protopterus annectens
GTGCTAACCTCTGCGCAAACCCGCTCACAACCGCTTGAAAGTGACTTAAGCACACCATATCCAATGGCTGGTGTCACATGTGGGTCAGTGTACACAAACAGGGTCAGTCATAGGTATCGCAAAGCATATGTGGCACACAAGGTTGGCTGGTATGCACACGAAACACAGTACCCAGCAATACCAGTCAACATTACCGGATATGTAGCTAAAGAATTAGAGATATATGTGCTTGTATGAATACCCATAACTATATAGATATATACCTCCCCTCTCTGTAGTACAAATGTATACATACATAGATAGACATATAAATAAATACCCACAAATACAGCTATACATATGCAGACACCCATACATCCACATGTCGTTAGATATATATATACAGCGATATATATATATATATATATATATATATATATATATATGTGTGTGTGTGTGTGTGTGTGTGTGTGTGTGTGTGTGTGTGTGTGTGTGTGTGTGTGTGTGTGTGTGTGTGTGTGTGTGTGCGTAGATATACACAGATATATACCTATGATAAGATACAGCACCTAAGAATGACATATGTTCACAGGCCATGCCAATGGAGGTGAGGGGCCCAAGCAAGAAATGTGTAACACGTAGCATGAACCCCCCCTCCCCAGCTGGACAGATGAAACATACAAACAAACCCGCACACAATGTAAACAATCCACTGCTCCCCAGACCACAAGCAGGATACAACCAGGGGCGGGACACAATGGACACG
Source organism: Protopterus annectens (assembly GCF_019279795.1). Lineage (NCBI taxonomy): Eukaryota > Metazoa > Chordata > Ceratodontiformes > Protopteridae > Protopterus > Protopterus annectens. The sequence goes on from NC_056732.1 coordinate 417,055,042, forward strand.
TAAAGTGTAATCTTGGAACAGAGGCAGGAACGTCCCTTGCGGGGCACCCCAAAAATTGTCTTGTTTTAGGACGAATCCCGTGCAATGTCCTATCAAGGTGGGCTGTGTACATACCCGGATTACAAGCGTGGGAAAGCCTGATAACCCATGGGTTGAGACAATGTACGAGATGGATCTCGTGAAGTGGAGAGTGGGCAGTGTGTAGTGGTGTGTTTAGACCCAACCTGCACCCAGAGTAAGGATGAGTGCTGTAGAGGAAGTGCGGGTAGGGGAACTATGGGTAGGTAATTATGGGTCTAGGCATGCAGGTGCTTGATGGAGTGGGTCTATACGGACAGCCCCAGGTATGTAAGCAATAGTGTTCATTGGGCAGAGGCACCGCCCAACGAGCAGCCACACCCTCTTCGAGTCCCATTGCAGCACAGTCTATTTTACATGGCAAAGAACGGAATAACCAGATGTAGATGTAAATATGTAGAGGTATGTATGTGTATATCTACCAATAGCTGCATGGAGATATACCTCTCCATCTCCGTAGTACAAATGTGTACATACATAGACAGAATACATATAAATACTCACATATAGATATATACATATGCAGACACCCATACATCCATATGTCGTCAGATATATATATATATATATACATATACATACATATACAGATATCTCTCTCTCTCTCTCTATATATATATATATATATATATATATATATATATATATGCATATATATATATATATATATATATATATAGCTATATATATATATATATATATATATATATAGAGAGAGAGAGAGATGTGTGTGTGTGTGTGTGTGTGTGTGTGTGTGTGTGTGTGTGTGTGTGTGTGTGTGTGTGTGTAAATATGCACATATATATAGCTAGGATAAGATACAGCAGTTAAGAATTACATATGTTCACAGGCCGTGCAAATGGGGGTGAGGGGTCCAATCAACAAACGTGTAACATGTAGCATCAACCCCCCCCCCCCCAGCTAGGCCAGTGAAGCATACAAACATACAATAAAAGTAAGCACACCACTCCTTCCCGGACAACAGGCAGAATACTACCAGTGGGAGAGACCCGCTAAGTCTAATCTTGAAACAAAGACATGAATGCCCCTTGTGGGACACCCAAAATTGCAATGGTTTTTGGGTTTCCAGCCATTACACTGATGTCCAATGGCAACTCATGCATGTACCCGGTCTACAAGGTAGGGGAAGCCTGATGATCCATGGGGCGAGACAACATACATGATGGGTCCCGAGAAGTGGGGAGTGGGTAGTGTGCACTGGTGTGGCCAGACCCGACCTCCACCCGAAGTAAGAAAGAGTGCCGAAGATGATGTGCAGTATGGGAACTATGGGTATGAAATTATGGGCCTAGCTGTGCAGGTGTTGGCTGGAGTGGTTCTATGTGGACCGCCCCAGGGATGTAAGCAGTAGTGCGCATTGGGCAGAGCTGATGCCCAACGAGAAGCCACGCCTGGTACGAGTCCCACTGCAGCAAAGTCAAGTTTACATGGCAAAGGATGGTATAACCAGATGTGTTGTTGCAAACCCACTAAATTACACCAAAGAACACTTGGTGGCAACACCCCACTGTAGGCATGTAAGCAGGACTAATTGGCATCACAAGGTAGTATTGCTGTCCAGACCTCACAACTGTCCCTGCTATAAGCTCCGATATTAGGTTTGTCCCTCTTAATCTCCCTGAAAACTGGTGAGTGCTAAAAAAGGTGGTGAATTGCCCTTAATAAATAATGATAGTAATACAGAGTTATGGACGTTTCACTTCAGAAATCCTATATAAATCAACATTCTCTTATTCTGCAAACATTTCAGGTTAATACTACAAATATTTAGAAAATGTCCCTGATTGTCTCTGATTATTTGAGGAGTTGCCCCTGATTCTGTGGATGTTTCCTCCAATCGGTTGAGAGCTATATTGCTGTCCTCACCCCCACCCAGGAGTGTGATTGTCCAGACCTACCCCCAAATGCAGGGTATATGCACAGCTGTTGCTGTAGAAGAAATGGCCAGCTGTGGACCTTTCCGTCAGCCATCCTGCACATCCCTGGACATGTCCCTTACTATCAACCCCTCTCTGTGGCCCAGTAACACCACTTACCTATAGACCCCTGTTGCATTCGTAGTAATGTCCACAGTCACATGTAGGTGACACCCTCAACACAACTATATTGGCAGAATCTGGAACCCTCAACCCAGGTGTATTACTGCAGCTGTCCCAGACTACACATGTAAAACACATGAAGGGAAAACCCAAGCACTCTTGGCTCACCACCTGACGAAGTCCGCCACCCCCCAACACTGCAGACCCCTACACCAACTACTGACACTGACACCTCCTGTCCTGCCTCGCATACATATCTCAACACCCAGCAAACCTGCACTACCGCACCCCCACCAATCAGTCAAATGGCATACTATACAGTACATACAGGGAGTATGCCTGTGAGGGGGCGGTACTCAGATTAAGCAAAGTAGAGGCTAACAGGTTTAAGAAACTGTAACCAGAGGTTAGCAGTACTTACCATCGCACAAACCCGTGCGTCCTGCCCAGCAACAAAATAAACTGCCGCTGCAAGGCTCAAACCCAGGACCCTATACATTATAGTCATAGTAGTCACCCACTAAACCATCATAGCAATACAGATGAATGAGGTATCAGCAAACTAATCCTCACCAGAGGTAAATCAAAACAAAGATGTGAACTGAATCTATGTACAGTGTGAAGTGGTCTACCTTGCTACATAACATAAATATGTGAACTGGAGTACTGCAGTAAGCATAGACGTGAGGTGTTATTGTAATAAAGTGTAGAAGTCCCCAGGTCCCTATACAATGTATATACATATGAATCACGGATACCAGACAAATAAAACCTGTATTGAAGAATAAATTACTGCCAAAAAGCAAATATAGTGCAAATTAACTATTAAGCAATGCTAACCGCAGCACAGCTCAACTTAGTAAGCAATGTGTAGGGGAGCCAATCCAATCTGCCTACCGGTATACCCCTATAAGCACTGCCAACCTTAGGTAAGCAGGTATGCCCATAGCTTAGCCTCTTCAAAGCCAGCCAATCACAGAAAAGTTCAGGCAAATGGCAATATATAAACCACACAAGCGGGAATATGTTCCATAAGTGGTTGTAGCTTCCTATTGCAGGCAGAATGGCTGGTGTGGGTGAAGACACTCATTTTAGAGTGCAGCACTGGTGCATCCAGGTGTTAAAACTCATGGTATGGCTCCTGGTACAACACCATGCGGAGAGACCACTGCAGGGCTAGTACCAGGGCTTGCAGTATAAAATGGAGGCCTGGGACAGTCTCGCCCATGACCTCACCAGTGCCACAAATATCCCCTGGGCTGGTGAGCAGGTCAGGCACCACCATGCTGACCTGAAGTGGTGGAGGGGGGATGTACTGGAACAGTGGATCCAGCAGTCTCGGCAGATGGCTAATGCCCCAGTACTGAGTAACTACTCATTCCACTAAGAAGTTATGAATTGCTTAGCTTGTATATACTATGGATAGGTATGGCTACATATCACTGTATACCTCCAACATCTGCAGATGAGCGGGCTGTGAAACAGCAAGCCCATGATGCTAGGTTGCAAAGGCTGCATTGCAAGGCAGGTTAGTATTCCTCTGCATGTACTGTCATAACAAATAAATATAAGAGCCTCCGAAGTGTCGTACCAGTAGGAAAAAATGTGTAATATTCTGTGAATAAAGGTATAACCCCTGGAGTGCTTCTGTGTACTCTTCTGTCATATGAAGTTGAACTGTTGCATTCTATAAATATTACTGTTGTATCAAGCAGTGTTACCCGTGCTGTGGTATGCAGATAAAATGTGTATGAAGGTCTGTATAACAATGTTGGAAGTGCCAAGAGGTCAGTCATATTGTACAAGTGAGGGAGACTTAGAAAGAAGACAGTAGAAATCTTCACATCGTTTCCCTGATGGCACAGTGTTCTGTGATATTAACTATACTTTTGTTGTCATACACAGCAGGGGTTTGAATCCAGGGAGTGTTAGTAAGCTGCATGCATAATCGAACCCCACAACTGTATGGATTTTGTTGCAATGTTCAGATACAAATTGTATATATAATTGCACCCAACAACTGTACAGAATTTGCTAGAGTGTTCAGATAGACAGTTGCAAGCTTGTTCATACCCCACAACTGTTCCAGTCTGTCCAGCATGTAAAGATAAATGGCC
>NC_056732.1:417064296-417171796 GCF_019279795.1 Protopterus annectens
ATACCAATTTCATTCTGTGAACAGTTTGTTGTAGCTGATATGGTGGGGGGAGACAAAGATGTGTATTAAGAACTATGGTAATCCTGCTGTATTAGTTGCACTGACCTGTTTCCATCTTTATGTCTTCCAGGGAGGATGCCCCACATCCGTCTGCCAGTCTACAGTGCTGCCAAGGCAGAGGTCATAGTTTCACATTTGGTGCAGCACTATGAACAGCTATTCGGACGGACAGCCCAAGATCAGAAAGGAGAGGACTGTCCTGTGGAACAAATTATTCCACTGGGTCAATAAAGTCAGAAATGATGTCAGACTGCATAACCGCAGCTATGAGCAGGTCTAGCATCATTGCAGTGACGTGCTTCGCCAGGTACATCGGCGTGCTGCTGCTGTACAGGGAGTCCACCTCACAACAAGAGGGCAAGCCTACCATCCACCCCTCACCTGTGTGAAGGAGATACTCAGGAGCCTTGTGGCACCTGCCCACCTGCAGCACCAACAACTGGCAGGCTGCATTGTGGAGGTGGGTGCCACTGACACACTAGCTGAGGAGCGTGCAGGTAAGGCCCCAAGGCACATCAGTACACCTCTCGTGTGTATGCATCTACATCTGTACAGGTACAGCATGCAAATCTGAGATGTCATATACATAGTCTGTCGCTGTGTAGTAGTAATAAACAGACGTGCATAAACTGTAGTATTGTGGACCCCTACTGTAAATGTAATGTAATGCTGCACTCACCCCTTACAAATTCCACAGCTGTGGCCACTGAAGCAACATTCTCACACTCTTATGTAGGTCCCTCCAAGTTACCACCACAGCAGCAGCCTGTAGCCGGTGAGTATGGTTCATGTTCATGCATGAAAAGACACTGTGCATGTAATGGCTATGGGATATTCCATGCACACATCTAATGCACCTACCCATACTGCATGCTGTACACATTCACATTTTGTTGTTGTGAAAAGCATTGTGTCACAGTAGTGACCATGTTAGGGTATTGGAAGGGTACAAGAGACACATGCAAGATATCTAACATCCTGTCATTGTGCAATGTGTCCACAGGGATGGGATGTATGGCAGGACAGATGGCCTACAGTAGGGACATGTGTGAAACACCACCCTCATGGCTGTAACTGCACACATTCAGGTTATGTAACTGTGGCAGACGTAACCCTGACCCCACAGCAATAGTGACAGCAGTGTGTGCACGCCAAGGGATGTGCACATGAGTAGACCTTGCAATCATGCAGAGTTCTGGGACATGTGTAGTGTACCCCCACAGCCATGGTAAGGTCTGGTGGGTGTCAGTGTAATAGTCCAGCACTAGTCATGCATGCACTGCTGATGTTGTGATTTGTAAAGCAGACATCAGGTATTCACAAATTATATCCATTCACATATCATCCCAGGTATGAGGTGCTGTAATACATAGGGTCTGTGAGCATTGGAGCTGATATAACAGACACTGTACTACGTAAGCAGTAATGGGTTGTACACCTGTGTGGTATGGTGCACAGTACAAGATAGGGTGCAGAAGAGGTCGACAGTAACACTTCGTACATGGGTGCAGTGTTAACAAGGGGAAGGGCCATCACTTACCAACACAGCCCATGCATCACAGACATGTATACTGCCGATGCCACGAGGTCACTATGGTTGCACTGCATGCTGTTGAACACCAGATATAATGCATGCTTACAGAAGGGTAATGGGAGGACTGTGTGTACAAAAGGTGTGCAACCCCACATGTAGGTGTGTGTGTGTGGGGGGGTGTTGAATGTGTGTGTAAGTGCAATCTGGTGGAGTGTGGTCAATGCATCATGTCTGATGTGTGTGTACATGTGTGTCTGTGTGGGTGTCCATGTATGCACAGGTGACAGTGAGATTAATCACATGGCAGTACTTTTCCTTGGGATTGTGCTGTAGATGTAGTGACACATGACACATCAGGACAGCCTGTCAAATATGTGAACACAGGACAGCTGATAGCATAACAAGGTCTGTAGCACAGAACATGCATTGGGAGGGAAAGTACATGCCAGGTATACACATCATAATGCCAGCAGCAGATAGATAACCGGCTACCCACGTATGCAGCACTACTTATGCAATGGGAAATTACCAGACTACATCAGTGAGTGTATCCAGGTATTACTGTTGTCCACATGATGTGTTGATTGTGCAGCAGATGTGGCATGGACTGATCAAGACTGTAGTATGAGGCACTGGTGTGTGACATATGTAGTGAATGTAGCAGCCCCAACCATATAGGGGCCATATACACCATGACTGGACATACACAGGGTATTACTGGATTACAGCAGTGAGGCTATATACAACCTACTCCACCAAAGTCAGGGAGGTGATGGAGTAACAGGTCATGTGCTGTGATCACACGTGTTGGCATGGAGAGGTATGATATGTTATTGGGTAATATTAATGAGTGTATGTTAGCAAGTGCCATGCAGGATGGGGAACATCTGTAACTGAATGTGGGACTGTCTGTAAACCCAGGTTAAGGGAGGTAGTAAGGTGGACTGTCAGTGTCTGTGTGTGTGTGTGTGTGTGTGTGTGTGTGTGTGTGTGTGTGTGTGTGTGTGTGTGTGTGTGTGTGTGTCTGTTTGTGTGTGTCTGTGTTTGTGTCTGTGTGTGTGTCTGTGTGATTGTGAGTGTGTGTACTGTTATGCAATGCTGTACAGGTCTTAACGTGTGTGTTTGTTTCCTCCACAGGTGGAGCGGTGGGGTCAGGGTCCCTCCTGCATGCAAACTGAGGTAGGTGTCCGTACAGACACTGATGATGACAATGATGGTACTGGTGAGGCAGAGGTGGGATTGTCAGAGGCCGACACTGCACCTACATGTGTCATTACCCTCCTAGCTACTCCAAGCCCGCACACAGTTACAGTGCCCCTACAAACCCCATCACACATGGCCATAACAGATGGACAGTGGGTGGTAGGTGCCCGTGACCAGGAAGGTGTGGTGTCCATGCCAACTGTGTCGGGTCACAGTTGGAATAGCTGGATATCCAGCAGGCCACCACATCGGCAGATGTAGCATGGTGCTCATGAGAGGGCCGCTGGTCATCATGCCCCTGGTAGAAGTGCCACAACTGGTACCACCAGGAGCATGTTTCAAGCTGTAATGGAGGCATAGACATTTATGGGCATGCACACCAGACAGGGCCTGAGGCTGCAGAGGGCTGCTTTCTCAGCTGTAAGTGGCACCCTCCATGACATTGCTGCTGTGCTCCGTGAACATATCAAGGTCATGGATAGATGGTGGGGTGAGATGGTGGGCCTCTTCAACCATGGAATGTCCATGCTTGAACTTGTGGTGGGAGTGGTGCGATGTCCGCGTGGACGTAGGCCAGAGATACCAACAGCTGGTGGTCAATGTGTACATGCCAGGACACCAAGCCACTCCCGTAGTGGCAGTACCAGCCCCAAAACACCACTGAGGGTGCTGTCCACACCACACCACAGCAGGCCTCATGCACACACACCACATCACCATGCCCCAATCATTGAACCAAACCCCTCACCCACACTCATGGTGACACATGTATGGATCACCCCCGGCCTCTGGCAAACCAGCAACACACCCTGTGCATATGATGATACCTGTGCCACATCCCTGTCATCCATAAAATCGATGCAGGGACAGGCAAATATGGTTCTGATGCACACGGTGACTGTTATAGAGTGCTGTAATGTACTGCAGTGTAAGATGTTGTCAGGGATAATGTGTACTGCATACATGGCAGGTGGTGTAGCCATGCAGCTATGATGCATTTCAGCTCTCAGTAACAGTGATTGTTATCTCCATAATGCTATCCATTTGTGTTGCAGGTGTACATGTGTCATCAGGAGGATTGTCTGCAGCCATATTTCACAAGGGTATGGCACTGTGGTTACACCATGGTGACTGCCCATGAGTGGTAACCTCAGTCCCACTGTTATCACTAGGGGCTTGTGGGCTTCCGATATCCCAAAACCCCTCCCCATCAAGGTGTTTACCCCCACATGTGTCATATACTGCCCCTGTATGCATCTTGTGTGTCATGTCTGTTAACCTACCCATCCTCCCTCCCCATATATACCTACAGCCCCTCCCCAACATCCCACTCCCACCTGAAAAGATAATGGAAGGGCAATATGTTCCCATGAAACAATTTTGCCCCATACATGGCTGTCCATTTCACACACGTGTCCACTGGACACGTAATCTGGTCTAACTGGCATCACAATGCATTTATGTTGTCCTCACCCCTCTCCCAGGGATTTGAGGGTCCACATCTACATCCAACTTCAATGTTTATGTACAGCTGTTGCTGTAGCAGAAATAGGCAGCTATGAACCTTTCCTACACCCTTCCTGCACATGCCTAGCTATTTCCCGTACTGTCTTACCCTCTTTGTGCCCCATTTTCACCACTTTCCTATCAACCCGTTTTTCCATTCCTTTTAAAGATGTTAGACTGGGGGTAAGTGGGAGTGTTCTGGCCAGCAACAAAATAAACTGCCTCTGCAAGTCTCATATCGAGGACCCTGCACACCGCACACAAAGTAATTTTCCACTAAACCATGGCAGATATACATAGCCCTGATGTTTCCACAAACATATCATCCAGCCCAGTCATTTAACAGTACAGAGAATGTATTGCAACATATAGATGTATGTGTGTGAGTAAATATATTAATGTCTAAACAGATACAACATATTGATATATGTATATATATGTATATATATATATATATATATATATATATATATATATATATATATATATATATATATATATATATATATATATAGGGATATATAAATATATATGAACATATATACATGCAAATGCCTACATCTATGGATATATATGTCTACATATACATGTGTAAATATATACAGCAGGTCATGTATATGTCAGCAGATACATACATGTACATATATAGGTGTATATGGACAGACATCTGGTGATAACACTGGGGATATAACAAAAACATATATGTCCTCATGCAATGTTAATGGTGCTGAGAGGCCCTACACAATATACTTCTGGTACGAATAGGTATGCCCCCCCCAGCCAAGCACATCCCCCCTGTAATACAGTAACAAGTGTTGCAGATCCCTTAACCAGGACCACACACAACATGGCCAACCCTAGGATACATATATACAGACAGATATATGCAGATACAGGTATATATATATATATATATATATATATATATATATATATATATATATATATAAAAGTACACATACACATGCAGAGATATGTACAGTACAATACATATGTGGTACATGCACACAAATTGAGCAGCCAGTATTCCTACAGTCACCACCTTACCAACTGGAGACTGTATGAGCCACCAATACGAATGATATTCATAGCCTGCAGCACATACCCACAGAGATATCAAAGGGTATAACACCACACACAGGTGCCCATAAATGAATGTGAAAGCTATATTTGTGTACAATGACAGTTGTATATGCCATGTCATATAGCCGTTTAGACACTGACATCCATATGAACAGTGTAATGTAATTGTGAAACAGTTATACTGAGACAGTAGTCGGGAAAGGTTGACACATGTTGCTGTCCAAGCCGAGGCCTTCTAGTAGTTCAATAGTAATGACAAACTGGCCCACAGCATACCAGACAATCAACAGTACGTAATGCAGATGTATAGGTCAGCAGCCTCTAGCTACAGTCTGTACACAATCCCTAGGGGGTACAGACCCCAGTTGACACAATGGGATGTATCTGTTACATAACAAGGCATAACTGACACCATCACAATCACACTGACAAACAGAACATTCCGTATGGCAGGAGGAAGTAGGCCTGCATTTACCCATGGTGGACTGTATTGTAATGTACATCCAGATACCTTAAGGCAGCTTACCCCAGATACCTACACATGTTGTTACAGCCTAGGTAAGTCATGGTGCACCCCCCCTACACTCACTACTACTGGGCCATATACCACTGTTACATACACTGCCCTCTGCAATGCATTAGGGCACACATGTATTGTGTAGGTGGTGCCCACACATATATATATGGCCCCAACTGCCCAGGATGTGTGGGGGACACAACAGCAGTGGAGGGATGCAGGAATGACAGCATAACATACACACAATCCACTACATAACAAACCCTGACAGCATGTCACATGTGCAAAGCCAGGTGTGTAGGTGGAGGACAGAGTCTGGAACACAGGCACATATGTGTACAACTGTTGTCATACAGTAAGCAAGATATGTAAATGTGTACATATCTATATGGATATATGTATAATGATATGTACATATATGTTTGCCATATGTCCTGCACATGGAGTGGAGCCCTACCTCAGCCCCAATAGTCCCAACTTCTCAGTGCAAGGGGATGTCATGTATGTATTGCAGGTATATTTGTAGACTATTGCTACTGTAATTGGGATTATATTGACAGACATGGTGTGTGTGGGAGGCCACATCTGCTGTGGACATGTGCGCCATTGGCTACTGACAGACATCCTAAGGTCATCATAGTACAGTACCACTGCTAGCACAGTAATGCCCCCGTGGACTACAGCTGTGATATGCCCAATATATGTGGACAGTCTGACACACGCTGGTCAGTCCAGGGGTATACACAGAACCCCTTCATGCAAGACATGTGGACCCGGCCTTTCAATGTGGATATTAACAGCCATGTAGATGGGTATAACACGTAAATACTGGTATACTTATCCCCCCATAGGTTATGCATTCATACACCCCTGTCTGTCCTGACACATAATATTCACCGGTACAGAGGTGCCATGGCTACATACTACCCACTAGTTAGTGACATACATCTGAACAGCATCCCACTGCTTTGTCTGACATATGTGACTGTCATGGTGGCCCGGCAGAAGTACATCTGGCAAGTATCTGGACATGTCATCAAACTGGATAAGTACAGTAATGTGCTAGGCATGTAACAAAGCACAGTGCAAGCTACAGGCAGACTGACTCAACACTGGTCTACATCTCCCATGTGGGGATACACATGTACCTGCATAGAAAGCAGGCTCTACAGGCATGTCACATCACAGAGTAACAGACACATGTGTGAAAGTGCATAACTACAACCAATGTGAACACAGCCACATATGGTAAGTTCATAGGTTCTTAGGTTCATAGGTTCATACTAGGCTATCTGCCCAAGGGCATTTATAAGCCTAGCCCATAGTTATGTGGCTTTCGCCACCCCTTTAGTTTGAAGAAAACTATGCCTATTATTTTGCTGTGCCTCTGTCAAGCAGTGACACTGAATTAATCCCTGGGGTATATCTGCGATCTCCCATCCATTGGTCAAGATTCCTCTTGAACAAGGCCAGCGAGGTGCTCTGCCTCACATGTACCGGGATTTTGTTCCACAGCATAGGGAGTCTCTGGGTGATGAATCTGTCCCTCCAGCACGCTCTATTAATAACCGTGTCAAGGTTTAAGTCTCCGCCCTTGTGGTTCTGAGGGATCTAGATTTTTGAGGTGAAGCATATTCATCAAATCTGGGTTTGACATGGCCTTATATGTCAGGCACAGGTCACCTCTGAGCAGCGGTATGCGACTGAATAGAGCTGGAGTTCTTTCAGTCGGGCAGCATAAGACATATTTTGAGACCCTTTATCCTTTTGGTGAGGAACTTTGGCGCCTTTCCAGCTGCTGCAGGTGTCGGGTCAGATACATTCCGAATGGGGCATTGTACTCAATCATAGGTCTAATGAATGATGAGTACAGGGGGACGATGACCTCCCTAGATCTAGATGTGAATCCCTTCATGATCAGGTGGGCAATGTAGAAGGTTTTCCTAACTACTTTGGCAACATGAGTGTCAAACGAAAGGTTACTGTCAACCTGGATGACTTCTTCTGTGCTCAGTGGATTGCCACCTATATGGTAGCTAGGGGTAACCTTGTTTTTCCCAAAGGGTATGACTATGCATTTCTTGGCGTTCAACTTTAGGCCATGGCTCTGGCACCAGTTATCCATTTCTGTGAGGCCCTTCTGAAGGATATCTGTGTCAGATGTGTTTTCAACTATGGTGCCCAGTTTGCAGTCATCTGCAAACTTTGTCAGCCATAACCCTCTTGTGTTTGCTTGTACTTCAGAAAAGTAGATGCCAAACAAGAGTGGTCCCAGGACTGAGCCCTGTGGGACACCACTTGTGACAGGCTTTGGGTCTGACATGGCGCCAGCAACTCTGACCCTGTGGGTTCTGTCACTTAGCCAGTTTGCAACCCATCTTGTGATGTATGGGTTTACATTCAAGCTGATGAGTTTTTCGATGATACCTGAGTGGGGTATTGTGTCGAAAGCCTTTGCCAGGTCGAGGTAGGCTGTATGGACTGCCTTGACCTCATCAATGGCCTTGGTGACTGTTTCGAAAAAGTCAACCAAGTTTAAAAGGCATGATCTACCTTTGACAAAGCCAAACTGGGTTGGATCCAAAGTCTGCAAGTTCCCTATGTCTTTATTTATGAGTTCCATTATGATCCTCTCCATGGCTTTGCAGATAAGGCTTGTCAAGCTAATGGGACGGTAATTTCCAGGGTCGGTGGAGGCACCGCCTTGTGAAGTGGGACCACAGTCGTCGCCGTGCACCACTCCTTGGGTGTATCCTGAGGTGAGGCTAAGATTAAACAGCTGTCCTAACTGCAGGTTTAATTCCTCATTGAGTTCGTGGAGCACACAGGGACACCATCCGGTCCCATGGATGCTGTGTTTTTGCCTTGGAGAGAGCAGTTCTCACTTGGCGTTGGAGATGTTTGGGGCTACAATCCTCTGGTATAGATATCACCCTTTGGTGGGGAGGGGGGAGAAGTTTGCACTGAACCTGTCAGCCAGTATGTTGGCAATGTGTGTAGGTTCAGTAATCTTCACATCATTTTGAACTAATTCTGAGCATATCTGGGAGTTTCCTCCTAGGTTTCTAACATAGCTAAAGAAGGCCTTATGTTTGTCTTTTGAGTCCTTGGCGATTTTTCTCTCAAAATTTGCCTTGGATGATTTTATGAGAGCTCTTAGTTTTTTACTTATAATGATCAAAGGTGTCTTACCTTTCAAGGATTTTGCCCTATCTTGTAGTAGCATCCTCCTTTTGTTGTAGAGCTTGTTTATGGCTGGGGTCCACCAGACTGGACGCTTGCCTTTGGTACAAAGAGTCTTAGTTTTGTTTGGGATTGCCTGATCCATGCAGTCCTGTAGGTGCTGGTAGAAGGCATTAGTAAGTGATTCAGCAGTTTGAGTAATGTTTATCACTGGCTCAGGGGCCTTAAAGGAGACCACACTAGTTTTTAGAAGTTAGCGTACTATTACAATATATGGACTATCTGACCTGCACCATCCTCATATGAGCCACTCACACAACACCCCTACATATACTGGGCTGCTAAACAGTGTGGTCCGATGCCTGTTTGTGGTATGGGACATGTGTGTGTTCGCCCCTACAAACATGTAAGCTGTTAGGGTGACATACAGTGGAGCAGCATGTAACATCAGATAGAACAGGGCCAGGAACTATGACATTTACAACGGTCTCTACACAGGCCAGGGTACATATTCACTATACACACACTGTTAACAATTACCAGACTTACACATACCTCAGTACTGTACACACAACCACATAATTTCCACGCTATGTCCTCACTTATAACCCCTACTATACATAACATGTGTAGCAGTCTGGTATCTCACTGGCTTGTTATCAGATATGCTGTCAATGACTATGGAGTACAGAACATATGCACCCCCTACTGCATTACATATGTACAAAGGTTGACAGAGTTGTGGCTGGAGGCACAAACACAGGGCCAATATTGACATGTCACTGTAATACCCTCATACATATACTGATGTAACAGGGTTTGTTGCACCATATGTCTTATAAGGGATGTGACGTTGGTAACTCTCCTGGCTGTCACCATCTACTGCCTGCTATCCTCACACTACCTTCTGCATTCCACAGATAGGTGCACCGTAGCCGACACATGAAACCAAAGGCCCAACACTGCCCAGTCTGTGGAAGACCCTGTGGATGGGGATCCCTCATATACATGGGACTGACATGGCAGGTATTGCGACAGGTACAACAGGCATATCCAGACAGACACTGTTAAACCAACAGTACTCCACATGCAGTATAGCAGCACTTACAGTCTGTAGTCAGGTGAGGCACATCCCCCTCCTTTTTGTTGTCTTCTTTGCACATTGTATGTTGTTAGAGGTAAATCCCCAATCCATCTAAGATGCTGTTTGCCAAACAACAGATCGAGTTCCTGCTCACAGTGACTGTAAAGGTCCAGCACCACTATTTTGTCCTAGGTATTGGAGTATGTTTCCATGCAATTGGCTATGGCACTGTTACCACAGCCATTCCACATGCACTCATCTAGGTGAGGGCTACAATTCGTCCAGAGGCCACCAGCTGATCATGAGCATCACTTAAATTACACATGCTTCTGCCTAAGCATAGCAGGTGTGGGTCTCTAAATCCACCGGAGAGGGAGTGGGGGAGGCAGACAGAGGAAAATACATGTCAGGGAGGGGTGATAGAGTAAAACAGATGCATGTTTGTGTCACACACCTACCAGCACAGGGTATCAAACCCCCAACTATGTAGTGCTATCACAGTTCAATGCAGTTACTGGATGCACCACATGGGTTACCTGCTGTGGAGCACTCAGAGCTTATTTGTGATGATGAGTGACATCTGCAACAGAGATACAGTAAATATACGGTAGGTGACGTACACATGCCTGTCTGCATGAATAGCTGCCAGCGTCAGCACAGGCACACTCACAGAGGGATGCACCCACATCGATATACTTGGCAGGGCCAGGAGTGCAACCCATCACTAATGGGAGTACCACAATACATCAATGTGCAGGTATCACATGCACCACACAGGTCATATGGAAGTCATATGGGCATAGAGTATGTTGAAGTGTCAGACATCAAACAGCATGCTTCATTATGCCCTGGGGGTTGTAGTGAGTGTGGATGTGGTCAGATGCACTATACAAATCACATGGACACACAGGGTGCCAGTCTTGACATCTATGGGTGCATGTCTGCATGGGTGTGTGATGGTCAACTGTGCCAGCAGGCTGTACAAGGGTAGTGGATGGGTAAACCTTGGCATCAGGCCACATGACAATTGTCTGCATTGTACCTCAGGCCTGTGGTTTCTGCATCTGCCCACACAGGTGGCTACTGCATCCTCCATCCAGTCACCTGCGTGACTATTGTGTGTGGCCAATGCTGTGCATCGCTTGCCATGTATATGTTCCTTACTCCATGACATGGATGGTGTTTGGGATGTGCACACCTCCCACATGGATGTACAGTGACATGTGGAACTGTACCTGAAGTGTCTGGCCCATGTTCTGAACACAGATTATCATTGGATGTGCCAGTCTTGCCCACCTGTGGCAGGACCTGGTAATGGGCAGCAGGTTTACCCTGCACCTGCATTGATAGCATGCTAACAGCATTCCTTGATGTCAGTGTCATTTGTCCATTTAGGGCATGTTATCAGGCATGGTATGTCAATTGGGAGTCACATGTGAAGGCACCACAGGTGGTGCAGGTGTCCATTTGGGAACATGGTGGAGGTGTACTGTCTGCATGTACTTGCATATTGGACAGATGGACAGGGTAACATGCCCTTTGCAGCCCACTGCTATCACTGCAGAGTTACTATCGGTGGCCAATATGCAGTATACTACCCACATATTGGCTGTTGCCTAGGCATGTGTATGTACTCTGGATAATAGTGGGATTGCTATCTGTGATTGGCTGCCTTGATATAGTACGGTTACCATAAAAGAACTGAGCAAAACCCCCTCCTCATTGCCCACAGGTGTCACACACTCACTGCCACCTCTACACAGCATAAGTGTTACATGCACACACATCTGGGAGTAGAACCCCTACCTAACTAGTTTATTATACTACAGCACTATGCAGTTATAATACACGCCATGGACATTACTGGAGTACCTCTTCCCCAAAGGTGTATTTCACAATGTATGACATCAACAGGGTTACCAAAGTAGGGCATTTCAACTGTACAGCAAGTGACTAGCCTAAAACACATTGCTCCCTACACAGACAGTGAGACATACAGAAAACATCCACAACTGACATGGGTGGGTATAGAACCCCTAACCGAGGTCTATATCACAGTACAGCATGGGGTTCTTATAGGATATACCACAGGGATTACAGATGAACTGCCTCCCCAAAATTGTATTTCGCAATGGATGACATCAGCAGGATTGCCATAGTAGGGCATTTGAAATATACTGTGAGTGAGTAGCCTATAATGCATTGCTTTATACACACACATTGAAACACACACAGAATATCCAGAACTGCTATGGGTGGGGATGGAACCCTACCACAGTTCTAAATCACACTACAGCAGTACACGGTTACAGGATGAGCTACGGAGATTATTGAGCTGTACTCTTTCCAGAGGTGTATGTCTAGGTGAGTGACATCAGCAGCCTTACCAAGGTTGAGTATATGAATTGTACGGAGTGAGTAGCCTAAAAAGCATTGGTTTCTACTTAGTCAGACACACACAGTTGCCAGGTCTGGGGTAGAAACACCTACCTACCTACTTTTTCACACTACAGCAGTATGCAGTTATAGGACGCACTACAGAAATTACTGGGTGTGATATTCCCAGAGGTGTATTTCTAGGTGAGTGACATCAGCAGGCTTGCCAAAGTTGAGTATATGAATTCTACAGAGTGTGAGTAGCCTAAAAAGCATTGCTCTCTCTTCAGTCAGACACACACACTCTCTGTTGCCATGTTTGGGGTTAGAACACCTACCGAACTACGTTATCACAATGCAGCAGTATACAATTACAGGACACGCCACGGAGATTGCTAGGTTATAATTTTCCCAGAGATGTATTTCTAGGTGAGTGACATCAGCAGCCCTGCCAAAGGTGAGTATATGAATTGTACAGAGTGTGAGTAGCCTAAAAAACATTGTTCTCTACTCAGTCAAACACATGAACACACAGTTGCCAGGTCTGGGGTTAGAACACCTACCTAACTACGTTATCACACTACAGCAGTATGCAGTTACAGGATGTGTCACAGAGATTACTGGGCTATAACTTTACCAGAGGTGTATTTCTAGGTGATTGACATCAGCAGCCCTGCCAAAGTTGAGTATATGAACTGTACAGAGTGTGAGTAGCCTAAAAAGCATTGCTTTCTACTCAGTCAGACACACAGATTCACACACAAACACAGTTGCCAGGTCTGGGGTTAGATCACCTACCTAATGACTTTAGCACAACTGTAGTTGTACGCAGTTACAGGACACACTACGGAGATTACTGGATGATGTTTTTCCCAGAGGTGTATTCCTAGGTGAGTGACATCAGCGACCTTGCTAAAGTTCACTATATGAATTGTACGGAGCTTGAGTATCCTAAAAAGCATTGCTCTCTACACAGTCAGACACACACAGAAACATACACTCACACAGTCGCCAAGTCAGGGGTTTGAACTACTACCTAACTGGTTTATCACTACAGCAGTACGCAGTTATGGGATGCGCCATGGTGATTCCTGAGCTATGGCTCGCACAAAGGTGTATTTCACATTGAATGATCTCAGCAGGCTTTTCATAATGCTACTATGAGGTGGGCGGTGTGTGCATGGGCTATAACCCATTCATGTAGGGGCTGACATGCCACATGCGGGCACACACAAGGTCATATGTCACAGGAAAGTGTATACAGCTACTAGATGACTACTTCCTTGTATAGTCATGTTGCACAGCTGGCACGAGCACCACATAGTCTGTCATGCTGACATATGCTGATGGCTAGTATCTGCAGTGAGTGCATCTGCACCCCATGTGGTTGTGGGCCTTTGGCCGTATGCTGGGTGGGACAGTTGCAGATGGGTCCTTGTCATGGTGAACCTCTTCCACACATCTATGTCTATCTACCTTTGGCTTATTATAGTGTGTTGTCCTTACATATATGTCTGTATTCCTATCCACTGTGTGTGCAAGACAGGAGTGGTACATACTGACATGTGTCTACACTAAGAACTGCAACTGCCAGATATGTCTGGTCTACTGGTGTTTGCAGACATGGCCTTCATGTGTTTAAGTGTGTGAGCATGCCCAGTATGGCCAGCTGTATTGCATGAGTGTAACATGTCCAGGTTGTTTGTACTGCGGTGCTGACCTTTGTGTTGTACACCGACAGGTAGCATGCTGTATCTGAAGGGTATCCATCGGTCATTTGGCATGTAGAGTTGCTACATTTCTGCATAGTGGGGGGGACGACAACTGACTGTTTCTACATTTCTACACAGGAGTGGGAGGGGCACACCTGACTGTTACTATTAGTGTACGTAGGATGGGGGGCACACCTGACACTTCTACACATTTACTAGGACTGTACTGGTATGTCGGGTACTCCATTTCAGTCTGTAGTCTTGCCTATCGTGCTGGCTAGAGGCATACCAGTGTACTACATATCCTAGCTTTCAATGCCTACATATTAATTTCAGACTTCCTAGCCTTCACATCTTACATCCAACTGCCTGGCCTGCTTTAGTCTGTCTGTGTAGGCCTGGGGGGTTATACGTAGGGCTCATTCAGAGGCCATAGTGCAGAATTTGTTTGTGTTTGTCTACACTATCTTGCTGACAGTAACAGTTGTTGGGTATGTGACCCCCCCCAACTGGCATGTGTGAGTCACTTATCTTGTGGGTGTCCCAGTATTGAGGGTGGTGCTGCAGGGCTGCCTATGTTGGATGCACAGAGGACGCTCCATATACATGGTTGAGCACAGGTAGTGTCATGTTTGGCATCCTTTTTACTGTATGTGCGAGTCGGAGAGAGGTGACATTCCCTGGGTCCCTACTGTGTCAGTCCATGTGCTATGCGTTGCCTGTTTGCCAGGGCCAGGGCATACTGGGCATGCCTCCTTCTGCCTACTGGGGCAACTTCCTCCTCTGAGTCATTCTGTGCCTGTGCAGGCCTTGGCAATGGTGGGGGACTGTGTGGCCCTGCCCCATGCTGTTCCTGCTGCAGCTGTTTTCGCAGGATCATATTGTGTAGCATGGCACATACAAGGACAATTTGGGCACATGTAGTTGGTGAGTACTGCAAGGCTCCACCAGATGTGTCCAGACACGGGAACCGTGACTTGAGCATCCCAAACACACGCTCTATTATGATTTGTGTTTTTGCATGTGCCTCATTATGGAGTTCTTGTTCGGGTGTGTGTGCATTTATGATGGATGTCATCAGCCATGGCTCCAGTGTGTATCCAGCATCCCCCACTAGGTGACTGTGTGGGATGTTCCCACTGACAAATCTGTGGTACAGCTGCATCAGATGCCAGATGTGGGAATCGTGGTAGCTTCCAGGGCAGCCAGCACACACATTCATTATTATGGCCTGGGTATCACATATGACCTGGCAGTTGATGGAGGGGAAGCCCTTGCAGTTGATGTAGACCCCACTCCACTCACCGGGTGGTGCTTTGATGCATATGTGTGTGCAGCCTATTGCACCCACTACCTCGGGGTACTCTGCTATTTGATGGAAGAGACGCATATTGCTGGCCAACGCCTCACGGGTGATGGGGAGATATACGTGCTCACCAACATGTGCTGACATGGCATCCAGGAACTGGTGGAGTACCCTGGATACTGATGCCTGAGATATCCCCATCATATCCCCGGTTGGCCTTTGGAAGGTACCTGTAGCTAGTATTCGTAGGCCTACACATACCTTGGTATCCACTGGGATGGGTTCCCCTTTGTTAGTTCTGTGTGTGAGGCATGGCCGGCACAGCTCAACAATCTGCTGTAGGAGGTCCCTGTCCACCCTATAGCAGTCCACTATCTCCAGCTCAAGTAGCCCTTGGTAGGTTACCCTGGGTCTGTACACTCTTCTCCATCTCTTCACTGTGGGTTGCACATGCTGGTTTATGAGAGCAAAAGCAGCCCCGAACATTATTGCTCTTGCTTTCGTTTTCTAAAATTTCCCAGTTAGTATACACCAGTGGTGCAGAGTTATTGGGAATAATAAGGGGGAAAGGTGTTTGCTTAGTTTATAGTGGTGTGCTGGATTGGGCTGCTGCCTGTGTGATTGGCTGTTTCTGATACATTTCAGCTATCAGCTAAGCTAGTTTTCCTTGATTACCTTCCTACTGCTGTTTTCCCTTCCCATTGCCTCCCTGTTTGAGCCTGTGTGCACGCTGTGCAGAGTGCTCAAATGTGCACAGAGCTGCTATTTCCTGGTTTAACTTCCTTTTTCTTCCTGTGAAACCTGGTATGCAGCACGCATACCCGCTTACACTTTGTAAGGAGTGCTAGGCAGCTTGGACACATGTCTAGCTTAGCTGTGCTAAGCTAGGAGCAGTCCCGAGCCACAGGGCTCCAATTTACTTACAGTATTCCTGACACCCCCCACCCATGTTGTCACCTATATCCTAGTCTTGCACCCAGCTATTTCTACTCTTACACTCTTGGGACCTGCTTCACACACTGGGGAAATCTGGGGTTCACTATCCTTCCTCTCATTTGCATAGGATTGCCTGCTAATGCATAGTTACATGTCCCACAATGAGCCTCCCCCCTTAGCAACCATTACTCACTGGCCAGGTTGTCTTATACTTGCCATTGACTTGCATGGCAGAATACTGCTTTTAGTTAAAATGCTTATTTTAGGTTTGTTTTATTATCCCCCCCCCGATCCCATTTGTGCTCTGCTGCCCTATGCCTAGCAAGATCGACGAAAAAAAAATTAAAAGTTGCTTTTTTTTATTATTTACACATTTTGCAATGCCAATGACCTCTACTTGACCATTGGCATGCTTCATCTGTGATATGCAGCCTTTATTTGGAGCTGTCATAGCTCAGGTTTGTAGTTTGCAGAAATGTACTCGGTTACTAACCGAGTACATTTCTGCAGACTGCACTCATCCTGCACTGACAGCTGTCTGCCTCTTGGATCGCAAATTACCCTCATTTGCATGGATTTCACCTGCAAATAAGGGTAATTTGCATACAGGTACTCGGTCCATGCAGGATTAGCCTAAGAGATCACGTGCATGTCCCGGGAGCTTGTTTTTGGATCGCACGTCGGCCATATTGCCGAAAATAGATCTTAAAGTAATCCTGCATGCTATAAAGGGCTTCATAAATCTGGGCGATTGTTGTGCTCTCCTTTACAAAAATAGGCTCAGCGAAAGCATTACACAACAAATATGCAGCTAAATGTTATTTATTTATTTATATATTTTCCTGCGACTATTCTCACTTGCTTCTTCTAATGTCTTCAGACCTCTCTGTGTAATAATATGCTGTTATCCCTTGTAACATAAACCATCTCGGTCATTATGGCTATGTCTTAAACATAAAGCTCTGCTGAGCATAATTCCATTTTTCCATCCATGTTTTGTCATTGTAAACTGGTTCTTAAACTAAAAATATTTTATATAAATATTTATTTTTTACTATATCCTTGTATCTGTAAATATGTTTTGTTCGTTTCTTATATGATCCTATTTACCCGAGCTGTGACTGCAAATGGTCCATTAAGATCAGTTCACTACACCAGTAAACGAATATAAATAAATAAATTTAAAAACTTCACACAGCTTTTACACAACATCTACTAGCTTCACTGCCACCTATCTGCAGTTAATTGGTAAACTCGCATTCAAAAGATATGCTTAGAAACTGAAATAAGTCTCTCGACTTAATTTAATTAAACTGCAGATATGTCATTTTCTAGCTGGTGGTAATTCAGTCACTGCTCATGTTAAATAAATACACTTTCCAAAGAAGTAACTGTGTGGCAGTCCATGTAATTATGCTAGGCTTTGAGAGCTTAGACTAATGATTTTAAGTCACAGGGAGCATCAGTGATTAATGTAGGAGCAGACTGTTGGCTTCTCTAATGCGAGGAGCAATGCCACTGCTTAAGAAATGCCAAGTCAATTGGTTAATTTAACAAGTTTTGTGCTGTGAGTTCATGTAATGTTTTCTGCATTAGAAAAGTTCCCAAATGCATTTAATGATAAAAGAGGACACTTTTGTAGCACAAAGGTAAATATGATATCTATGTAGCTATTTGGCTTTAGAACAGTTACATGTTCTAGAACCGCCACACAAACATTACACTGTTTAACATTTGTTGATTGTTTCTGACAGATAGTAAATGTGTTTAATGTATAGTTCTGTCCACTTGAACTCTAGGAATCAGATTTGGCAAGCAGCCATTTTGTTTTTCTTTCAAGGAAAATTTTCATAAAGCCTTCAGGAAGAAAGTCCATGATTTACAAAACATTAGTGAGTTGGTAATTAACACAGTGGATTAAGGCTACAACCCAACAACTTGCTTTCTGTGGTACAGGGTTTGATTCCCTCAGCCTTCATTTGTCTACTGTGTAATCTTGAGCAGGTCACTTAAGCCGACTGTGGTTTGAAGAAATTGAAATAGTCACCTGGACTGCATGCTTACCAACTACCTATGAGACCATCTGTTTGTGCATATATCAGTTTTGCTCAGGTGAAATCATCCCGAATTAATTATTTCAGCCATTAGGCCAATGTATAATGTATAACATATAGGTAAGAGAAGATAATTTTCACTCCAAGATTTTCAGTTAGTCCTTGAAATTAAAGAAGCATAGAGCAGCAATTCATCATCGCAATGCCACTCACTAGTTAAACTGGACTGATAAAGAAGAGCTATTGTTTAATCCAGCCAAATTCTTTCTGACAGGTCCCATGTACCTGAGCTGAAATTTTCAAAGTAATTGAGTGAGCTTGTGAACTAGGATGAAAGCGAACATATAAATACACAAAAATGAGAGTGAGGACATATATGTCCTCAATCAAGCAAAGCAGCATGCAGTTTTTACATGGATAATGGAGTTTAAAGATAAATTCTCCAGCTTCAAATTCAGCTAAGTGTTAGATTGTGCTATCAGTTCAGATTCACAGAAAACGTAATGCCAGCCACAAAGCAACCAGTTTCAAATTCTGTCATCTAAAAAACAAATGCATCACCTAATAAAATGAAAAGGGTTGTTGAAAGGTGTCTCAATTTTAAGAATACAAATTTTGTCACAGTATAGTGATAACATATATGAAAGTGGACATCAAAACTGACAACCATGAATAATGTTTTTAAAGGAGCAAAAGTGATTTATTAATTACTGAAATTTTAATCAACATAATTCTATGTTGTATTACTTAACTCATTTAATGAAACTTTTTCATTTACACATTGCAATCCCTAATAAGAGAACATGATAGCCTTTTAGTCTGTTTCTTAAGCAAAAAGGCATTACTTAGCTGATGTCATTTACCCCTACCCTGCATCTAACCTGCAATCCCTGCAATCACTTTCTTGACTAGGATCTGATGTCATTGACTGTACTTAGCACATGCTCATAACACATGACTAATATACATATTACTTATTAGATCTTAATACTCATCTGATTTACAAAAGTAACAGGCAGACATATTTATAGCTCATTCCTTATAAATATTTTCAGCAAGGAGAATACCTAAAATAATGTGTCACTCACTGTTTTCCTCATATGCTAACATCTTTAAGCAGTTGCTAACCTTCTTATTCTACACTACAGTGCTACTATCACATTTAAATAATGCCTCCACTTTTTTTCCTTAGATCTGATTTCACAATGTACCTAATCAATCGTTTTCATCCTTCTTTTACTCTGCATTGTCACACTCATTACTGTATCAAATTCTGTATGTCCACACACGCCACTGTTCCCATCACTTCTTTATCATAGTTTATAAGTCCCTTCAGGTACTGTGCTAGTTAATGAGGGTTCAGTTTGTGAAATGCTTTTCTGGTGTTAGAAGGGCTCAAAAGCATGATTAGGTGAGTGTAGGAAGAATACACTCTTGCAACATTGAATGTTAGGTAAGTGGGAGTGAGTAGTAATGTCAAAACTTTCACTTAGCGTACAGAGTATGTAATACAAAGTATCAATGTTTAGTTTGATTATCCATGATTATTGAAGTAGTGACATTCATTAGACTCTCTGATGTGTTTTATATTTAGTGAGTATCTGAAGTCCTTGAGAGAGTTGGTTGATCTAACATTGTCTATAATTTCATGCCAGTGCTCTGGGGCTAGTTGGTAAAAAAGATTCTTCAATGGTAGCTAGGTTGTCTGGTGGCCTAGCAAGGAGGTTATAATCTATATTTCTTAAAGAGGTGTTGCTCCTAAAATGCAGAGCTCTTGATAGGTTCATAGTAATGACTATTTATGCTTTTGTATGTTATAGTGTTAATTAGAAAAGAGGATCTGTTCTCTACTGGGTGCCAGTCGCATTATTTATTTGTGTATGTATGTATGTACAGTATGTCTGTATTCATTCGTTTATTTTTAGGTTCCTAATATATTACACTTTTCACTTTATTTTTCACTTTAATTCATATAGAAAGTATCATTCTCACATTCTTTTTAACTGTAATTAATGGAAGAACTGTTATACGATTATATTTTCAAACCATATTTATTCAAGATCATTTTTTGTGCTGATAGCATAGACTAATTACTTACCCCTCAAATTTTATTTTATTCTGTTTTCTTATTCTTCCTGAAGTTGTTTGTGAGAGCACTGACACATCCTAAGACTTCCACATTTTCTAGTTTATTAGAGCACAGGACTTCCTAAAAATTCCAAACTTTCTAGTACATAGACATTGTCTACTTTCTGGAAACTAGTCTGAAAGCCTAAAGAAAGTTTAAAGCAAGAGCTAAGACTTATTCAATCTCTTTGGCATTCTCTTCTTTCGCGGATATGTGTTGAGAAGAAAGACTCCTTTTAAGGCTTCCAAACTTTGTAGTGTCTCTAGTATCTCTACTACTCCCTATGTAATTGTTAATGATAGTCTTCTGAACTCAATCTAGTCCATGCTAAGGGCAGAATTTTAGCCTGAAATGCTCATCTATTAGCATTATATATTAACTTTGTGGTACTGAACTCAATTCTTTTCCTCTTCCATTCTAGTATATGTTACCTATATCTCTGCTACTTACTTATCTTGTTTTTCAGATATGCACTTCTGAAAAACAACACCATATAGCACATATTTCTGACTCCCTGTCATGTTTTGCTTACTACTGTTTTACAATTCTTTATTTACACATTATTTTCCACAAAGCAACCTCTTTTCTTGTACACAAAAGCCATTTCTCTTTTTCAATTCTCTCTCTCTCTCTCTCTCCCTCTCTTACTCACATGTCATCTCTATATTACACCCTTAAATCTATTAGCAGTCTTCTGCCATACTTGTTTCAGCTACAGTTTGGGCATTACACCCTCATACAAAGAAGCACCTGCCTTCTTACCTCCTTTTCTTTTCTTTTCATATAGGATAGTCAAAATATGTTGTGTAACTTTAACAGCTAAAACTACTTGAAATCTTCATTAACTCCACTCACGTCTGTGCTTTTTCTCCTATATCTTTTTCTGCAGGAATTTTACCTAATCTTTGTCTAGTCTGTTAATATTCTGCTTGCTTCTGGTCAGCAATCCTGATCCATGGGGAAACATATTTCAATTCACAAAGCCCTAAGAAAAAATCCTTTCAAATTACTACAATATTTATAACAAACTTAAACTTATTCAATCCTGTATTTTCTAACATGAGCCAGAAATACTATCAGTCTGTGAAATCTGGTTCAAGCCAAGCAATGTTTTTTTTCTCCACTATGTGATTAACACTTTGCCTTCATCTGAGATGACTATTTAGTTAACTGCACTGGAGGTGAAGTCCTGCACTTTGCCTTCATCTGAGATGACTATTTAGTTAACTGCACTGGAGGTGAAGTCCTACTGGAAATTAAAATTTATTCAAAGTTTTCTAGTCAGTATTATAACATATTTGGAAATAGAGTAAATACAGAAATCATATTCCATGGCACAATAAATATAATTTCAACCACTTATATTCCTACTCTATTCTCTATTTAGTTACTTTCTTTTTGTAAGTTCTTTATCTAAACCAGTATAATCAGTTTTAATTGTGTAAGGAAGCCTTAACTTTTGATTGGACCCCCCCCCCATAATATCCCTAAACAAATCCTCATTTTTTTGGACTTTGCAAATTAATTCAAACTCTTACACATTTCAATGGCAATATTAAAATGCCATTTACTTCTTCACAAAATACTTATAAACATTTAGGAAATGCAAATCCACGAGTTTCTTACTACCAGTATCATTGACCACTGCACTGTGCTAGACTTTTAAAAATATTAAATCTCCATCAATACAAGAAAAGGATCTTTCCTCTCCAGGAAAAAAAAAAAAACAAAAAAACAGTGTTATACTGTTTGATCTTCTCATTGATTTGTCAAACCCATGCAATATACATGATGATAACATGGATGCTACGTTGCATTATTTCACATCTGCTGCACTCCATATCAAAACTCGGTATACTACATAAAAGGAATCAATTGTTGAGCTCAAACTACTTCATTCAGTAAATATGAAAAAAAATGGAGAACCATTAATTTATCTAGAAACCTGCAACTCCTCTTTAATTTAAGACTAGCAGCCAGAATAACTATCACAGGTCTCAAATCATCATACCATAAAGTAGATAAAATGTTCTAAAACAATCTGAAATCTTACTAAACTGATACTAAGTCCCTTCTTGGCTAAGAAAAAACCTTACCAGATAGAGCACCTCTTGCATTGTGTAACAAATCTTCCTCATTAATTGATTTGTTAATAGTCTAAAAAGATCTTTTATTGCTCAGATGACAGCACACACCCCCTGTCAACAAGCTTCCCAAATGTAGAAACTAATGAATTGGACTTGTATTTTCATTTACCAAAGTCCTGTTTCAGAATCATTTAAGCTGGAGCAAACCACAAACTCACTGTAATGCTGTAAGACATTGCTGTGGACAGTGATTTAAGTTTACATTCCAAATTCCTCAAAAACTCCTCATCATATATCTCAAAATATCTGGCCTATATACTGCCCCACTATTTGAGTGCTATCCTTTAGAATTGACAAAAGCCAGAATTATCCCAGTCAAGAAATTTGGCAAACCTTTTTTCTTACAGCATTAGCATCCTATTGGTAATGTCCCCCACTGACAAGAACACTGCAAAACTTTGGACAGTAAACCAACCTTCCCATTTGTTAACAATGGTTATTTACAAAACAACTGACAGGAGCATGGATTCCACTGTTCCATTAGTACTTTTACTAACCTGTTCCAGACTTC
Organism: Protopterus annectens; assembly: GCF_019279795.1. Classification (NCBI taxonomy): domain Eukaryota; kingdom Metazoa; phylum Chordata; order Ceratodontiformes; family Protopteridae; genus Protopterus; species Protopterus annectens. The sequence continues at coordinate 417,087,637 of NC_056732.1, forward strand.
AAATTATATTTTTCCAATATGGGCAAATAATTACTGGCAGGTGCAGTCTTACATTATCTCATCTCAAAAGGGCACTTCATCTGGTTAACCATTCCTCAGTTCTTACTAAACTTGTCAAAAACTCTTTCTTGGAAAACCCTTTCAGATAGTTCCATAATTACCTCTTCAATCAAGTTATTCAAATGCAGTGTGGTAATGGATTCTCTTCTTCTGATACCCCTTCCTTTGGACTGTCCCAAGGATCTATCCTTTGATCAGTCTTTTATTTCCCTATGGCTTAGCCTCTGCAAATTTAAACACATATGCAGAAAATGTACCGGTAGTAAGAGATGACACTAATTTAAATGATATGCAGACTGGTCTACTTGACTTCACTGAAATTATACTTTACCGAAATTTAAAACCTTCAGATGAATCTGCTGAAAACCCACTATAATGAAAGTTCAAAGCATCGAAAATCAAAACACTGAAAAATCTTCAATGGCTGTTAAACAGCTTTCCCGATTCCCTATACAGTTTTGTAAACACTAGTAAAACAATACCATTTTTATTCTCCAAAAAGAATCATGAACTGAAAAGTACTAAGTGTATACCTCTTAACTTCCCGTGCAACACACTATAATTAAACAGAAAAATCAGTACAGCAAACTCCCTATTTAAAGAAAATGTAAACTCAAAAACTTACCTTTGTTGATGTTTTTGATAGACAACTGATGAGATACTTGGTCTATTGTTTTTCATATTTTAGGTATACCCACTATAACAGATTAATTGAAAAAAGATCATCAGTTAATGATCTGTTATCTTCATTGCATTTTCTTACATATAACTGTTTTTGTTACAAGCATTTATTATTTCCAGTTGAGCACCCTTTGCTCCTGCACATCACACTCTGGCCACAGCTGCAGATAGCCAACATGAAAGAAAGCCATTTCAGCTTTTCTTATAGCATGTAACAGGACAGATATCATTTATATGTTAGATCCTCTTTTTGAGGGAATAGTGATAATAACACACCTACAGTATGCCTGAAAGGTTTGTAGGTTTAGTTATTATTTTATAAAGCTCTGCAATAAAAAAACTAATAATTAAACACACTCCATGGCATACTGTAGCTGTTTTAGTATCACTGCATGCTCTGAAGTTGTTAAAGAAGAATTCTTAACAAATCCGAAAGCAGTGGTGGTGGTGGTGGGGTGGGGGGGGCAGCAATGGATCAGACCCAGGGACATACATTGTCTGAACAATAAGAAGTATGGCACTCCTATGCTCAGCATTATTGATATACTGCAATCCTTCAGGATGTATTGGAAATCCATAACTTGTACAAGGGACAGGACAAAGCATATGACACCAAATCAAGGATGTTCTGCAAAATCAGGGACAGCCAAGAGGTATGGGTGATACCATAAAATGATTGCTGCCCTGCTTTCTGTTTCTGCAAGAAACACTGAAATGGCTTTCTTGCAAGTTGGCAGTCTGCAGCTGTGGCCAGAGTGTGCAGCAGTAATGCTGCCTGTAACCTTTAGGTCTGCAGGCTTACAAGAATTTGCCTGTAAAGGCGTTATGACTATGTTTGCCATAAACAATAAGGTAAAGTCCCACAGCAAACTTATTAGGAAACAGTATTTTCATTTTAAATACATACCTGGATTAATTTTGTTATACAGTTTGTTATACAGTAAATTAGCTTGATGGCTTATTTGCATATCATTTTGTACATTCAGGTAGGTTCTTGGGTTAAACTGCAGTGTACAAAAAGCATACTGCTATAAATGTTTTGGAATGGGTCCGGTGCACACCCTTCACATGACATAGGAGATTACCTGTGGAGACTGAGACAAAAAAATCTTTAGAGGTAAACAATTAAGAAGCATGTAGAAGCAGCACAAAAAAGTATTACTAATCACATGTAATCTGTCAGCAGTTTTAAGGAGCCAAAACAGAGTTATGTTTATTTATTATTTATTTATTGCCATTTGTTAACTGGGTCGGTCCAAATGAGCCAAATGGCCCATTTTCAGTGGAGTCTTGAAGGAGAAAAGCTCCAATTACAAAATTACAGTCACAGAAAAAAAAGAAAAATTGTAGTCATTACAAAGGAAAAATTACATTACAAAAGAGTTAAATACAGCAATAGAAATATATCACAATAAAAATGTTTTGTTTAAAAAATGAAAAGAGAAAAATATACAGTATGCATATGATTGTGAGGAAGACTAGTGGAAACACTGGGGTTATGTACACATAGAGGAGGCTGGAGGAGGAAGCTAGGGGAAAACAGAGTAGCGATTTACACAGAGGAAGCTATAGGAAATTTTCAAGGAAGTGGGGTAAGAAGAGATAAGAATGGTGGGTACAGGAGACAGGTTGTAAGGATTCAGGTAGGAGCTAGACAGGGGCAGGTCCAGGTGTTCTGAAGGTAGTGAAGGTAGTGCTTGAGTGCCAGTCTGAATTGTGATTTATGGGAGATATTTCTCATGTTCTCAGGAAGGGAGCTCCATGAGTGAGCAACTAAGCATTTGTGTAATGACTTGCCAATGTTTTTAGATGGCTTGTATATGTCCAGCAGAAGTTTGTCAGATAAGCGAAGTTGACTTCGGGGATTATATAGTGATATGATATTAGAGATAGAGGGGCAGGATGTAGGGTTGAAAAGGATTGAGTGTATTATGAGCAGTTGTGGAAAGAGTAATTGATTTGGGAATTCAGGCCATTGTAAAGATTTAAGAGCAGGGCAATGATGGGATTTATAGGAGAGATTAGTAGTGAATTTAGCTAATTTATTGTAGGTTTGTTCTAGTTTGCTGAGAAGAGAAGACTGAAGGTTTGTGAGTACAGGGGCAGCATACAGAATATTGGGTAAAAGTAGCGATAAGGCTACAGTGGGTTTTGAGAAGTTAGAAAGAAAATTGTGGTTACTGTATAGAAGGGCAAATTTTGGTGATTTTTGTATGCATAAATTGACATGCATATCGAATTTTAGTTTGTCGTCGATGGTAATACCAAGTAATTTGGTATGTGGATCGGGTTTTATAAGAGTATTGTTGAGGGATGTAATGGAAAAGGAAATTTATGTTGTGCAAGGTGTTTTTGAAGGAATAACAAGAGTTTAGTTTTTTGGGGTTTAATATTAATTGATTGTTAGTGAGCCAGGTCTCTATGGAGGTGAAAGTATCTTGGGTACATGAAAGGCATTCAGGGATGGTATTGGCTGTGGTTATGAGGGTGGAATAATCAGCATATTGTAGGAAGGTTGAGAGGTTAGTAGCAGAGTACAAGTCATTGCTGAAAATGTTGGATAAAAGAGGACCCAGGACAAAGCCTTGGGGAACTCTGATGTTGATGGGCAGAAGAGGAGAGAAAGTGGTTTACCAGCGTATAGATTGAAGTCTGTTAGATAAATAACTAGAAAACCAAGATATGGAGAGGGGAAGAGGTGACGTTCTGACAGTTTAGTTAACAGTTTAGAGTGGGAAACTGTATCAAAGGCTTTGGAAAGATCAAGACATCGACAGGAGAGAAGAATTTTGTTATCACGGGCCTCTGCCACAGTTTGAGTGAAAGAAAGAAGTGTGGTAGAGGTGCTGTGATGTGGTCTAAAAAAACATGCTGAGAGGGAGTTAGGAGGTTATTATCAAGCAAGTATTGGAGTAGCTGTGAGTGAATGCATTTATTAAGAATCTTGGACAGTGGGGATAGTATAGCTATGGGATGATAGAGGGGTCAGTGGAGTTGCATCCCTTGTGGAGTGGGATTGTGTAAAATGATTTCCATATGTTGGGGCCAACAACCTCTGTAATAGAAAGATTAATAAGGATAGAAATAGGGTAGGTAATAGAACTGGTGCAATTTTAAGAAAGTGGGGGGGTAGATTGTTGACAGAGGGAGAGCAGGGTTTGAGTTTGATCAGTAGGAATTTTATAAAGGAAGTGGGACAGAGTTATGTTAAATCACAGAATAAAATAATTGTCACAATGCCCCAATTAAACAGAAATGCAATACATTTTTTTTAAAGCTACAATTTCCCTCCCATGAATGACAGACATTCCCTCGGATTTACTAATCTTCTGTGCAGGACTAATCTAGTCCTGCATGGAAGTGGCAGTTTAAGAGGAGGACGGCAGCGTGCCATGCATATAAATAAAGACGCACTGCCTGAACTCCTAATGCTATATGAAGCGTGGACTAGTGCAGGGGGTGTGTCTGAGAGCAGAGCTCTCAGAATTAACATACCTCTGCAAAGTAGAACAGCAGAAACTGTAAATAAATGAGCGAGACTGCTCATATGTGTCTGCATATCCCAACCAACAGTCCCCATGTGTACAACAGCAACAGTACATAAAAATAAAACAAAGAAACCCTTTTATTTTTTTTTTAAACTCAGAGTACAGCTAACCGTAGGTGCGCGGGTTTGCCCATCACTTAGCTATGGTTACAACAGCTGAAAAGGCTGAAGAGGATAACAATGAATATATATACAAATGAAACAACACATCAATAATGTAGTGGTAAGAGCATCCACATACCGAACAGACATTCGAGTCCCACTGCAGCACATATCATTTTCCATGTGAAATCTGCATATGAACATATTTTTACATCTTTTTGCTGTATAACCTACATAATAACATTTAAATGTGAACTAGAGTACTGTATTAAATGCACATGTGAAGTGTCAGTGTCATATTGAATAAGGCACTAGTAAGCAGGTTTAAGCCCAATTAAGCAGTAATAAGCATATATAAGCAATAGTAAGCGTGTTTAAGTGTGTTTGTGCGGGAGTAAGCATTGCCTACACAGATTAAGAAATGTAGAAGCTAACTGAGTGTAAGAAACTGTAACCGGAGGTTGGCAGTGCTTACCTCTGTACAAACCTGCGCAAACCCACTTACAACTGCTTTAAAGTGCCTTAATCACTCTGTACCCAACGACATGTGTACTGCCCAGCAACAAAATAAACAGCCTCTGCAAGGCTCAAACCCAAGACCTGCTACATTACAATCACAGTAGTTAACCACTAAGCCATCATAGCAATGCATAAGAGTGAGGTGTCAACAAACAAATCCTAACCATAGGAAAATCAAACTGAATATGTGAAATGAAACTATGTACAGTGTGATGTTGTATAACCTGCCACAGAACAAAAATATGTGAATTGGAGTACTGCAGTAAGGCCAGATGTGAGGTGTTATTGCAATAAAGTGTTGAAGTTCCCAGGACCATATATAGCATACGTACACATGAATCAAGGATACAAGACAAATATATAACATGCAATGAAGAAGACATCAATGCCAAAAGGCAACTATGCAAATCGAATATTAAGCACCACTAAGCGTTGCACAGCACTGCTTCCCAGACTACTGGCAGGATACTACAAGTGGGAGAAACAGTGTCAACCTGTTAAGTCTAATCTAAAACAAATGCATGCTCGTTCCTAGCAGAACAACCCCAAATAGTCTGCTAAAAAGAATACTCAGAGTAACATACCATGCCTCACAGGTAAGCAAAGAAGGATACGTATGTTCGCGGACTGAATGTGTGGGAAGCCTGAATATCCATGGGGTGAGACAACTTACATGATGGGTCCCGAGAAGTGGAGAGTGGGCAATGTGTAGTTGTGTGGTGAGATTCGGATGGAACCTGTATGAAGGATGATTGATGTGGAGGAGGAAGGGGGTGTAGGGAATGATGGGTAAGACATTATGGGCCGAGGTGTGCCGGGGTTGGATGGACCCATTCTAATAGGACCTCCCCGTGGATGTAAGCAAGAAAGGAGGGGGGAAACAGGAAGGGAACTGAGACATACCATTTCCCATGGCAATGCACGTTATGAGTAATATGTATGTTGCATAACCCATGGAATAACATATATATATATGAACTGGAGTACTGCAGGAAATGCACACGTGAGGTGTCACTATCATTATGCATAAAGCAATAGTTAGGTTATGCAGCAATAAGCAGTAGTAAGCATATGTCAGCATTATTAAATGAGTTTAAGTTTATGTGCGCAAGTTTGTGCGGAGGTAAGCACTGCTAATTTCTGGTTATAGTGTCCTACACCCAGTAAGCTTCTAAATTGCTTAACCTGTGTAGGCAGTGCTTATCCCTGTGCAAACCCGCTTACAAATGCTCAAAAGTACCTTAATCACACTGTATCCAATGGCCCTTGTTCTGCCTAGCAACAAAATAAGCAGCCTCTGCTAGGATCAAACCCAGGACACTGCACACCATAGCCAAAGTGATTTCCCAATAAGTAATCTCAGATATACATATTTGTGATGTATTCACAAACATATCATCCACCCCAGTCATTCAACAGTACAGAAAATGTATTCCAACATGTAGAGTTGAGTATGTCTGTGAGTAAATATATTAATGTCTAAACGGTTACAACATATTGATATATATATATATATATATATATATATATATATATATATAAATATGTATGAACATATAAACATGCAAATGCCTACATCTATAGATGTAAATGTCCACATCTACATGTCTAAATGTATACGGCAGGTTTATTAATATATATATATATATATATATATATATATATATATATATATATATATATATATATATATATATATATATATATATATATATATATATATATGTGTCAGCAGATATATATATATATATATATATGGGGAAGTAACAAAACATATATGTCCTCATTCAACATTAATGGGGTTGAGAGGCTCCACACAATATACACCTGGTACGAATATCCCTAGGATACATATACACAGACACATATATGCAGATGCAGGTATATATACATATATATATATATATATATATATATATATATATATATATATATATATATATATATATATATATATACATATATATGTAACTACCCATACACACACAGAGATTTGTACAATAATGTACATATGTAGTACGTGCACACAATATGGAGCAGCCTGTATTCATACAGTTACCACCTTACCAGCTGGAAACTGTATGAGCCACCCATACAAATGACATTCATAGCCTGCAACATATACCCACAGAGAAATCAAAGGGTATAACACCACACACAGGAGTGCATAAATAAATGTGAAAGCTTTATTTGTGTACTATGAGAGTTGTATATGCCATGTCATTTAGCTGTTTAGACACTGACAGCCATATGAACAGCGTAATGCAACTGTGCAACAGTTATACTAAGGCAGTAGTCTGGAAATATTGACATATGTTGTTGTTCAGGCCAAGGCCTTCAAGTAGTACATTAGTAATGACAGACTGGGCCAAAGCATACCAGACAATCAACAGTACATAATGCAGATGTATAGGTCAGCAATCTCTATCTACACTCTTTACACAATCCCTAGGGGGTACAGACCCCAGATGACACCATGGGATGTATCTGTGACATAAGAAGGCATACCTGACACCATCACAGTCACACTGACAAACAGAACATCCTGTATGGCAGGAGGCAGTAGGTCTACATTTACCCAAGGTGGATTGTATGGTAAAGTACATCCAGATACATTAAGGCAGCTAATCCCAGATACTCACACATGTAAAAGCCTAGGTTAGTAATGGTGCACCCCCCTCCTACACTCACTAATACTGGGCCATATACCCCTGTTGCATACACTGGCATCTGGAGTGCATTAGGGCACACATGTATTGTGTAAGTGAAACCTACACATATATGGCCCCAACTCCCAGTATGTGTGGGGGCCACAACAGCAGTGGAGTGATGGCAGGAAGGACAGCATGATATACACACAGCCCACTACATAACAACCCCTAACAACATGTCATATGTGCAAAGCCTGGTATGTAGGTGGAAGACAGAGGCTAGAAAACAGGCACATATGTGTAAAACTGTTGTCATACAGTAAGCGAGATATGTATATGTGTACATATCTATATTGATATATGTATACTTATTTATACATATATGTTCACCATATGTCCTGCACATGGAGTGGAGCCCTACTTCAGCCCCAATTGTCCCAACCTCTCAGTGCAAGGGGATGTCAAGTATGTAGTGCAGGTATATTTGTAGACTATTGCTACTGTAATAGGGATTGTCTTCACAGAAATGGTGTGTGTGGAAGGCCACATCTGCTGTTAACATGTGTGCCATTGGCTACTTACAGACATCCTAAGGTCAGCATAGTACAGTACCACTGCTAGCATAGTAATGTCCCTGTGGACTACAGCTGTGATAAGGCCAATATATGTGGACAGTCTGACACACTCAGGTCAGTCCAGGGTATACACAGAACCCCTTCATGCAAGACATATGGACCAGGCCTGTCAATGTGGATGCTAACAACCATGTAGATGGGTATAACATGTAATTGGTATACATTTGCCCCACAGGTTATGCGTCCATACACCTCTGTCTGTTCTGACACATAATAATTGCTGGTACAGAGGTGCCATGGCCACATACTATCCACTAGTTACTGACATACATCTGAACAGCATCCCACTGCTTTGTCTGACATACATGACTGTTATGGTGGCCAGGCAGCAGTACATTTGGCAAGTATCTGGACATGACATCTCACTGGATAAGTACAGTAAGCTAGGCAGGCTACAGGCAGACTGACTCAACACTGGGCTACATCTCCTATGTGGGAATACACATGTACCTGCATAGATAGCAGGCTCTACAGGCATGTTGCATCACAGAGTAACAGACACCTGTGTGAAAGTGCATAACCACAACCGATGTGAACACAGCCACAGCCACATATGGTAAAATAGCGTACTATTACAGTATATGAACTATCTGATGTACACCATCCTCATATGATCCACTCACACAACAACCCTACATTTACTGGGCCACTACACAGTGCGGTCCAATGGCTGTCTTTGGTTTGGGACATGTGTGTGGTCGCCCCTACAAACATGTAAGCTGATAGGGTGACAAATAGTGGAGCAGTATGTAACATCAGATAGAACAAGACCAAGAACAATGATATCTACCACAGTCTCTACACAGGCCAAGGTACATATACACTATACACACACTGTCAACAATTACCAGACTTACACATACCTCAGTACTGTACACATAACCACAGAATGCCCAGGCTATGTCCTCAAATACATCCCCTACTATACATAACATGTGTAGCAGTCTGATATCTCACTGGCTTGTTATCAGATATGCTTCAATGAATATGGTGTACAGAACATATGCACCCCATACTGCATGACATATATACAAAGGTTGACAGGGTTGTGGCTGGAGGCACAAACACAGGCCAATATTGACATGTCGCTGTGATGACCTCATACATCTCCTGTCGTAACAGGGTGTGATGCAACATATGTCCTATGAGGGCAATGACGCCAGTAACTCTCCCGGCTGTCACCATCTACTGACTGCAATCCTCACACTACCTTCTGCAGTTGAGAGACAGGTGCTCTGTGGGTAACACAAGGAACACAAGGCACCACACACTGCCCAGTCTACAGATGACCCTACAGACTGGGATTCCTCATGAACATAGCACTGACATGACAAGTATTAAAACATGTAGGACAGCCATATCCACACACACCCAGTTAAACAACTAGTACCCCAACTGCAGTATAGCAGCACTTACAGTCTGCACTCAGGACAGGCACATCCCCCTCCTGTGTGTTGGCCTGTTTCCACAGTGTATGTTGTCAGAGGTAAGTCCCCAATGCATCTGTGATGCTGTTTGCCAAACAACATATCTAGTTCCTGCTCACAGTAAATGAAAAGGCCCACCACCAACATGATGTCCTAGATATTGTAGTGTGTCTCCATGCAATTGGCTATAGGATTGTTATCACAGCTGTTCCACATGCAATCAGCTACAGGAGGGCTGTAATCTGTGCAGAGGTCATCAGCTGATCAAGAGCATCACTGACAATACACATGCCGCTAACTAAGCAAAGCAGGTGTAAGTCTCCACATCCACCAGAGAGGGAGGAAGAGAGGCAGACAGAGGTAAAGATAAGTCAGGGTTGGTTGGGAGAGTAAAAGGTAAGCATGTTTGTGTTACACAACTACCAGTCCAGGGTATTAAACCCGTGACTGACTATATACTGTTATCACATCTTTTATCCCTGCATGGTGGATATTGTGATTTATGCTAGGGGCACCATATAAGAGATTTTGAAAACACACTCAACATTGGGACTAGTTGTTACACACTCACAACCACCTCCACACAGGACACAAATGCCAAACATCAACACATTAAGACACACATCTGGGATTAGTACCCCTACCTAACTAGTCATTACACTACAGCACTACAGCATTATAGAACGCACCACGGAGATTATTGGAGTACTTTTCCCCCAAAGGTTTATTTCACAGTGAGTGACATTAGCAGGACTGCCAAAGTAGAGCAAATGAATTATAGTGAGTGTGACTTGCCAACCATGCATTGCTCTCTACACAAGCATAGGAACAGACACCTAAGCATCCACAACTCCCATGTGTGAGAATAGAACTCCTATCAGAGTTCTATATCACATTACAGCAGTACGCCATTATAATACGCACCACAGGGATAGCTGGAATAATCTTTCCCCAAAGGTGTACTTCACAGTGATTGACATCAGCAGGATTGCCAAAGTAGGGCATTTGAATTGTATTGAGTGTGACTAACCTAAAGTGCCCTAATTAGTCTGTATGCATTAACCGTTGTTCTGGCCAGAACAAAAATAACCTGCCTTTGCAGGTCATGAACCCAGGACCCTGTACAGTATAGTCACAGTAACTAACCACTAAGCCATCACAACAGTGCATGGAGCTGCAGTTCCACCAAAGTAATCCCACCATAGGCTAATCAAACTGAACATGTGAAAGGAATGTATATACAGTTGTCCATAATAGACCTCTCCAAGGCCAACGTCATGCTACTCAAGGCAGAAGTTGCAATGTTTGTGACACCCATGGAGACAGGAGCTGAAAGTTCAGCTGATTAATCCTGTACTAAGGCATTGTATGAGCACAGCCACTTGTGCATGATTCCTGGCATCCCACATAGTACCACGAAGCTCACCTCCCAAATAATCAAGCCAGTCTGGTGGTATCCTGCCATACAACAGATGGTAGACACTGTTGAAGAAAGAAGGATAATCCAAAGATGCAAACAACTTCCTTACCAGCCCCAGTAAGACGTTGAGATCCCTCATGGAATCCTACAAAGCTGATTATGTAACTAAAATCAACACAGAATCAACAGACAACCACACAGCATTCTATAGTCATGTCCAAATTCTAACTGGCAATGCTCAGAAGTGCTCTGAGCTGCAACAGAATGGCATTACACAGACTGCTCCCACGGAATGTGCCAATATCCTGGCAGATTGATTTAGTGCCACATTCACCTCCTCTCACCCCCAAAAGAGACCATGTCAATACAAAAGGGATTCCATTGCCCAGTAATCATGGCCACACAGGCAGAAAACCCACTACCCACAGCTAAGACTACAGCATCCATGGCACCGGATGACATCCTGGTCTGTGTACTACATGAACTACAAAATGGAATGGCAACTCACCTAACTGTCATGTGTAATCATAGCCTTGCATCAGGCCTGGTGCCCACTGAGTGGCACACAGCTGCAGTTATCCCACTCCACAAAGGGTGATCCATCTGTGATCCCTGGAGATACCGTTACATCAGTCCGAAGAGCCTGATCTGCATGGCCATGGAATGCATTATTAGGGATGTTTTGAATGCAGACATTGGCAACCCTCAAACACTGGACTCCACACAGACTGAGCTCATGGAGGGCCAGTCTTGTCTCCTGAAACTGATTGACTGCTTTGACTCAGTCTGCATAGCTGTTGAAGAGGGTAAGGCAGTCCAGAAAGCCTATGTGGACCTCACCAAGCCCTTCAACACCATCCCCCAGTCTGGAAACATAGATTAACATACTACTCTGGCCATACATCCCTATTCCACTCGATGGTTTGCCACATGGCTTGCTGACAGAACCCAAACGCTAGGCGTAACTGACTCCAAATTCATCCCCAGACAATTGACAAGTGGAGTACCTCAAGGTTCAGTCCTGGGACCACTGTTGTTTGGCATCTACATCTCTGAAGTACAGGCCAACAGGACAGGACTCTGGCCAACAAAGGTAAAAGATGACTGCAGAATGGGGGTCATTATGAGCCTGACTGTACTGCATGATATGTTACTGATACCAGCCTGACATCACACAGGTGGGATGGAGGACTGTTAACATCTTGTGCCCTTGCCGTGTAATGTCCTGGTTATGGGATCTGCAACAGTTGGTAGTGTATTGCAGGGCAGACGTGTTTGGCTGTGGGGGAGGGGATACCTATTTGTGCATGATGTATGTTGTTTGTGCCTGTCAACCCCATTAATGGTGCATGTGGACAGACACGTTTCTGCTATGTTCCCACTTTATCTGCAGATGTATGTCCGTATGTACCTATACAGATATAAATATCTGCTTACATATATGTGTATATATATATATATATATATATATATATATATATATATATATATATATATATATATACATATATCAAAATGTTGTATCTGTTTAGACATTAATATATTTTCACACACACATATATCTACATGTTGGAAAACATTTTCTGTACTTTTGAATGACTGGGCCGGATGATATATTTGTGAATACATCATGGTTATGTATATCTGAGATGGCTTAGAGGTAAATCACTTTGGCTATGGTGTGCATTGTCCTGGGTTCGAGCCTAGCCAAGATTGTTTATTTTGTTGCTAGGCAGAACAAGGGCTGATGGATACAAAGTGATTAAGGCACTTTAAAGCAGTTGTACGCAGGTTTGCATTGGTTTGCGTGGAGGTAAGCACTGCTAAGGTCTGGTTACAGTTTCTTATATTCAGTTAGCTGCTGAATTGCTTAACCTGTGCAGGCATTGTTTAGCTCATGCAAACCCATGCAAACCTGCTTACAGCTGCTTTAAAGTGCCTTAATCACTGTGTATCCAACGGGCCGTTTTCTGCCCAGTAACAAAATAAACAGCTCTTGTAAGGCTCAAACTAAGGACCCTGCACACAATAGATAAAGTAATTTACCACTACACCATGACAGAGAGAAAGAGCTGTGATGTTTTCAGAAACATATCATCCAGTCCAGTCATGCAACAGTGCAGAGAATGTATACCAACATCTAGATATCTAGATGTATGTGTGTGTACCTATATTAATATCTAAACAGATACAACATATCTAGATATGTAGTTATATATATATATATATATATATATATATATATATATATATATATATATACTATATACATATATAGCAATATATATATGCACATATATGCATGCATATGCCTAAATCGACACATATATGTGACTACACCTATATGTCTACATATACACAGCATGTTACATATGTGTATGATGATATATATCTATCTAGGTGTATATGGACATAGTTTATATATATATATATATATATATATATATATATATATATATATATATATGTTAGCAGATATATAAAACTATATAGGTATATATGGCCATACATTTGCAGACAGCAATGGCAGAGTAACAAGTACACATATGTCCACATGCACCATTAATGGGGTTGAGAGGGCCCACACACTATATGTCTTATATGAATATGCTTCCCCCCACAGCCAAAGATGTGGCTGGCCTTGATGTCACATGTATGGGTACGGCTTTGCACCCCAGCCTCTCAGCTAATTTACATCTGTTATCCCTGTATGGTTGACATTGTGATATATAGTAGGACCACCATAACATAAATAAGCAAACCCCCCTCCACATTGCCCACAGGTGTCACACAATCACCCCCACCTAGGATACAAGTTACAAACACACACACACACCTGTCATGTCTGGGAATTGAACCCCTATTTAACTAGTTCATTATACTACAGCACTACGCAGTTATAGTGTGTTCCATTGACATTACAGAAGTACTTTTTCCCCAAAGGTGTATTTCACATTGAATGACATCAGCAGGATTACCAAAGAAGGCAATTCAACTGTGCTGTGAGTGACTAGCCTAAAATGCATTGCTTCCTACACAGACAGTGAGACACACACAAAACATCCACAACTTACATGTGTGGGTATAGAACCCCTTACCGAGGTCTATATCATTCTACAGCATGGCACTGTTATAGGATGCACCACAGGGATTACTAGAGAAAGCCTTCCCCAAAGGTGTATTTCACAATGAATGACATCAGCAGAATTACCAAATAAGGGCATTTCAACTGTACTGCAGGTGATTAACCTTAAATGCATTGCACTTTATACAGACAGTGAGACACACACACACACACACACACACACACACACACACACACACACACACACACACACACACACACAAAACAGCCGACATGTTCATAGGTTCATACTAGGCTATCTGCCCTGGGGCAATTATAAGCCTAGCCCGATTCTGTATGGCTTACGCCACCCCTTGATTTGAGTATACTGTGCCCTTTTTAAGGTTTAGTTTACTGTGCCTCTGTCTAATAGAGACACGGGAGTAATCCCTGGGACAAACCTACGATCCCCCATCCACCTATTGAGATTCTTCTTGAAGAGATTCACTGAGGTGCTCTGCCTCACATGAACTGGAATTCTATTCCAGAGCGAAGGGAGCCTCTGGGTGATGAACTTGTCCCTCCAGCAAGTTCTATTTATTTCTGTGCCGAGGGTCAAGTCCCTCGAGCATGTGGCTCTAAGGGATTTAGATTTACTGAGGTGGAACATGCCCATTAATTCTGGATTTGACATAGCTTTGTATGTCAGGCATAGATCGCCTCGAAGTAGGCGGTATGCAACTGAGTAGAGCTAGAGTTTTTTTAACCGAGCAGCATATGGCATCTGTTTGAGACCCTTGATCCTCTTGGTGAGATACTTTTGGGGTCTTTCTAATTGCTGCAGGTGTCAGGTAAGGTACATCCCAAAAGGGGCATTGTATTCTATGATGGGCCTGATGAGGGATTAATAAAGGGGCACGATTACCTCTCTTGATCTAGATGTGAAACCCTTCGTGATGAGGTGGGCTATGTAGAAGGTCTTTCTAACCACTTTGGCAATGTGGTTTTCAAAGGAGAGATTGCTATCAACTTGGGTCCCCAAGTCCCTAATAACTTTCTTTATACTTAATGGGTTTCCACCTATGTGGTAATTTGTGGGCACATTGTTTTTGCCAAAGGGTATGACTATATATTTTTTGGCATTTAGCTTTAAACCATGGTGCTGGTACCAGTTATCTGTCTCTGTGAGACCTTTTTGAAGGATGTTTGTGTCAGCTGGAGAGTTGATTATGGCACCCAGTTTGAAGTCGTCTGCAAACTTGGTGAGCCATAGTCCTCCCACGTTTGCCTGTGCCTCGGAAAAGTATATACCGAACAAGAGTGGTCCCAGGACAGAACCCAGTGGGACTCCACTTGTGACTGGTTTCAAGTCTGACATGGCTCCAGCAACTCTCACTCTGTGGGTTCTGTCTTTGAGCCAGTTTGCGACCCATCTTGTGGCATAGGGGGTTATATTTAAGCTGGATAGCTTATCTATAATGCCCGAGTGGGGTATTGTGTCAAATGCCTTTGCAAGGTCCAGATAGGCTGTGTGGACTACCTTCCCTTCATCTATGGCTTTGGTGACTGTTTCGAAGAAGTCAACCAGGTTCAAAAGGCAGGATCTGCCCTTGACAAAGCTGAACTGGGTAGGATCTAGTGTCTGTAGGTCCCCAATGTCTTTGTTTATGAGCTCCATGATGATATTCTTCATAGCCTTGCAGACTAAGCTAGTCAGGCTTATGGGGCAATAGTTTCCAGGGTCCATATCGGCTCCACCTTTGTGGAGTGGGACCACTGTTGCTGTACGCCATTCTGTGGGCACATATCCTGTAGTGAGGCTGAGATTGTATAGCTGTTTTATTTGAGGGATTAGTTCCTCTTGGAGTTCATGTAGGATGCAACCTGGGACGCCATCTGGTCCCATGGAAGCAGTGTTTTTTGCTTTGGAGAGGGCAGCCTTCACCTGAGCATCAGAGATGTTTGGGAGGCAGCCCTCTGCTGGGATAGATACTTGCTATTTTGGGGGGGGAGGGGGTGGAGTAGTTTGCACTGAACCTGTCTGCCAGGATATTGGCGATGTCTGTGGGTTCAGTGTATTTTTTGTTGTTTAGAATCAACTCAGAACAAGTCTGGGAGTTGCATCCCAGGTTTCTAACATAACTGAAAAAAGCCTTATGATTGTCTTTGGTGTCCTGTGCAATTTTTCTCTTGAAGCTGGCCTTGGAGGATTTTATGAGGGATCGTAATTTTTTGCTAGTACTGATCAGAGATGCCTTCCCTATTAGGGATTTTGCTCTATCATGTAGTAGCTTCCTCCTTCTGTTGTACAGTTTATTTATGGCAGGGGTCCACCAGACTGAACGCCTGCCTTTGGATGATTGGGTCTTGGTTTTGTTTGGGATAGCAGGATCCATGCATTCCTGGAGATGTCCGTAGAATGTGTTTATATAGGATTCCGCAGTTTGGGCCGTAGTTTCCACTGGCCCTGGGGCCTTGAAGAATTCCACTTTGGTTTTGAGAAGTGAGAAGTTCGCTTTTGAGAAGTTTTTCACTGTGGTTTTCTGGGCTGGGGGTGGGGTCAGGATGTGGACATCCAGTGAAATTAATTTATGGTCTGATCTTACCAATGAGGGATATGTGTGGGTACTGAACCCTAGACCAAGGACTATATCATACTACAGCATAGAGTAGTTATAGGTTGCACCACGGGGATTACTACAGACCCTTTTCCACAAAGTTGTATTTCAGAATGAATGACATCAGCAGGATTGCCAAAGTATGGCATTTGAAATGTACTGCAAGTGAGTAGCCTAAACTACATTCCTCCATACACAGACATTGGAACACACAGAAAACATTCAGGACTGCCATGGGTGGAGATGGTACCCTGCCACAATTCTATTGTTCTCTACTCAATCAAAGACAGGCAGAGACACACAGACACAGTTGCCAAGTCTGGGGTTAGAACACCTACCTAACTACTTTATCACACTACAGTATTACACAGTTAGAGGGCGCGTTATGGAGAGCACTGAGTTATGACTTTCCCAAAAGTGTATTTCTAGGTGAGTGACATCAGCAGCCTTGCCAAAGTTGAGTATATGTGAGTAGCCTAAAAAGCATTGCTCTTTACTCAGTCAGACAAACACATGCACACAGATTCACACACAAACACTTTCCAGGTCTGGGGTTAGAACACCTACCTAACTACTATCATACTGCAGCAGTATACAGTTACAGGACACACTATGGAGATTACTGGGCTATGATTTTCCCAGAGGTGTATTTCTAGATGAGTGACATCAGCAGCCTTGCCAAAGTGGAGTATATGAATTGTACGGAGTGTGAGTAGCCTAAAAAGCATTTCTCTCTCCACAGTCAGAGGCAGACAGACACACACACAAACACACAATTGCCAAGTCTGGGATTAGAACTACTACCTAACTAGTTTATCACTACAGCAGTACACAGTTATGAGACGCACCATGGAGATTACTGAGCTACAGCTCTCCCAAAGGTGTATTACACATTGGATGACCTCAGCAGGCTTGCCATAATGCTGCTATTGAGAGGGCGGTGTGTGCATGCACCATAACCCATTCATGTAGGTGTTGACATGCCACATGCGGGCACACACGGGGTCTATGTCATGGGTACATGTATATAGCTACTAGATGACTACTTCCTTGTGCAGTCATGTTGCACAGCTGGCACGTGCACCACATAGTCTGTCATGCTGACAGAAACTGGTGGCTAGTATCTGCAGTTAGTGACATCTGCACCTCATGTGTTTGGGGCCCTTTGGCTGTGTGCTGGATTGGACAGACCTGGATGGCTCCTTGTCATGGTCATCCTCTTCCACACATCTATCTCTGTCTACCTTTGGCTTATTATAGTGTGTTGTCTTTACATATATGTCTGTATTCCTATCCACTGTGTGTGCAAGGCAGGAGTGGTGCATACTGACATGTGCCTGCACTAAGAACTGCAAATGCCAAATATTTCTGGTCCACTGGTGTTTGCAGACATGGCCTTCATGCGTTTAAGTGTGTGAGCATGCCCAGTATGGCTATCTGGAATGCATGTGTAGATCAAGTTCAGGTAGTTTGTACTGCGGTGCTGACCTTTGTGTTGTACACCAACAGATAGCATGCTGTGTCTGCAGGGTATCCATCGGTCATTTAGCACTGACTGTTGCTACATTTCTGCATAGCAGGGGGGGGGGCACCTGACTGTTTCTACATTTCTACACAGGAGTGTGGGGGGGCACACCTGATTGTTACTATAAGTGCACATAGGATAGGGGGACACACCTGACACATTTACACATTTGCTAGGACTGTACTGGTATGTTGGGTACTCCAGTTTAGTCTGTAGTCTTACCTATCGTACTGGCTAGAGGCATACCAGTGTACTACAGATCTTAGCTTTAACTACCTACATAGTTTCTGACTTCATAGCCTTCACATTTTACATCCAACTGCCTGGACTGCTGTAGTTTATTTGTGTAGGCCTGGGGAAGGGGTTACACATAGGGCTCATTCAGAGGCCATAGTACAGCATTTGTTTGTGTTTGTCTACACCTAGCCTGCTGGCTGTAACTGTTGTTGGGTATGTGACCCCCCCCAACTGGCATGTGTGAGTCACTTACCTTGTGGGTGTCCCAGTATTGAGGGTGGTGCTACAGGGCTGCCTATGTCAGGTGCACATAGTACACTCCCTATACATGGTTGAGCACAGGTAGTGTGATGTTTGGCATTCCTTTTATTGTATGTGCAAGTCAGAGAGGGGTGTCATTCCCTGGTTCCCTACTGTGTCAGTGCATGTGCTATGCGTTGCCTCTTTGCCAAGGCCAGAGTATACTGGGCACCCCTCCTTCTGCCTACTGCGGCAGGCTCAGGTTGTTCCTCCCCCAAGTCACTCTGTGCCTGTGCTGGTCTTGTCAATGGTGGGGGTTGTGTGGCCCTGCCCCATGCTGTTCCTGCTGCAACTGTTTCTGCATGATCATATTGTGTAGCATGGCACATACAAGGACAATTTGGGTACATGTAGTTGGTGAGTACTGCAAGGCTACACCAGATGTGTCCAGAAACTGGAAACATGACTTGAGCATCCAAAACACACACTCTATTATGATTCATGTTTGTGCGTGTGCCTCATTATGGAGTTCTTGTTCGGGTGTGTGTGCATTTTTGATGGGTGTCATCAGCCATGGCTCCAGTGTGTATCCAGCATCCCCCACTAGGTGACCGTGTGGGATGTCCCCATTGGCAAATCTCTGGTACAGCTGTGTCAGATGCCAGATGTGGGAATCGTGGTAGCTTCCAGGGCAGCCAGCACACACATTCATTATTATTCCCTGGACATCGCATACTACCTGGCAGTTGATGGAGGGGAAGCACTTGCGGTTGATGTAGACCCTACCCCACTCACTGGGTGGTGTTTTGATGCATATGTGCATGCAGTCTATTGCACTCACTACCTCGGGGTATCCTGCTATTTGTTGGAAGAGATGCATATTGCTGGCCAACACCTCATGGGTGATGGGGAAATATACGTGCTCACTGACATGTGCTGACATGGCATCCAGGAACTGGTGGAGTACCCTGGATGGTGATGCCTGTGATATCCCCATCATATCCCCAGTTGACCTTTGGAAGGTACCTGTAGCTAGTATTCATAGGCCTACACATACTTTGGTATCCACTGGGATGGGTTCGCCTCTGTTAGTTCTGTGTGTGAGGTGTGGCCACCACAGCTCAACAATTTGCTGTAGGAGGTCCCTATCCACCCTATAGCGCCCCACTATCTCCAGCTCATGTAGCCCTTGGTAGGTTACCCCGGGTCTGTACATTCTTCTCTGTCTCCTCACTGTGGGTTGTTCAGCAGCATTCACATACTCACACCCTCAGCCTCTTGCACATGCTGGTTCATAATAGCAAAAAGCAGCCCCTAACATTTTTTCTCTTGCTTTTGTTTTGTAAACTTTCCCCGTTTGTATACAGGTGCAGAGTTTTGGGGAAAAACAAGGGGGAAAGGTGTTTGCATAGTTTATACTGGTGTGCTGGACTGGGCTGGTCTTCTGCCTGTGTGATTGGCTGATTCTGATACATTTCACCTGTCAGCTAAGCTAGTTCTCCTTTGTTACCTTCCTACTGCTGTTTTCCCTTCCCATTGCCTTCCTGTTTAAGCCTGTGTGCACGCTGCACAAACGGAGTGCTCAAATGTGCACAGAGCTGCTATTTCCTGGTTTAACTTCTTTTTTCTTCCTGTAAAACTCGGTGCGCACACCCACTTACACTTTGTAAAGAGTGCTAGGGAGGTTTATACACACCCCTAGCTCAGCTTTGCTAAGCTAGGAGCAATCCTGAGCCATAGGACTTCAGTCCGCTTACAGTATGCCTGACATACCCCCCATGATGTCACCTATATCCTAGTCTTGCACCCAGCTATTCATACTCTTACACTGATGGAACCTGTCTCACATGCTGGGGAAACTGGGATTCACTATCCTTCCCCTCATTTGCATAGGATTGCCTGCTAATGCATAGTTACATGTCTCACACTGAGCCTCCCCCCTTAGCAACCACTACTCACTGGCCAGGTTGTCTTCTGCCTGCCATTGACTTGCATGGCAGAATACTGATTTTAGTTAGAATGCCCATTTTAAGTTCATTTTCTTACCCCCCAAAATCCCGTTTGCGTGCTGCTGCTCTATGCTTAAACAGCCGAGATCGGTGAAAAAAAAAAGTTGTTTTTTTTTTTTTTTTTTATTGTTTGCAATGCCTATGGCCTTATACTTGACCATTGGCATGCTTGCTCAGTGATATGCAGGTTTTATTTGGAGCTGTCATAGCTCCATTTTTGATTTTGCAGAAATGTACTCAGTTACTAACTGAGTACATTTCTACAGATTGCACTAGTCTTGCACGGGCTATTGCAAGCTTCCTGGATTGCAAAATCACCTCATTTGCATGGATTTCTCCTGCAAATTAGGTGATTTGCATACCAGGGCTTAGTCCATGCAGGATTAGTGCTGGAACTTTCATGCATGCCCCTGCCGGCTGTTCCTGGATCACACGGCAGACATATTGCCTGCGTGTGCTTTGGCACTCATCTTGCACTCCGTGCAAGCTTTTGAGAATCCGGGGGATGATCTATTTCTTGTATTGTATTGTTTATAATGTGTTGTCTGGTTTTGTGTTGTTTGTAATGTCATGTGTTTTTTTTTTTGTTTTTTGTTTTTTTGTAAAGGAGCTTTTCTCCCCAGGCCTCTACTGAAAAAAGGCCACTGACCCAGTCAGAAGTCCCTGGTAAACAAATATAAAGTAAAATAAATAAATAAATAAATAAAAGCATTGGCTTATTTTGTTGTCTGATGACATGTTAAATATACTGCCACCAAACTATGACATGCATATAGATGAACAAAGAGTTAAGCAACATAATGAAGAAACAGTAAAAGCAGGTACAGGAAAAGGGGTATTCCTTGTTGCAACTATTTGTGTATGTTTAAGAATAGTAAAAGGTGCAGAGTGGTATATTAATAGACAGTGTTTGTAAATGTAAATGTGCCTACAATTTTGTACACATAGCACACTGAAGAAGAATTCAACCATTTCCCAGTCTGGTGTACCAGGAAAATGATAAGACAGTGAAATTATGCACACAAAAGTACTTATCATCAGAAAAACAGTTTAGTATAGCAGCATGGTATTTCAGTAAAGTTCATGATGGCAGTGCAGAATTTCAAATATAAATGTTGAGTGAATATAAACAGAACTCTAAAAGTTGCACTTCATCCTAGAGTACCCTAGTGTGGGGACAATGAAAGATTTAAGGAATTTGAAGCTACAAGATTTTCTTTAGTCTAAGGTATGAGTTTTGTACTGTATTTTATTAATGACAGTCGTATGAATTCATCATCAAAATAATTGATATTTACATATTTTACAGCCTTCAAACACAACAAACAATATACAATGCAGCTTAACATGAAAATAATGCAAAGCACAATAGGTTACATTGTTCTCTCCAATCATGCATTCATGCATGCATCCATTCATCCAGCCTGATATTTTACACCCAGTTTCATCCAGTTCAGGTTGCCCAGCAAACAATAAGTCAAGGTATAGACCAGATCTCGATGAGACAGACATATGGATGGGGTGTATGCATGTGTGTGTGTGTGTGTGTGTGTGTGTGTGTGTGTGTGTGTATACATCTGTGTATGTGTGTGTGAGTGTGTGTGTTTGTGCACTCTTGTGCTTATGCATGTGTATGCATGTGTGTGTGTGTGTGTGTGTGTGTGTGTGTGTGTGTGTGTGTGTGTGTGTGTGTGTGTGTGTGTGTGTGTGCATGTGTGTGTGTGCATGCATGTGTACATGTATGTGTATGTGTGTGTGTGTGTGTGTGTGTGTGTGTGTGTGTGTGTGTATGCATGTGTGTGTGCATGTGTGTGTGTGTGTGCACTGTTGTGCTTATGCATGTGTGTATGTGCATGCGTGTGTGTGTGTGTGTGTGTGTGTGTGTGTGTGTGTGTGTGTGTGTGTGTGTGTGTGTGTGTGTGTGTGTGTGTGTGTGTGTCTGTGTGTGTGTGTGCCATGTACAAGTATGTCTGCATGTTTGTGTGTGTGTGACTTTGACTGTGTGTGGCTGAGCTGTTTACAATGTCAGCTATAGTTCACTTTTAAATAGGTTGAGTTGTGAGGGCTGTTTACATGCAAATATAGCTCTCAACCTCTCAGCATAAAACATCTGGACAAAATCAAAAATAACAGGGGGACAAAGTCCCCAAAATAGAGACAATTTTAAATATTGCTCTTATAAACTTAGAAAGTTGCTAGAATAAAATTTCTTGTGTTAACCTGCATTTTCTGAATGTTATGAAGTCTGAAACTAAAATGTCTGCCATTATTTAATGAATTCAGTCCTTACTGATTTGCCACAAAAATCCAGAAAACCACAAACTTTATGAGGAACAGACCAAAAATATTAGTCAAGGTTCTGGGCTTTCTGCAAAAATCTTGGTAGGTGAGAGGTATGTATGCAAGGTTAGTGGTAGCTACCTGAGTTCCCTTGTTGCATTGCTTAAATAAAGATGAAAATTGTATTTATTATAGATATCAGTGTTCTTGACCACTAATGTATGCCTGAATGTGCATGACAGAGTATATAGCAATTACCATTTCTCAGGTGAAAACGGTCACTTCTGATATATTCTAATCATAGTTTAGTTGATTATATTATATTATATTATATTATATTATATTATATTATATTATATTATATTATATTATATTATATTTTTTACCCATTCAGTACAGATGCATGTTCTAACACAGTAGTCTTAACTAATGTGTATTTGCCTTTACTTCTCAGATAATGGTCTTCTATTTAGAGTAATGGTTTTAGTGCATAGTAGAACAGTTCAATTTTACCAGATATGTCACTGTCAATGCAAAGATTGTAAACATCTGTAAAAATGTAGGATTTATCTTTGATACTGATTTCTGCTGCAGTCTTTCTTAGCATATAGGCATACAGCTTCAGTATTTGTTTTCCTACATGAAAAACTATCACGCTGTCTACTTTTATACATTAGTAGGAATCTTTTGTTGTCTTGGTGACAGGTTTCACAAGGAGTTATTGACTGCAACTTCTATTCTCACTATAACGACTACACTACAGACTGAAGAATATCTCCAAATGCTAATCAAAACTGACAATTTCCCTTCATACCGAGTTGGCATTTAAGTCTGAGCAGCCAAGAAAAGCCAGAATGTCTGGTACCACTTTCCCCGGAGAACTCCTGATGAATTTTTCAGAAGTTTTAGATAATACTTTTCTTTTTTTTTGATATGAGAAGATGTTTCAGTCTGTGGGAAAGGCTATATATAGCAACCAAGCTGAAAAGCTGCTGTCTAGCTTTAAGCCCTCAGAATCATATATTATCTGCATCTGCAAAGACATAATGCAGGAATGTGAATTACTGATGCTCTTGTTTTAACTACCAAACCTGTAAAAGTAAAACTAAATTTGGGGGGCTGGCTACCTTAGAAGCAGGCATTGCTGTCTCTTGTGTGATGTTTCCTTCAATGAAGAGAAGTGTTGCTCTTTGATCCACATAGACACTGCATGGTCAATAGTGCTGAATAAACTGGATATTTTTAGACATTTCCAGACTGGAGACCAAGTGGCAAAAGTCTAGTTTCCACTGCTGCTAAAAATGTTTTTCTGCAAATATAGATCCCCCTTTCACACAGGTGTGTAAGTGAATACCTAAGTAGATCGATAGGTTAAATAGATAGATAGATAGATTGACAGATATTTATTTTATTTTATTTTATTTTATTTAGGCTTTGTTTCCTAGAATACTCTGAATAGCATATCTTGCATGTTCCTTTTTAGCAGAGGCCCTAGAATAAAAGCTTCACACAAATCAAAACATTTAAGCAAAGAGATCATAATAAAAAACTTAGCATATTTTACAGACATACTGAATTCAGTTGAACATAGCATGGAAGACACAGTGACAACTTTACACATAATATTCATTGTTTGAGACAGTAGTTATGAACTTAAACATTTGCTGTAATAAATCATATAAAGGAATTGTCAGTACAATAAGACAATATTTCTACTGCAACTACACAGGTATACAAACACATAGATAAATGTAATGATCAATAGACAGACAGATAGATAAATGGACAGATAGACATTTTGTTAAGTGGATTGATATGGACATGTTACAACTCTGTAGCCTCTGGGTCACCAACCTGCACAAAAGGTTTCGGAAATGGCCCATTTTATACTTGCCTTTTCCAGCAGGGATTTAAGCAGTCAGAATGATGCACACTACAAATGTAGTCAGGCAACTTTACAATATTCCCCTGCCATATAATTCATAAATATTTGTGCTGAAGGTAATTTTTCTATCCATAAAGAAATAATCTTATAACCCACCAGCTGGCATGCCAATAGATTGACATGATAGTTGCCTGGCCTTTTGCTGACCTGAAAGTATCATCTGGCTTTCTTCTAGGAAAATCCACAATAAGAGTTTATGGTTTTGATCAGAAAATTTCACTCTCAAGTGGCCCAAGGGTGCAAATGGATAAAGCCTTTACTGTGTCTCACATAACCAATGTTTGAGTAAAGACACATGCCTAGAGGAAACAAGAGGAGGATGGCAGTGAGCAGTTGACATTGACTTCTCTATTCTGGAAGGACAGAGACAGCCTAAGCCTGCTGCAGTGAAACAGCATTACAAGCCTGGCTAGCTCTGTGCTGAATGAGCAGTATGTTGTTTATCAAGAGGTTACACATGCATGGAAGTGCACATGCACTTCCAACAGGTTGTGATAGGGGAGTTTGGAAGGTTGCTGTGGAGTCACAGAAGTAAGGTCACATACCCTGGCAGTAACATGGCACTGCAGCAGCATCCTGGCTGTCTCCTCGCTGGTCCTGGATGGGGGTCATGCTGAGCCCAAGGGAAGCTGAGGCAGGTCTGGTAGACTAAGTGAACATGGAGAGCAGCTGCTGGTACCCAATGATTAAGTCTGGAGAGGAAAACGCGCCTTTCTGACAAGAATGAAAGGGCTACCTCTTGTCCATTTCATTGTACATTACAGGCCTATATAATTTATCACATGTATGAGAGAATTAGATTAGACCATAGTTTAGTTTCTGAAGCAAGAAAATGATACACCTCCTGCTATGAAATTTGCTACATATTAAAATAGGAAACAATGCTACAACCTGGCACCTGTGGGGAAATTTAAATTTGTTATACATTTTGGATATTTAGATTGACCATATTATGACAGATGACTTGTTCCAAAATCTGGCAACCAGGTAAAATCTTCACCTAGGGGTCATAGATGTTTTATAAGGCTATGCCATACAGTGTGTGACTTGTAGAAATCCCTATATAGGGTGTACAGAAGATTATATACCCTAGAGTCACTTAATTAAAAGCTTATGTAGGTAATGATGAGTTTTAACTCCTTACAGAAATTTAGAGGTGCAAGCAGTACATGATTTATTCCTGTAGTTTATCCTCATCATTGATTGGAGGAAGGAAATAGGTGATTTAGGTTGGATAGGGACAAAATAGATTTGCCCCAGGACTTAATAAAATCCATGTAGGTACCATGTAGAGTCTACATGGAATGTATTCATGTACATGGCCACGGTTCCCCCTCGGCAGCATGCCATGCATATTAATGATGGCCTGCTGCTGAGAGAGAGCATAGGAACAGGGATACTGAATCCATGTAGAGAGAAGTGCAGAGACTACCTATGGTTGTGGATGCCTGGTCAGATGTTATGTACAGGGTGAGGCTCCTTGTAATGCTCCCCGCTACTGTTGACATGCTGTGAATTGTTTCAAATGTGTAATATTTTATTTTTATGAATTATTTTCTGTATGTTTGCACAGCATGTCATGGAGTGCAGCAATGCCAAGCTGTGCCCACATATAGACAGCTGATACCTGCCAAAAATGTAAAAATAAAAACTGGATGTCATTAATTATCATAATACCTTTTTTTTTGTAATTGCTGTTTGCGAGGCATGGTGTGGCATGCCTCAGAGCCAAGCGGCACTCATACATACATACTTGACAGCTGCCAGGCATCTAAAAATATAAACTGGATGTAATTAATTATTTATTTCTGGGTCTATTTAAGTATGTTTGCTGGGCACAGTGCTTAGTAATGCTAACAGTTAGCCCAGTAGTAAATGTGAAGGTATACTAGTTTTCATAATATTCAAGCAGCTAAATGAGTAGAGTTACAGCCTAACGCTTAGTAGGTCCTGGATTCAAGTCCATCGCAGTCATAAGATGTCTGTAATTAAATATATTATATATGTTTAATTTAAAAAAAAATTGTGAAATATGGAACTGCTGTGCTGAGCACTGCTTTAACATGCTAATGGGTACTGCTGTTTGCGTGGTACAAAGCTTAGCTAAAACCTCGGTCGTGTGAGCTTTCATGCTGCTTAGCTCTACTTAGCTGGTTCTTTGTGATGGTAAAACAGAAAAAAGTCTAATCTTTCTGTGGTAAAGAAAACAGTATTTAAAAATTCCACAAAAGGCAAAATAAGCGCTTTCGTCTTGAGCACAAGACTTCATCAGATGCCATTTTCAAAAAAACAACTCATATATATATATATATATATATATATATATATATATATCACAACCAATTGATTAATTAAAACACTTCATAAATTGAATAATTACATAATAAATTAATTAAATAAAATTGAGTTTTTTGTTAAA
Source organism: Protopterus annectens (assembly GCF_019279795.1). Taxonomy (NCBI): domain Eukaryota; kingdom Metazoa; phylum Chordata; order Ceratodontiformes; family Protopteridae; genus Protopterus; species Protopterus annectens. The sequence continues at coordinate 417,115,016 of NC_056732.1, forward strand.
AAACACATTGATTTACTGCTAAAATACAACATGTAAATGAAACCTTTTCCTAGATCCTCACAAAGGTGAAATGTGTGTCTATCAGTATTTTTTATGGTAGATGTAAAGAAATAGGTTATACTTGTGAAGCTTTCAAAAATAATACTGGTTTGATGGAAATATACTTGTTAAGTCCTGGGTAGATACTAGATTTAAGCCTAAGTGGCCACCTCAGCTCTCTGTTCAATAAAATATTTCTAATGTCCCCTCCCCTGGAATTGTATCTTACAATATCTATAATCCCAAACTTAAAAATTCTGGGGGAAGCACAGTCTAGGGTGTGCTTATATAAAGCACTTGTCTCTTTTTTGGACTTAATATCGTAATGATGTTCATATATCCTGTCTTTCAAAGCCCTTTCTGTTTTCCCTATATAAAATGCTGTGCATCCCTTGCACACAACCAAATAAGCTAACATCCTAGTGTTGCAATTACCTTTAAAAAAATGCACACAGCTTTTCAAACCGTTTTGTAAATGTAAAAAACTTTCCTTAATTATGTAGGGACAATATCTACATCTTCCACAAGTGTTTGTACCTTGTTTGCCCTTAATATTTCTAACATCTGCCTGCTCAAATTCACTTTTCAAATTTCTACCAGTTCTATAAGAAAATGTGGGACCATCTCCCACTATATCTTGCAATTCTTTACTTACTTTGAACATACTCCAGTTTGCCCTTATGATGCCTGTAAAGGGCCCAGTAAAACTATTAAACTCCACTACACATGCTCTATGAAAACTATTAGTATCATTGTCATGGTTGGAACTTAATAAGGGTTTACCTAAAAGTGCCTTGTACTTAGTCTCCCACCCTTTATACACTTCGTTCAATATCTTCTGTACAAAGTCAATGGGGTAACCCCTATCTACAAATATTTCCTTCTAAATGTCAAACTCTTTTAACAATTCATTTTTGTCCGAAGTCATCATTGCGATTCTGACTGCTTCTCCCTTAACCAAACTTTTTTTCTGAAATGTGGGGTGACTACTAGTAAAGTGCAAATAACTGTTGCACCAAGTATCTTTTCTATAAATCCTGGATTTAAAACCATCTTTTGTATGAGATATAGTCGTATCCATGTAATTTATACTTTCTTTATCCCAAGTGTAAGTAAACTCAAAAAAAGAGGTCATACTGTTGATATATTACATAAAGGAATGAACTTTCTCTTCACCTCCCAACCACAAAACAAAAATACCATCCAAAAACTTAACATACAAACGTTTGTTATCCATAAAGGGGCTATTGAAAATGTACCTTTGTTCCCACTCTAACATGACCAGATTGGTGTAAATGGGGGCGCAAGTTGCCCCCATTGCTACACCACTGATCTGTTGGTAGTATTCACCTTGAAAATGCAAATAATTGTGGTCAAGTACCAACTCCATCAATTCCAGTACAAGTGAGATTTTGTCATCTGTCATAGTCGAAAATTTGTGTAAAATGTCTCCAAAATATTGATGCCCTACAATTCTTGGGATGCTAGTAAATAAACCTTTAACATATATGGTCAGAAAACTGATGTTTTCTGTCCAAATCTCTTCTGTTAATTTGCTCAAAAGCACCCGTGAATAGTTTATAAGATGGTCAGTGTTTTCCACAATTTATTTTGTCCAGTAATCAATATATACTGCCAAAGGGTGTGTTTTTGAACCTCTTGCAGCCACTATGGGCCTAAAAGGTGGATCTTGGGGATTCTTATGCACCTTGGGTATTCCAAATACATTTGGAATAATGGGATTATCTTACTTGAGAAAATAAAATGTTTTTCCATCTATTCTATTTTCTACTGAATATTCTTCTAAGAGTCAATTCTACCATAAGCAATATTGATCTCATTCTTAGATACTGAGGTGTAAGTGTCATTGTCCAAAAGAATAGAAGTAATGGTATTGTTATACTCTTTTGTACTGTATAAAGCCACACCCCCACCTTTATCAGGTTTTATTATTCGTATGTCAGGTCTATTTTTTAAGTCCCTTAACAATAATTTTTCACCGAAGTCTAAGTTGTGTGTAAATCCTCTCTTACTCAACTGAAATTCCTTATATAATTCCTCAGTAACACATTTCTCAAACATAGACAACATAGGATGAAGCAAAGGGTTAATGACACTACTCCTAGTTAACCTTGCATCAAAATTGCTTCCTGATGAACTGGAATTCTTGTGTTGTATCCCAAGGTTAAGTTTCTTGAGAAAAAGCTTTAAATCTACCAAATAGTTGGCCAAATCACCTTGACTAGAAGGTACAAATTTAAAACCCTTTGATAACAAAAGAAAATGTTCCTTTTTCAGTTGTAAAAATGTATAATTAAATATTTTAAACCCCTCAGACTCAGTAACTACTCCATCTTTGTCAATTACAGGTATGACTTCACTTTCTTTCCTGTTCTCTTCCAGCCTAGGTTCTCTCCTTGTGTTGTGTACTGATGTTTCTGCCCTGAATCCATGTTCTGTTGAACCTTGCTGGCTAACCTCTCTGATCTCCTCAGTGTAAAAAAATCTCCACCTTGTTCTGGAAATGAATTTAATTCATCCAACCCCCTATGTACATCATGGTTAGTGGTTTCAGAAAAAGGGTGTGAGACCCCCCCCCTCCCAGTTTCATTCCTCTGGTACTCAACACCCGTCTTTTCCTTATTTTCTTTTTTGTATGGGCCTCCGTAGGCCGTCCCCCCAGCATATTGGTTTTGGTCTCTTAACAACTTTCTTTGTTTTTTGACGTAAATGTTACCAATTCTTTTATTTACTCTAAACAACACTTTCTTGTAAAGTTCTTCATATTCCATAAACAAAAGATCTTTCAAAATGTCACAATTCAATTTCTCCACATGCTTTTTCATGTTGCTTATAGTAATTTCATTATATTTAATAAGTTTAAGAATAAGACCCAAACCACACTCGTCAAAAAAACAGCAAAAATCCTTTACAACTTCGTAATTATAATACAACCCAAATGGGTATTTCCACATTCTAAGCCCCTGTGGAACAATACCCAAACTGTGACACATTTGTAAGTATTTGTTGTCAATTTGCACACATTTCAATTTAAGTAACTTCTTTTCAAGAGAATAAATCATTTCCTTTAAGGTCAAGGCATTTTGAACAGAATTGTTTAAATTCACAGTAATGGGTACATCCCCTTTTGATGCAAAATTAAAATCTTTAATTAAAATGTCATTGAAACAATACTGTTCAGTGCTGAGATGATTGTCACTGTGGAAACGAACATTAGTGTTCTTTTTTTTTGCCACTTTTTATAACAATACCTGTGTTAGAACTGGACGAAATGTCCGTATTACACCCAACAGACTCTGCTTCACTCCGTTTGTTCAGGCCTTCGCCACAAACATTCCTCTCACTCTGTTCGCTCCATACTGTGCAACCATTAGTTCCTCTTTCCTTCCCTGGTGAAATGGAACGAGGCAAAGACGTAGTAGGTGCTTCTATAGTATGTCCACTGAACGGGGAACAAGAATTTAAGGCAGCACAACCTCCACTCCTGTCCGCTTGGCTAAAAAGCTCTATAATAACATAATAAATTAATGAAATAAAATTGAGTTTTTTTGTTAAAAAACACACTGATTTGCTTCTAAAATACAACATGTAAATGAAGCCTTTTCCTAGATCCTCACAAAGGTGAAATGTGTGTGTATCAGTATTTTTTATGGTAGATGTAAAGAAATAGGTTATACTTCTGAAGCTTTCAAAAATAATACTGGTTTGATGGAAATATATTCGTTAAGTCCTGGGTAGATACTAGATTTAAGCCAAAGAAGATTTTGAACGAAGTGTATAAAGGGTGGGAGACTAAGTACAAGGCACTTTTAGGTAAACCCTTATTGATACGAAAATTTCATCCAGTTTTAACACAGGTACTGTTTTGATGCAAGGTTAACTAGGAGTAGTGTCATTAACCCACTGCTTCATCCTATGTTGTCTATGTTTGAGAAATGTGTTACTGAGGAATTATATAAGGAATTTCAGTTGAGTAAGAGAGGATTTACACACAACTTAGACTTTGGTGAAAAATTATTGTTAAGGGACTTAAAAAATAGACCTGACATACGAATAATGAAACCTGATAAAGGTGGGGGTGTGCTTTTATACGGTACAGAAGTGTATAACAATACTATTACTTCCATTGTTTTGGACAATGACACTTACACCTCAGTATCTAAGAATGAGATCAATATTGCTTATGGTAGAATTGACTCTTAGTTAAAAGAATATTCAGTAGAAAATAGAATAGATGGAAAAACATTTTATTTTCTCAAGCAAGATAATCTCATTATTCCAAATGTATTTGGAATACCCACGGTCCATAAGAATCCCCGAGATCCACCTTTTAGACCCATAGTTGCTGCAAGAGGTTCTAAAACATACCCTTTGGCAGTATATATTGATTACTGGACAAGAGAAATTGTGGAAAACACTGACCATCTGATAAACTATTCATGGGTGCTTTTGAGCAAATTAACAGAAGAGATTTGGACAGAAAACATCAGTTTTCTGACCATAGATGTTAAATATTTATTTACTAGCATCCCAAGAATTGTAGGGCATCAATATTTTGGAGACATTTTACACAAATTTTCGACTATGACAGGTGACAAAATCTCACTTGTACTGGAATTGATGGATTTGGTACTTGACCACAATTATTTGCATTTTCAAGGTGAATACTACCAACAGATCAGTGGTGTAGCAATGGGGGCAGCTTGCACCCCCGTTTACTCCAATCTGGTCATGTTAGAGTGGGAACAAAGGTACATTTTCAATAGCCCCCTTATGGATAACAAATGTTTGTATGTTAGGTTTTTGGATGATATTTTTGTTTTGTGGTTGGGAGGTGAAGAGAAAGTTCATTCCTTTATGCAATATATCAACAGTACAACCTTGTTTTTTGAGTTTACTTACACTTGGGATAAAGAAAGTATAAAGTACCTGGATATGATTATATCTCATACAAAAGATGGTTTTAAATCCAGGATTTATAGAAAAGATACTTGGTTCAACAGTTATTTGCACTTTACTAGTAGTCACCCTACATTTCAGAAAAAAAGTTTGGTTAAGGGAAAAGCAGTCAGAATCGCAAGGATGACTTTAGACAAAAATGAATTGTTAAAAGAGTTTGACATTTTGAAGAAAATGTTTGTAGATAGGGGTTACCCCATTGACTTTGTACAGAAGATTTTGAACGAAGTGTATAAAGGGTGGGGGGCTAAGTACAAGGCACTTTTAGGTAAACCCTTATTAAGTTCCAACCACGACAATGATACTAGGAATTTTCATAGAGCATGTGTAGTGGAGTTTAATGGTTTTAGTGGGCCCTTTACAAGCATCATAAGGGCAAAGTGGAGTATGTTCAAAGTAAGTAAAGAATTACAAGATATAGTGGGAGATGGGCCCACATTTTCTTATAGAACTGGTAGAAATTTGAAAAGTGAATTTGAGCAGGCAGATGTTAGAAATATTAAGGACAAACACGCTACAAACACTTGTGGAAGATGTAGATATTGTCCCTACATAATTAAGGAAAGTTTTTTACATTTACAAAACGGTTTGAAAAGCTATGTGCATTTTTGTAAAGGTAATTGCAACACTAGGATGTTAGTTTATTTAGCTGTGTGCTAGGGATGCACAGTATTTTATATAGGGAAAACAGAAAGGGCTTTGAAAGACAAGATATATGAACATCTTTTCGATATTAATTCCCAAAAAGAGACAAGTGCTTTATATAATCTCACCCTAGACTGTGTTTCCCCCAGTATTTTTAAGTTTGGGATTATAGATATTTTAAGAAACAATTCCAGGGGAGGGGACATTAGAAATATTTTATTGAACAAAGAGCTGAGGTGGCAGCTTAGGCTTAAATCTAGTATCTACCCAGGACTTAAATATATTTCCATCAAACCAATATTATTTTTGAAAGCTTCACAAGTATAACCTATTTCTTTACATCTACCATAAAAAATACTGATACACATACATTTCACCTTTGTGAGGATCTAGGAAAAGGCTTCATTCACATGTTGCATTTTATCAGTATCAGTAAATCGGTGCGTTTTTTAACAAATTTTATTTAATTAATGATGTAATTATTCAATTTATGAAGTGTTTTAATTAATCAATTGATTGTGATATATATATATATATATATATATATATATATATATATATATATATATATATATATATATATATATATGAGTTGTTTTTTTGAAAATGGCATCTGATGAAGTCTTGTGCTCAAGACAAAAGTGCTTATTTTGCCTGTTTGTTGAATTATTAAATGCTGTTTTCTTTACCACGGAAAGATTGGACTTTTTTCTGTTTTGTTCTTTGTGATGGTAAGCAATGCAGCTCTTTGTTGACTGCTGTTCAATGATATGTAAGGGTGGGAAAACAGCCCATATTAAGGTCAATAGGAGTGAATTCTGCACCATCCATTGGATTCTCATCATCTGTTGATATGGCAGGTGGTGCTGGTGAAGGTGTACACTTTCAGGCACAGAGATGGAGTGTTCAGGAATCCAGATTCTTTGATGGGCTCCTGGTAAAAAAATTATGAACCCAGGCTGATGCAGGGCAGTTTCCAGGGCTTGGAATGTAAGACAGATGCCTGAGACTGGTTGGCCAGGGAACATAGCAGTACTACTGTTATCCCCAGCACTAATGAGCAGTGTCATCACCATTATGATGACCTGAAGAGGAGAAAGAGGGGAATCTTGGACACCTGTACCCAAGAGGCACGCACTGGGAATGCCCCACAAATATCTAAGCATGTTTTCCACTGTTTTATTAAACTGCAAGTTAAATGTCTGCAAAACTGGTATGCATAATGGTGCGCTTCTTTTCCAGCAGCTGCAGTTGAGAGGGCTCATAATGTTGAGTCCCATAGCACCTGGCCAGGTTGCACCATGAGTGTGGTAAGTACAGATTTATTATGCTAACTGTAGTGCAATAAGCAAGAATGAGTAAATAATTTATTGCAATAAAGTATACACAATAAAAACTGTAATGCAATAAATGGGCAAGTAGAACTGTAGTGCAAAAATGGGCAATTAGAGTTTTAGTGCAACACGTGAACAATAACAACTGTATTGCAATAAACAATAAACAATACCAATAACAGTAACCAAATTGGTGTACAGTAGGATTGTGTTGTCATAACCATTGCAGTAGAGCTGTATGCACTGTTCCTCTATGGTAATGTCGTTGCAGTCAAGTGTAACACTGTCTCCAGGCCAATATCAGTCACATAATGTTCTCTGCTCCTCCTACTCCAGGTAATAAAGATATATGGGTGAGGTAGCCCAGTCTATGGGTAGATATTGTGTGTGGACTTTACAGACATTTATCAGCAATACCAATAAAGTGTTTAGCAGCATTGTTGATTCATAAAGAAATCTGTTTTAATAAATGCAATACCGCTGCATTTCATTTGTGTGTGTTCTACTGTCACTGCAATCAAGTATAACACTGTAGTAGTTCTAGAATGCAAAACAAATTCAGTCTCTTAATGCTTTCATTTCCTCCCACTCCAGGAACTAAAGGTATATGGTTGAGGTAGCCCATGTTATTAGCAAATATGATTATGTTTACATTTTACAGACACTTATCAGCAATACCAATAAAGTGTTAAGCAGCAATGTTGGTTCCTAAATAAATCTGTCTAAATATTTCCAGTATGGCTGTATTCCTTGCATATCTGTACTACGTTGCTGCAGTCAATTGTTATTTTTTTTGAAGATGTCCCCTGCAGTCACAGCTGTTGGGTTCTATTCCCATGCCTGCCAACTAAGGCATGACATATGTCTAGTTTATGTACTGTACACAAACATGCCTCTCAAGTGTCATGATTTCTCATAATGTAATTAAAACTGCCTAATCTGTTTGTCAAACAGTTAACAGAAAAACAATTACCTGGAATGCAATGTATTACCAAATCACATTACAGAACACCTTGGTTGTTATAAAGTCCACATTATGTGAAAGTGTTATGTGTAGTTGTGTACCTGCATTTGTTATATCTTGGCCCATATTGACCTATGCTAACAGCTTAAGAGGTATGTACGTGCCAAACCAGCAATAGGAGAATTGTAGTCACTTGTACTCAGAACTGACACTACATGCCTGTAGAGTATTTATTATCAGTGTTTTCAGGGATATAGTCTACATTGTCAGTAATGGAATCTTTTTTTTCTCTCTCTCTCTCCCCACCCTTTATCTTCATTTATTTATTATTGTTATGTTTTATTATGATTCAGTATTAACATATTTTGTCAAACTGTTTTGTTGTCCTTATGGTTTACTTCTTACTGGCATGCTGTTAACATACTGACTGTTATGTTACTTGATGTTGTGTTACACATAATATACATTAATATGTTTCCGGATTGATAAATATAATGTTCCATTCTGTAAATACTAACAATGGTTTGGTTATTACTAACTTTAACATATTGTTATACCTCATTTACCACAACACATCAAGGTAGGATGGTTCCAGCTGATCCACCCACCTTGCCTCATCCAGCCATGGCCCCAGGTCCCAGCACATATGGGACCCAAACTGCTGGTGCCCCCTCTACTGCCCCTGTACTACTTGGAGAACTGGGTAGTACCACTCCACGGGACAGGGATGGGCCCCTTTCTGGGGGTGGTGGTGGAGGGGGAGTTGTCACCTGGGCTAAGCTGCTAGTTTTGGTGCACAGGATAGTCTGCCGTGGGTTTGACTGCCACCTGCACTGGATTGAGAACATGCTGGCCTACCTGGTGGGACAGCCTTGCCCTAGTGCCCAGCCTCCACCACTGCCACCCCTGGGGCAGTGACAGAGCAGTGCAGACAGTCCCATGAGTGGGGATGTGAGTCATGCTGCTGCCTTGTGGAGATACATGGGACTTAGATTCCACAACACTCTCCCTCTCCCTATCCAAGGAGTGATAGAACCAGTTTCCTTCTTTCCAGGTGGGGAAGAGTTTTTATTTAAGGATATTCCTTGTGCTAAAGAAAGAAAATTCTTGGAGACCATGTCTGGATCTTTTTTTCCTAAACCTGTTTGTGATACTGCCCTAATTCAGAATGAGGACACTTCACAACCTGTAACCTCTCCTTTCTCTTTCAAATTTCCTGGCAACACTAGGCTTAAAAGATGCTTATCATCATATCCCTATTCATCCAGACTTCAGATGTTTCTTACATTTTTTTCAGTCAGAATCACATTACCAGTTCTCTGCCTTACATTTTAGACTATTGACTGCACTAACAGTTTTCACAAAGTGTCTAGATCCAGTTATAACTCATTGCAGGCTACATGATATCCACATTTTTCCATATTTAGATGACGTGCTTGTCTTTGCAGAGTCTATTTCAAAGTGTCAGGAATTTATGTCTTGAGTTAGAGATCTCTTACACGGGCTGGGATTCCAAGAGAACATCCAAAAGTCTTTCTTGACTCCTTCTCACAGGATTGTGTTCTTGACATGTCAACCAAACACCTGAGTTCATAGGTTCATAGGTTGGTACTAGGCTATCGGTCCTAGGGACTATACAAGTCTAGCCATAACAATTCCCTGGCTATTTCTTCCCCCACTATTTACTTCCCTGGACCCCTGTCTAGCAGGGCAACTGACATGATCCCTGGGGTGAATTTCCTTTCTCCCATCCAGTCATCAAGGTTCCTTTTGAAGAGGGCCAAAGAGGTGCTATGCTTGACATGTATGGGCAGTCTATTCCAGAGTCTGGGGAGTCTCTGGGTCAGGAACCTATCCACCCAGCATGTTTTGTTTATTGTGATGACAAGGTTTAGATCCCTGGAGTCTGTGGCTCTGAGGGATTGGGATTTCTTTAAGTGTAGCATGTCCAACAGCTCTGGGTTTGACATGACCTTGTATGTGACAAAGTATAGCTGGAGTTTTTTAAGGTGGTCAGCATAGGGCATCTGCTTTAGGCCTGTGATTCTTTTAGTGAGGTACTTCTGCAGCCTTTCCAGTTGTTGCAGATGTCTTGAGAGGTACATACCAAAATGGGGCGTTTTTCATAGGTTCATAGGTTCATAGATTAGTAGGCTCATAGGTTCATAGATTAATACTAAGCTAACTGCCCTTGCAAGCCATTTTAAGCCTAGACAGTTATCCCTTGTGAGACTCAAACCCTGCACCTTGTGTTTGTTAGGCAAACGCCTTAACCATTAGGCCACCCTCCCTACCCTGTATTCTATAATGGGTCTAATGAGGGATGAGTACAGTGGGACAATGACGTCCTTTTTTCCAGATGAAAAGCCCTTAGTGATGAGGTGTGCCACATAGAAGGATTTCCCGATTGTTGTGGCGATGTGGTTATTGAAGGTGAGACCACTGTCCACCTGTGTCCCTAAGTCTCTTATCACACTTTCGGTGTTTAGTGTACTGCCACCTATGTGGTAATTCACGGGTACATGTTTTTTCCCAAAGGGGATAACAATACATTTCTTGGCATTGAGCTTGAGCCCATGGCTATGGCACCAAGCATCAGTTTCTGTATGGCCCTTTTGTAGAGTATCCCCATCATTTGGGGATCCAATAATTGCTCACAGTTTGCAGTCATCTGCAAACTTTTTTCAAAGAGTTTTTCTTCCCCAGGAAAAAAATACATTTTTATCTAGGTCTGTTTCTAAGGTTTTTTCCTCTCAGACTTCAGACACTGCTAGGGAATACCTCAGGATTCTGATGATACCCCCCAGTAAGACTCCACATGAGAAAGATACAATGGAATCTGAAATCTCTTTGGTCCCACCATCAACATTCTTTATATTTTCAAATCCCATTGCTATGGCTTGTCAAAAGAGAAATCTTTTTTTGGTGAAAACAACAGATATCCTTAAATCCAGGTCTCTCCTTCTCCCACCCTGGGCCAAAGCAGTCAGTAAACACAGATACTTTGGGCTTTGCTTAGGGAGCAGTTTCTGGAAGGATAAAAGTGCAGGAGTGTGGGCACCAAGGACAGATAAAAGCACATAAATATCAAGATGTTTGTCTGTGTCAAGGCACTATGTTTGTCCGTGTCAAGGCACTCAAGTCTATGAACCATCTTTGGTTGCTTGGACCTCTTCAAGTAGTTAGAGACAATACTGCAATCATGAGGTACATCAACATGTAAGGGAACACTCAAGTGCACCCCTTTGTATACTAGTCATGTTAGTTTGGGATATAGTTTCATAGCACAATGTCACTCTACAAGCATCCTACATTCTGTCAGAGAAAAAATGTGTAGCAGATAAGCTGAGCAGGACCAGGGCAGACTCTCACAAATGGAAATTAAATCAAGGGATCTTCCAATATTTAATCCATCTGTGGATTTCAAGTAGACTTGTTTACCTCTTCTCTAAACAAACAACTGGCAAGATTCTGTTCCAGGGCTCCACGCATGCAGGCCTGGAAGACAGATGCCTTTTCTCTTCCTTGGACATGAATGTTCATTTATGCTTTTCCACAATTTCCAGTAATATCCAGGGTATTTCTGAAAATTCAGGAGGAATCTCCCAAGATCATTTTGGTAACTCAATTTTGCCTAGGCAACCATGGTTCTCATTTCTGTTGGAAATTGCCAGGAGCAATTACCACAAGCATCCTCACAGACTGTATCTACTTACAAAAGAAGAGGGGTGTTTGCTACACCCTGACATCAGTCAACTTAAATATACTGCCTGGATGATAGGGTCTTAATTCTTTTTAGGCACCTGTTAACTATGGACAAGCCATAGGTACTAATGGAGGCAAGAGCACTTGCCACTAGAACATCATATATTAGCAAATGGAAAAGGTTTTCTAGTTGGTGATAGCCACATAACCAGCACCCATTTAGGACTACTTGTTTTCTGCTTCTACAATATTTGTGTGAGTTACTATCCTATAGCCTTTCTTATTCTTCTATCACGGTTCATTTTGTGGCCATTTTAGCATGTCTACCCATGGATCCAGTCTCATGTCAAATTGTACTTAAAAGGGGTTTTGCATAAGAGGCCTCCAAGAAAACAGGTGACCCCTCCTTGTAATCTTTAATTGTATTAAAGAAGCAAATACTTGCTCCATTTCAACCAGCTGATCTGGTCAGCTTGAGGTTCTTAACATGGAAAGCAGTTTTTCTGATGTATCTGACCTCTACAAGAAGGATATCTGAGTTGCAAGATGTTCTGATGAGTCAGTCCTAGCTCATTGCCAACTGGTTCATAGGTTCATAGGTGTGTACTAGGCTAACAGCCCTGGAGCCTATATAAGCCTAGCCCAAGAAGATTCCCTGGCATCATGCCACCCAAAATTAGTTCCCAGTGCCCCTGTCAAGCAAGGCCACTGATGTGATCCCCAGAGTGAACCTCCTATTGCCCACCCACTGGGACAGACTTTCTTTGAGAACTAATCCATAATTTATAGCTAAAGTGGTTTGCTTTTAAGCTAAACTATCCATCTCCCAATTTTCTTTCCAGAACCTAAAAATGAGAGAGAAAGGATACTCCATACCTTGTATGTCCACAGATAAGGTACTATCTTGACAGAACTAAATCTTTCATATCTTCAGATCAATTGTTCATTTCTTGTGAAGGTAAGAAGTAGATACAGCCTGTGTCAAAACAGATCATTTCCAAAATGGCTGTCTAAGGCTATTACCTTTTATGATAATCATCATAACAAAACTATTCCAGGCAAAGTCAAGGCCTACTCTATCAGAGCCTTGGCTTCTGTTTTTGGAAAGGGTTGGATTCTAGAAATATTCTAAAAGCTGATACTTGGTCCTCTATACATACTTTTGCAAAGCAATATAAGCTTGATTCCTTCTCTAGATCCAGATCAAGCTTTGCTAGAACCATTCTCCAGGGGATCCTGGACACTTCTCTTTCCACCTCCCAGATATAGTAAGCTAAGTTAATCTACCCATATAGCTAAGGCTACTGCAGCAATGATCAATATGATGAACATAGTATAGTTATGTAAGTAAAACTTAACCATAACAGTAGATGTTCCAATGATCACTGCTGCAGTAGCTGCTCCCTCCCTCCACCACCCCTTGTTTTTTGGTGTGTTTTTATGCCAAGGTGTGGACATTATTGTTTTGTTGTTCCTAGCATTGTCCTTTCAGGACTCAGACTCCCTCTGTCTGCTGGCAGGAAAGCTCTAAAGGGCTTCACGCTCATACTTGAAAAGTCAGCTCAGCTGAATCTGTCTGATAGTTTGGGCACATGGAAGCTGCCCCGAAGCATTGGAAGCTGTCCAGCACTTATATCCTTGAAAGGATACAACTCATATAGCTTAGGCATTCAAACATCTACTGTTATAGTAAGATTTATTAACATATCAGTACTTTCTGTCTTCCTGCCATTCATAGTACCAAACACAGTTTCTTCAACACTAAAGCTGAAGGAGAGCTAAAGAAATGTCCTCCCCATGCTGTTCTGGTGGTCACACTCCCATGCAAATGATTTTGGAATAACTAGAGATGCAATTGTAAAGAATACAGATACAATTAATAGCTTATTTTTGACATTCTGTTGATCTGATGTTTGTAATAGTATCCAGAAAACTAGGAATCTGAACTGCGGACGTTTAAGAACAGAGGCTGTTTCTTATGAACTCACAATTAATGTGAGAATGAAAGACAAAAATGATCTTTTGATGCCTTAATGCTGATGCTGGGTTAATGGTGCTTTAGAAGGCATTGTTGATAAAGTATATATGGAGCCCTTCTTTATACAGACGACATTATTCTTTTCTTTAGCTTGATTTCTTTCTGTAAAAGAAAAAAGGAAAGCAATTGGAGTCTATGAATATTTAATCACTAAGGAAGAAAAAAAAGAGCAAGAGAGTTGTTAATTACTGTCTGGCTGAGGGAAGCAAATTCATTTTGTGATGGTGAGTAAACTTTACAAAGTGGACTAATGATATTACTCTGCACTTTATGCCCCATAAAAATGTTTGGTAAATATTACATCAAAACTACCAATAATCCAAAATTTCCCATGAATTAAAAATGTTAAATGTGAGAAAGGAAAATATCATCACAGAAAGAAAATCGGACATTGTTGTGCTGGGTACTATTTATTTAGAAAGCTAGTAATAGGATTTGTACTAACACACATATTCTGAAGAAAATCATTGCTTTCTATCACTCATTCCAGGTTATTGATTCCGCATCATTAATGACTGTTAATGGACAACATTAAACCTGTCAATGAGACTGATATGACATTGATTCAGCTGACCACTTCAAATTTTTTGCAATGTTTATTATCTAATGGCCAGATACCTACTACTTCCTCATATTACAAGGACAAAAAAAAAATGACAGCTACATTACACAACACCTTCTTACAATTAGGCAGACAGAAGAAATCCTACATTAAGCTTCCTTAAAAATAATCTTGGGATTATAAAGTAGAAAATATCAATATTGGGTTACGTCAATCAGACTTCCTCATGACCAGTAGTTTATAAATTTGACAAAGTTATGACCCTGTGAATATCATTTTATTGAATTTGTATACAGTCTGTTCTACTGCTGAGTCACTGTATGTTGTTGTAGATGCAGATCAAGACAAACACAAAATCATCCAGCTTTCTATAGTAATTCTGATAATCACACAAAACAATATTAAATCTCCCTTTTGACATGCTGTTTGCTCACTTTGCATTGTCTACCTTTGCATCCTTCTGCTGCGAAACACACAATGAATAGGAAATTAAAATAGTGACATTAAAGTAGTATATCCATCTCCAAGCATAAAAGTATCTGAATACGCTCCTTTGCCAGCTGTTGTGGAGTTTGCATGAGCACTGTGAGAAGGGAACTCAACACTCATGCCCTGACTGGAGGAGGTCATACCTACATCTGGTAAAGAAGGAAGAACAGAAGCAGAAATAGGGATAGGGGATTGTAGCCTTAAACACCAGAACCTGAGATGGATAAATAAACAGGCTGGGGCCTAGTAAAACAGATGCAGAGAATGAAAGTGAGAGATAAAACCAGAAGGAAAAGGCCTGCATATCTGCAAGGCAGTCAGATTCAGCAGAGACAAGGCAAGTGGATATTTTTGGTGTTAACAAGAAACAGTTAGCCAGTGCTGAGTTTATTTTCTTTTTAATAGCACAAACTGTCCTGAAAATAAATTAAATGAAACTACACCCTGAGTGCAAAAACTTCATTTTGTTTAGGAGAAAAGACTGTACTACTCTGAAAAATGTAGATGTTTTGAGATTCTGCTACAATACAGCAATGAAGCACTATGACCTTAAATGTTCTTAAATGCTGAAGTAAAGCATGTTGTCTTATTTCACAGACTCAGTCTATGTGCATTCTATGCATGATTGTCACACTTATTAAAGGGTGAGTCTATCTCTCATTCGGGGAAAAAAAGGGCCAGGAAGGCTTAAGACATTAAAGTAAAATGGTCAGTGAAAATAAACACGTTTTAACTGAGCAAGTAATTCTGTAAAATACTATACCCTTTCACATTTCATCTCTGAATTAGGGGTATGGAATAATCAGTAGTAAGTGTGTGTGTGTGTGTGTGTGTGTGTGTGTGTGTGCACGCGCGCACGCACGTGCATACACTTTTCTCATTCACCTCTGTGTACACTTTGAATTACTCAAGATATACCTGTAGTGTAACAAGACAACAAAACAATGAAACTTTTTAGAGCAGGACAACACATATTAGGCCTAAAGCTGTTTCTCTAAGACTTACATTACACTGCACTGTATGATATTTTGATTGAACCTCAATAATTATGACTTATTTGCCCTCCAGCACTGTCTCTTTAATGTCATAGTATGATCTACAGACAGGTAGTTATTATCTGACTTCTAACTCCTTATGACCACTTTAGTTTCTGCCCAGAATGAAGACTCTCATAAAATTATCTTTTTCAACTAGAGAGTCTCTGAAACAGTAATGAAGGTATAAAAGGTATCCTGATGCAAGCTCAGTATACAGTACATTTTGGTAATTTACATTAAAATGCTCAGCTCTATTAACCTTATTAAATTCAGTGACAGGCCAAAGAGATTCTATCCATTTTACATAAAAGCGAGCTGCACTTTCACTCCATTACCTTTTCCCACAAATGTTCCAAACACTGTTCAGGTACTACAAGAAACATGGGAAGCATACAATTTTTGACTAGTAGATTTGAAAGTGCAACTGGATAAAAGGCAGAGGGGTGTTATTAAAGTTTTCTAAATTGCTATAC
This sequence comes from Protopterus annectens, assembly GCF_019279795.1. NCBI lineage: Eukaryota > Metazoa > Chordata > Ceratodontiformes > Protopteridae > Protopterus > Protopterus annectens. The sequence goes on from NC_056732.1 coordinate 417,131,282, forward strand.
TGCAATTGCACTGACACAGATGTATAGAGTATGATCAAAAAATGATGACAACATGAAAAATGTATTTAAACTTTTAATTAAACATCTCATATTGCAGCCAATTATGATGACAAAACCAATTTCACTCCAGTTATTTCCACTACAGATCTTATGCTCACAGCATTTAGAAAAAGGTTGAGTCCATGAGATATTGTTTTGCTCTGGAAAGTGACATATATGCCTTTTCATTAACAGCTCACACTTTCATATTCGATAGAGTATGGTTTACTTGGGAATGCAAGGCCTGTGACTGCACGGCTCTTCATACACGCAGATGAATGCACGCGCGCACACACACACACACACACACACACACACACACACACACACGCACACACACACGCACACACGCACACACACACACACACACACACACACACACACACACACACACACACACACACACACACACACACACACACACACACACACATTAATAAAGCTCAATTAATACAATTAAAATATAACATTCATCACATTTTCACTATATCTGCCTCAAAGCAAACGTTATAAATACCTGCAAGTGTAAGATCAGGAAGATGGAAGAACAAAATAAAAGACTCTATGATATAACAGGAGGCCAAGAAGTTGGAAAGTCCCTAAAAATTTAGGCCCTAAATTATCATATTCTGCACTTACAGAGATTCAAATAATAAATTAATCTCTGATTACTAAGATAATTGTATTGCCATGAAAGAAACAAAACAGCAAGTCAAAGCAATACTCAGAACCTTGCTGTCTAATTACTGAGTAATGATTACATGCTTTAGTTATTGATGCTGATGTATCAGTAACAGTCTGAAGCTACATGCATCTGGTGGTGTTTAAGCTTTAATTGCCATAGAATTGCACCTATCAGAAGCATTCCACTGAACTGAGAATATTAAATGTCAGTCTATTATTTAAAATTATGTGATTGCTTTGCTTTATTCTTTTATATCAGCATTTCTGTTTAGTCTGCAAAAGCATAAGTCTTATTTTGAGAGATTCCTGGTTAACAATAGCAACTTTTGCAAAGTCTTTCTGATTAAAGTCATTTTATCTAATCAGTATCCAAATATCTATAAAAGCATGCCCAAATATTAAATACTTTTGCAGAGAGTACAGACTTTCTTATGAAATCCTTAGGAAAACATATCTAGAAAGTGCAGTTTAAAGAAGAATACCATATTACAGGTACTGTAAATAATCAGTTCTCTGATTATAAGTGTAGGAGTTCACATTTTTGGTTAACATGCCTATAGGAAAAGGAGATTAAGCATGCAGATGCATGGGAGTTCACTTATTTGTGCATTATGCCCTTTTATGTTAAGTTCACCTTTCCAGAAAACTAGTAACTAGTAAACGAGAAGGTGCCAGGACAAGAAGAGTGTTTTAGGATATGCGTTAGGTGAGGACACCAGCAAAAGATTTGAAAAAGATATGGATGGCATTAGTCTGTTTGGATGAAGCCTTAAAATGTAAAATATATGCAGGGTAAACACTTTATTTAAAATATCTAAATTCAGTTATCTGAATAAGAAACAAACATCACAGACTTCCCTCTGTTTAACCTGACATAACCAAATACATGATATTGCTAGCTGTGTGCGAGATGAAAAGCACAAAGGTAATAGCGTAATCAATAGTTTAATATCCGCTTTCGTCAGTGGACTTCATCAGAATACAAAAGCAACACAGTTTAAAACATTTAAATACTCCAACAGTTGACGTACAAATTAATCAATCAAACCTCAATTAATTAAATTATTAAAACAAATAAAAGACAAAAAACTTTGTTCATTTTAAGTAAAAAAATCCAAGGAAACAAGTCCCTTGTTAACCTGTAATTTCCTATGCTTTAAAAAACATTTAATATTAATATAATCATTTAGGCCAGGAGACTTGTCTGCATTGAGTTTTATTTGCCACATAGTTTCACGCTGCTCTAAAAAGTTCTTATAATCTCCTGCTCTAAGGTCTGAATGTACCACTTCTAACACGGAAACACACAATGAATAGGAAATTAAAATAGTGACATTAAAGTAGTATATCCATCTCCAAGCATAAAAGTATCTGAATATGCTCCTTTGCCAGCTGTTGTGGAGTTTGTATGAGCACTGTGAGAAGGGAACACAACACTCATGCCCTGACTGAAGGAGGTCATACCTACATATGGTAAAGAAGGAAGAACAGAAGCAGAAATAAGGATAGGGGGTTGTAGCCTTAAACACCAGAACCTGAGATGGATAAATAAACAGGCTGGGGCCTAGTAAAACAGATGCAGAGAATGAAAGTGAGAGATAAAACCAGAAGGAAAAGGCCTGCATATCTGCAAGGCAGTCAGATTCAGCAGAGACAAGGCAAGTGGATATTTTTGGTGTTAACAAGAAACAGTTAGCCAGTGCTGAGTTTATTTTCTTTTTAATAGCACAAACTGTCCTGAAAATAAATTAAATGAAATTACACCCTGAGTGCAAAAACTTCATTTTGTTTAGGAGAAAAGACTGTACTAGTCTGAAAAATGTAGATGTTTTGAGATTCTGCTACAATACAGCAATGAAGCACTATGACCTTAAATGTTCTTAAATGCTGAAGTAAAGCATGTTGTCTTATTTCACAGACTCAGTCTATGTGCTTTCTATGCATGATAGTCACACTTATTAAAGGGCAAGTCTATCTCTCATTCGGGGAAAAAAAGGGCCAGGAAGGCTTAAGACATTAAAGTAAAATGGTAAATGAAAATAAACACATGTTTTAACTGAGCAAGTAATTCTGTAAAATACTATACCCTTTCACATTTCATCTCTGAATTAGGGGTATGGAATAATCAGTAGTGTGTGTGTGTGTGTGTGTGTGTGTGTGTGTGTGTGTGCTGTGTGTGCGCACGTGCATACACTTTTCTCATTCACCTCTGTGTACACTTTGAATTACTCAAGATATACCTGTAGTGTAACAAGACAACAAAACAATGAAACTTTTTAGAGCAGGACAACACATATTAGGCCTCAAGCTGTTTCTCTAAGACTTACATTACACTGCACTGTATGATATTTTGATTGAACCTCAATAATTATGACTTATTTGCCCTCCAGCACTGTCTCTTTAATGTCATACTATGATCTACAGACAGGTAGTTATTATCTGACTTCTAACTCCTTATGACCACTTTAGTTTCTGCCCAGAATGAAGACTCTCATAAAATTATCTTTTCAACTAGAGAGTCTCTGAAACAGTAATGAAGGTATAAAAGGTATCCTGATGCAAGCTCAGTATACAGTACATTTTGGTAATTTACATTAAAATGCTCAGCTCTATTAACCTTATTAAATTCAGTGACAGGCCAAAGAGATTCTATCCATTTTACATAAAAGCGAGCTGCACTTTCACTCCATTACCTTTTCCCACAAATGTTCCAAACACTGTTCAGGTACTACAAGAAACATGGGAAGCATACGATTTTTGACTAGTAGATTTGAAAGTGCAACTGGATAAAAGGCAGAGGGGTGTTATTAAAGTTTTCTAAATTGCTATACTGCAATTGCACTGACACAGATGTATAGAGTATGATCAAAAAATGATGACAACATGAAAAATGTATTTAAACTTTTAATTAAACATCTCATATTGCAGCCAATTATGATGACAAAACCAATTTCACTCCAGTTATTTCCACTACAGATCTTATGCTCAAAGCATTTAGAAAAAGGTTGAGTCCATGAGATATTGTTTTGCTCTGGAAAGTGACATATATGCCTTTTCATTAACAGCTCACACTTTCATATTCGATAGAGTATGGTTTACTTGGGAATGCAAGGCCTGTGACTGCACGGCTCTTCATACGCAGATGAATGCACGCATCACACACACACACACACACACACACACACACACACACACACACACACACACACACACACACGCACACACACACGCACACACACACGCACACACAACACACACACACACACACACACACACACACACACACACACACACACACACACACACATTAATAAAGCTCAATTAATACAATTAAAATATAACATTCATCACATTTTCACTATATCTGCCTCAAAGCAAACGTTATAAATACCTGCAAGTGTAAGATCAGGAAGATGGAAGAACAAAATAAAAAGACTCTATGATATAACAGGAGGCCAAGAAGTTGGAAAGTCCCTAAAAATTTAGGCCCTAAATTATCATATTCTGCACTTACAGAGATTCAAATAATAAATTAATCTCTGATTACTAAGATAATTGTATTGCCATGAAAGAAACAAAACAGCAAGTCAAAGCAATACTCAGAACCTTGCTGTCTAATTACTGAGTAATGATTACATGCTTTAGTTATTGATGCTGATGTATCAGTAACAGTCTGAAGCTACATGCATCTGGTGGTGTTTAAGCTTTAATTGCCATAGAATTGCACCTATCAGAAGCATTCCACTGAACTGAGAATATTAAATGTCAGTCTATTATTTAAAATTATGTGATTGCTTTGCTTTATTCTTTTATATCAGCATTTCTGTTTAGTCTGCAAAAGCATAAGTCTTATTTTGAGAGATTCCTGGTTAACAATAGCAACTTTTGCAAAGTCTTTCTGATTAAAGTCATTTTATCTAATCAGTATCCAAATATCTATAAAAGCATGCCCAAATATTAAATACTTTTGCAGAGAGTACAGACTTTCTTATGAAATCCTTAGGAAAACATATCTAGAAAGTGCAGTTTAAAGAAGAATACCATATTACAGGTACTGTAAATAATCAGTTCTCTGATTATAAGTGTAGGAGTTCACATTTTTGGTTAACATGCCTATAGGAAAAGGAGATTAAGCATGCAGATGCATGGGAGTTCACTTATTTGTGCATTATGCTCTTTTATGTTAAGTTCACCTTTCCAGAAAACTAGTAACTAGTAAACGAGAAGGTGCCAGGACAAGAAGAGTGTTTTAGGATATGCGTTAGGTGAGGACACCAGCAAAAGATTTGAAAAAGATATGGATGGCATTAGTCTGTTTGGATGAAGCCTTAAAATGTAAAATATATGCAGGGTAAACACTTTATTTAAAATATCTAAATTCAGTTATCTGAATAAGAAACAAACATCACAGACTTCCCTCTGTTTAACCTGACATAACCAAATACATGCACAAGCACACACACATACACACACACACACACACACACACACACACACACACACACACACACACACACACACAAAACAAATACCACATTGTCTCATTTTTACACAGTGCATACTACAGGTGCCAAATGTGTATATGTATGTGTGTGTGTATGTGTGTGTGTGTGTGTGTGTGTGTGTGTGTGTGTGTGTGTATGTGTGTGTGTGTGTATATACAAATGGGCATGCATCACTAAATCAAAAATTCACATAATCAAATGTGAATTAATTGATCTTAAGTAATTGCATAACAATTAATAAAAAAAAGCAAAAGCAAAATAAACCCTATTTTTTACACAATGGCAACCCCCTGCACCCCATAGCTTCTGTTACATATGTATACTGACTCTGAGATCACACTCCAATGCAGAAAGGTCAAATTTACCAACACCCTCTGTTCTTGTTCATAAAAAAGGGAGTGACGTGCAAACATTTCAGTTTTAAAGAATTGCACCATCTTTTTCTCTTTTTTCTCTGTTTGCTCCCCTCTCCATTAACTCCTTTATCTAACCCTAACAAACATATATGCACACACACACACACACACACACACACACACACACACACACACACACACACACACACACACACACACACACACACACACTCCCACCGCTACACACAGCCACTTATCTTTGTCGACAAAATATACAGTTGACCAAAATAGCAAACAGGAATCACTCAATCTGCCATTTGCTCATACTGCCCTACACATTTTAAATGTTATAAAAATATTTATATATCTATTAATTACCTCCACTTTTAGACACTTGTACCAAAAGAACTAGAGCATATTATTTTGATCCTGTACTAGAATGAATGAGGTGAATATCTGCTGCAGCTTTATCTGTTCAGGAAAGCTTTTTCAATGGAAGTGTATCATATATATATATATATATATGTGTGTGTGTGTGTGTGTGTGTGTGTGTGTGTGTGTGTGTGTAGAGCCTACTGACTATAACATATGCAACAAATCAGCATCAGTAAAAAAAAACCCAAAAATACACAAGTCATTGTTAATAACTCATCCATGTTAATCTGTCCCACAGAAGTTTCTGACATGGCAGTACCAAACAACCCACGTCACTGTGGAAGGATAATTGCCAAGACATGTTTGGCAACTAATCATTCCATTACAATGCTCACTCATTCACAATAGACGTAAAAGCATGTATGACATTAGTGATGTAGCTGAGTGAACAATTATAAACAAACATTTCAGCTTCTTGGAAAAAAATGAAATGTTGGTGCACAAATTAGCAATGTTTTTTGCCATGAAGTTGTACAAGGTGGTTTAGCATCAAAAAACATTTGTAAAATCCTCAGTAGGTTCATTGTGTGGTTTGTGTTAGGGAGAGAATGAAGACACAACTAGCTCCTCTATTGCAATTATTGATAAAAAAGGAAATTGCTCCACACCTGGCTTGACATCTTCTCATTTTAAACCACAGAATATACACCATCTGACTGAAAACTTGACCAGCACCCAGATATCAGTCAACTGTTCCTTATTAAAAAGTCCTTGTTTTCCATCTCATTCCTAGAGGAGGGAAAATACTATAAGTCGATTTATTAAATGCATGCAGTCCAAATTAATTCTGTACAATTATCAACAAAATTTGGATAAATTATGTATTAGATTGAAGACTGCATGCTAAAATGTGACAGCTGTAATTGCTGTCCATTCATTAAATGCCCAACATTGTCATTTGTAACAAAAGACTAAAAGGGATAGGCTGAGTTGTATTTGACTGTTTCCTTCTATTACATAGATTTCAAGGTGCCACATTTATTTCGCCATTTATGTGTTGACAGGTATTACTGCTCCTTATAAGTCAGGTGTTTTCTGATAAAACTCACAAATTGGTCAACATTTGTTAAGCTTGCCAGGTTTCTAGCACTGCAGTCATATCCATGCTACCAGCTGTCATGATCAAAATAACACACATTCATATTGCAATGTTATTACTGTTTCTGTTTAACTTATTCTACCTACAACACATCGGTGGTAGAAATCAGACATTATATCATTTCCCTTAGAAAGACGAAACTGCCACACTGTATTACAGTTTTCCAAGCCATGTCTTAAATATACAGACAAGAACTCAGCTTCCCAGGGCACTGTATCATGAAGAAGCCTAATGAAAGCAGTTGATGCATTTCAAAAGATACAATTTATGCGAGCAAGATTTGGTGCACTAACCATGATGATGATGATGATGATCATCATCATCTGTTGTACACAAATCCCAATAAAGAAAAAATGAAAGCAGACGTCTTAGCTTCAGGACTGTATGATGCAGGGGGGAGGGGGTCAGGAGCTCTGACATAAGCAAGCACCTGAGCTAGATGCTTGTTGTGGCTCCCAGCCCCCTGGCAAAGGCTGAGGAACAACATTAGTTCACTTTCTTGAGCTCTGTAACTTTAACAGTGATACTGACAGATTTTTTCAGCTACAAATGTGAGATTTGGGAATACAAATAGTTCATGGGGCATCTTGAAAATTTTGAAGCTAGTCTCCTGTTCCATGTGCCAAGGGACAGCTTCCAGTAGGGTACAAGACAGAAGATGTAACAATGGCATACCAAAGGAATCTTCTTTTACCTCATGGTTCTGGGAGATTTACTATTGATGACACTGTCTTAAAAAATGTTTAGTGTGGAATGAATGAAATCTCTTAGACATTTCTAATAAGAGGCTTTATTCCTCAAATTAACTGACAATTTTAGACTAAGAGAATACATTTATAAAATAAATATTAGAGAAATAGCCTTCACTATTAATCCAGCAATGACTAAGACAAGGCTACACTGATAGACATGGAATTTCTTTCTTTCAGTTTATTAGATATTAGCATAGGTTGTTGCATGATATATGCAAGACTGTCTTATAATTTAATTGAGTTTAACCCAGTAGGGTAAACTAGGGAACAGAAAATCTTTACTTTTATTGTATAAGTGGCACACTGCAATTAGTTGAGGCCAAGTATCTGATATTTACCAGAGAGGGAATTAAGTGTGTCTTACATTATCTGTGGAATCATCAACCCGGAAGGTACTTCCAAGGAAAATATCTAAATCTAGAGAATAGACAAGGCAGGAAACATTCTTATTTTACAATAAAGGAACTAGATCCCCCCAAGTCCATGCACAATTGTAAAACATCTTTGCACCAGAAAACTAAATAAAAATCCTACTGGAAACATGAGGTCATTATGGTGAAAGATTCTGTAACAGATGACTTGGAAATTGGTATTTTAACAGCTCCAATAGCCCTAAGTAGAATGTCTGAATGCGTAGGAATGCAATGTGAGAACATGGCTGGAAGAAGGGATCTGTTAACTTTATTAATGACATTAGTGTGACAGTTCAGAGCTTATGTTTCTCCTCTATCTCAGAAGCTTTAGAATATGTTAGAAAAGATGATTTCCAACAGTCATGGAAGTAGAAATTTGAATTATCAGTTCAAATAATTACCAGCTTGACCTCAATATATGTCCCCTTATAAACAAAAGTAACCAAAGTAGAAAGCAAAATACAGCAAAGCTTAGAGAACCATGAGTATCTTCAGTTTTAAAACAGGAGACTAGTAAGCTTCTGCCCACCCATAGATAATAGCTACAAAATTAATGGACTTGGTTGGAGTGTATAGCTGGGCAAAACAATCTCAGAATCATAGACATTTGTATAGAATGAGAAGTGTAGTATGGTTTGGAATGGTGGGCACAGGAGTTATGTAATGCCCAACTCAAATGACTGCCTGAACCAGAAGTTAGCCTTCACTGGGTTCATTGTATTAGTCTGGAGAACCAATCTAAGACCTGGTCCATGCCTATTATAATTAAATTTATATTTTTAAAAGAAAAGGAATTGCTACTGGATATATTTTCCTGTAGAGGCCAATGAAGCCAGAAGTAAATTTACAAATCTAACATAGGTCAGATGGCTAAAAAAGTAAAGCAAAGTTGAGAAATCATCTTCAGGATCTGAAAACATTTGTTTCAAATGGTATGAATTATGTCTGTGTATATTTTAAACTCATATTTCTCTTGTGGATCAATGAAGAAGTAAAAGTTCTGAGATCAAGAAGGTAACACATTTCATCCAAGATCTTTACTATGACTGATACAAATATTATTTCCGCAGAAGTTTTGTTCTTTTAACCATGTTAACAAGTTGAGAGAAAAACCCAGACTGGCAATAAAACAACAAAACAGGCACAGACAAGCCTCTACTGTGTAATATGTTAAACCTCCTATGGAGGAAATCCATGAGAAACATGCAAAAGGACCCCTAAGTGCATGCAGGTGCTTCAGTTCCATGATTTTGAAACACCCACTGAGTTTTTTTAAGGTGTTCAATTATGCATTCAGACCAACAAACTCAAACCCCACTAACTACAGATATGGCACATTTCATGCTCCTGTTTTTTTTTTTGGATTATCAGTATAGCATAAGTGGATAGCATTTATCAGTTACATAAACACAATCAACTTACAAAAAGCCTAATGTCAATAAAATTAGGGGTGACTGCAAAATTTTCTAAATAAGGACTAAACTAACAAGTAAAATGATCATCCAGAAAAGCCTCCCAAGAAAAAACAATGAAAACATCTAGGCAGGAAGGATACCCATTTAAAATGTACAACTTAACTCTTAAGGATATATAAATGTTTTAGTTCCATGATTTCTGAATGCAAACTGATGTTTTCTATGCTCTAATGTTTTGTCAGTTTTCAGATCACTTGTTATTTAGCTTAAGGGTTATAGAATGTACAGAAGAGAATATTTGACTAAAATCTGTTCATGTTTGTGTTTGGTCTAATACTTCCTTCTGGATAAAGTTAATATGAGCATTGTTCAGTTTAATAAAAATGAACATTTCACTATAAACTTATATAATGAATGTGTGCAAAGCTATAAAAATGTATATTCAGGATCAAATATTGAGATTAAATTGAGAAAATAATGCAATATATAACCAGATGAAGGAGATAAAGATCAGATAGCATCATGCCCATGTTAATTTCAGAAAATTAAAAGAACTATTTCCCAATAAGGAAGGAGTCACTAATCAAGAAAAAAAAAGTTGAGGTACAGTAGGAAGACCTACTTAGAAGAAAAAGCAAGATGTTTAGTATAAACAAATATGGACGTATGCCATTAATCATCTAAATTAGAGTGCAAAAGGTCAGAAACTTTATATGGCAATTTAAAAATGAAAAAGAAAGCATAATATCCAACATAGACCATGAATAATAGGTTCATAGGTTCATAGGTTCATACTAGGCTATCTGCCCTAGGGCATTTATAAGCCTAGCCAGAGTGTGTTTGGCTTTCACCACCCATTTTAAATTAATTTTGCTATGCCTTTTTTTGAGGTTAGTATACTGTGCCTCTGTCTAACAGTGACACAGAAGTGATAGCCGGGGTAAACCTACGATCTCCCATCCACTCATCAAGATTTCTCTTGAAGAGAGTCAATGTGGGACTCTGCCTAACCTGGACTGGGATTTTATTCCAGAGTGAAGGGAGCCTCTGGGTTATGAATCTGTCCCTCCAGCATGTCCTATTTATTTCAGTGCTGAGGTTCAAGTCTCTCGAGCGCGTAGCTCAATGGGATTTGGATTTTCTGAGGTGCAGCATGTCCATTAATTCCGGGTTGGACATGGCTTTATACGTCAGGCACAGATCGCCTCTGAGCAGGCGGTATGCCACTGAGTAGAGCTGGAGTTTCTTTAACCGGCCAGCATATGGCATGTGTTTGAGCCCTTTGATCCTCTTGGTGAGGTACTTTTGGGGTCTTTCCAGTTGCTGCAGGTGTCTGGTAAGGTACATCCCAAAAGGGGCATTGTACTCAATTATGGGCCTGATGAGGGATGAGTAAAGAGGTACAATGACCTCCCCTGATCTAGATGTGAATCCCTTCATGATTAGGTGGGCTATATAAAATGATTTTCTAACCACTTTGGCCACGTGGTTGTCAAATGAGAGATTGCTATCAACTTGGGTCCCCAGGTCCCTAATGACTTCTTCTGTACTTAATGGATTACCACCTATGTGGTAATTTGTGGGCACTTTGTTTATGCCAAAGGGGATGACTATACACTTTTTGACGTTTAGCTTGAGGCCATGGCTCTGGCACCAGTTGTCTGTTTCTATGAGGCCCTTTTGGAGGATGCTTGTGTCGTCTGGAGAGTTGATTATGGCGCCCAGTTTGCAGTCATCTGCGAACTTGGTCAGCCACAGTCCTTCCATGTTGGCCTGTACCACCGATAAATATATACCGAACAAGAGAGGTCCCAGGACTGAGCCTTGTGGGATGCCACTTGTAACTGGTTTGGAGTCTGACATGGCTCCAGCAATTCTAACCATGTGGGTTCTGTCCTTGAGCCAGTTTGCAACCCATCTAGTGACATAGGGGTTTATATTTAAGCTGGTGAGCTTATCTATAATGCCCGAGTGGGGTATTGTATCGGAGGCTTTTGCGAGGTCCATGTAGGCTGTGTGGACCACCTTCCCCTCGTCAATGGCCTTGGTGACTGTTTCAAAGAAATCGACCAGGTTTAAGAGGCAGAATCTGCCCTTAACAAAGCCAAACTGGGTAGGATCCAGTGTCTGTAGGTCCCCAATATCTTTATTTATGAGGTCCATGATGATCCTTTCCATAGCTTTGCAGACCAAGCTAGTCAGGCTTATGGGGCGATAGTTTCCAGGATCCATTGAGGCACCACCTTTGTGGAGAGGGACCACTGTTGCTGTATGCCACTCTTTGGGTACATATCCTGTAGTAAGGCTAAGATTGAACAGTAGTTTTATGTTTGGGTTTAGCTCTTTTTGGAGTTCATGTAGGACGCACTGGTCCCACTGATGCTGTGTTTTTTGCTTTGGAGAGGGTGGCTCTTACCTGAGCATCTGAGATGTCAGGGGGGCAGCACTCTGTTGGGATAGATATTTGCCCTTTTGGGGGGGGGGGGGGGAAGTTTGCACTGAACCTGTCAGCTAGGATGTTGGCAATGTCTGTGGGCTCTGTGTATTTTTTGTCATTTTGGACTAATTCTGAGCATATCTGGGAATTACCACCCAGGTTCCTAACATAACTAAAGAAAGCCTTGTGATTATCCTTAGTGTCCTGTGCAATTTTTCTCTCGAAGCTGGCCTTAGACGATTTTATGAGTGCTCGTAGTTTTTTGCTAATACTGATCAGAGATGCCTTCCCTTTTGGGATTTTGCTCTATCATGTAGTAGCTTCCTCCTTCTATTGTATAGTTTGTTTATGGCTGGGGTCCACCAGACAGGATGTCTGCCTTTGGAGGATTGGGTCTTTGTTTTATTTGGGATTGCATGATCCATGCATTCCTGAAGGTGTTCATAGAATGCGTTTATAAAGGATTCTGCAGTCTGGGCCGTATTTTCCACAGGCCCGGGGGCTTTGAAGGATTTCGCCTCGGTTTTGAGGTGTGTGAAATTTGCTTTAGAGAAGTTTTTCACTGTGGTTTTTTGGGCAGGGGGTGGGGTCGGGATGTGAATATCCAGTGAGATTAGTTTATGGTCTGATCTTACCAGTGAGGGATACACTTCTGGTCTGGAGCATAGTGTCCCCATGTTGGTGATGATCAGGTCCAGTATGTTTTCCCCTCTTGTGGGAGTGGTAACAAGTTGTTCCATAGCATTTGAGTTTATAAATTCTAGGAACCTTTGGGCTAGGGTGTTGGAGCTAGAGTAATGCACCCAGTCTATGTTTGGGTAGTTGAAGTCGACCAATATAATGGTGTTTGGAGAGACCTTCATACTTTCCAGTATTCTCAGGAAGGCCAAGTAGAGCTCCTGTGTTTGGGAGGGTGGTCTGTAGCAGGCTATAAACTGGAAGGCAGTTTTACCCACAGTTAGTTGCACATGGATAGTCTCTGATGCTTCGTGCTGTGCCACCAACCTGGAGGTATGGGTATCTTTGACGAATATTGATACTCCCCCTCCTTTTGTGGTTCGGTCCAAGTTTTGGGGCCGAAAAGCATGGTATGAGGTATAACCTGGTAGTGCTGGGGTGCTCTCAGGAGCCTTGAACCAGGTTTCTGTTACTGCACAGATATCGATGTTCTCCATGCTAAGGAGAGTTTTGAGTGCATGCATCTTGAGGTTTAGACTTCTGGTGTTGAGTAGCATTACTCTTAGTTTCTTATCCCTTTTGATACCTATGGAGGTGGGTTTGTCTTTTGAGCCTTGCCTAAAAAGGCACTATGGGGGTGGCAAGAGCCTTTGCCAATATCCGAAAGCCCAGGGATGACAGGTGCAAGCCGTCCCTAGCAAAGCATCGTGGCTTGTCGAGCATGTCATCCCAGGCTGACAGGCATTGGATCCCCTTTGAATGACACCAACACTTAAGCCAATTGTTGAAATTGATCATCTTGTCTTCATATTGTGGCATCATTCTTGGTGAGGGTAAGATGCTACTCAAGGTCAGGGTCATACCGGCCTGGGCTACATGCTCAGAGAGCTCCTCTATGTCTCTTTTCATGTAGTCCAGGGAGGTACGTCTCAGGTCATTCACACCAGCATGGGCAATGACTGAGTCATATTTGTACTTGCCTTGGAGTGACCTGAGTGCTTGTGTTATGTGGCGGATCCTAGCGCCCGACAGGCAGCTCACCGTGACCGTCTCCTTGTTCAGCCTGGTGAGCGGGACGTCAGTGTGCCTGACGATAGAGTCACCTATGACAAGTGTATCAGGTGTAAAAAAATAGCCACACCAAAAAAACAATGAACTGAATGAAACGAAAAGGCAGAAGAAGTGAACACAACCCTGTAATAGCGTATAATAGATTTAATCTCCGTTAAAACAAACTTCATCAGAATACAAAACAAATGACCAGGCACATCACTTAAATATACTAATCAATTAATACATCATGTGATTAATTACACAGTTAATCAAAATTTAAAAAGAAAATACCATTAAATCAAAATTGAATAAAAACATTACAAATGCATTTATAACAGTAACTCTAATAAACTATTCCTATCTAAATGTTTGGAAATGGAAAGTTTACGATATTTTAAAAAACATTTCAGACTAATAGTTTCGTTTAACTCAGGGGGATTGTCAGAATATAATCTGATCTGCCATAAAACTTCTCGTTGCTCAACATAATTCTTAAAATCTCCAGCTCTTCCATCATGTATACATGTTTCCAAAACAGTAAACATAAACTTTTTAAAATTAGTGCAAGAAATTGAATGTTTGTATAGAGCATTATTGTAGTTTTTTGTCTTGATGGCGTATAAATGTTCCTTAATACGTTTGCCCAAGCTTCTAGTGGTCATACCAACATAGAAAGCTGGGCAAACGGAGCAACATATACAAGCCCACTACTGGTACAATTTACATAGCCTGGCACCTCTAAAATTCTGTCAGAAGTGGTAACATTAATGAAGGGACCTTCAAAAATAAAACGACATACAGTACAATTTTCACATCTAAACATGCCTTTTTTATTATTGTTACTGAAAGTAGATGGTGTATTACCAGTACTAGCTCTCTCTAAAATGGTTTTCTGTGTGTTGTTTTTACGAAACACAAAGTTGGGTTTATAACCCACTACTTTAATGATGTCTTGGTTCCCTTGAATAACTTTCCAGTTCTCTTCTAAAATCTTCCTAATCCGAAAACAATCTGAACTCATTTCAAAAGAACAATAGTGTTCAACATTAACTTGATTCCTAACTCGTGTGTTTACTTCATTATCTTTGTTCTGGGTTTTGATAAAACCTTTTGTCAATATCGGTGGAAAAAGTGAAACACGCTTGTTAAAAACCTCAGTTCCTGTATCCATTAAGAAGTTTTCTTCATAGCCCCTAAGACTAAACAAATACACAATATAATGAAATTCGTGTATAACATCTATCTCCCTGGTGGTCATACGGCTAGCTCTTATAAATTGTCCCCTAGGGATATTTTTGATGATATACTTCGGATGACCGCTAGAGAAGTGTAGATATCCATTGGTGAAAGTTCTTTTCCTGTGATTTTTACTTTGGAAACAGTTGTCAACAAAATCCCACCAAAGGTGCACGTCCAAGTAGTTGACAGCTAGTGGTGAATTGAAGGAAACCAGACAAAAAATTGATTTTGTGTACCATATTATCCACAATATTTTTATTTCCCTCAATAATAAAAATTAAATCATCAATATATCTACCATAAAAAAAATAGTTTACTAGAGTTACTGTCATAAATGCACTTCTGATGTTTTTATTCAGTTTTGATTTAATGGTATTTCTTTTTTAAATTTTGATTGACTGTGTAATTAATCACATGATGTATTAATTGATTAGTATATTTAAGTGATGTGTTTGGTCATTTGTTTTGTATTCTGATGAAGTTTGTTTTAACGAAAGCGGAGATTAAATCTATTATACGCTATTACAGGGTTGTGTTCACTTCGTGCTTCTTCTGCCTTTTCGTTTCATTCAGTTCATTGTTTTTTTGGTGTGGCTATTTTTTTGCGTGGTTTCATCCAGCCCATTCATGGCAGAGGTAGCTGATGACACCCTTCTCAACATGTCGGTGCATTCTACGCCGACTTCTGGGGCTGACAAAGCCGGAGATTTACTCATAGCGACTCTTATGGACATCCAGTTATCATTGAAGTATTTGGTAACCAAAGCAAAAGCTGCTGATAACATTTTACACATTTCTAGTCCAACTGGAACGATTGACGAACTGGATACTGTCATTGATTTAGACGGATCCCCTCACGGAAACCCAAGGTGTAGAAACAGGAAACCGAGCAAAACCTCTAAAGCGAACACCAGCGAGAACGCCTGTTGTTTCCAGTTACTTAACCGGGAAAGCAATCCATTTTTTAACTCCAACCGGGGGTCCTTTGATAGCAACAGCGGAGAAATTAACACTCAACGGGACCTGTTACTGAGGTTATTAAAGAGGTACAAGTCTTTAGAGATTGAAAATTATTACTTTTTAAGGTGTATTGAACTCGGAGTCGTTCCTAAGGGTCTCCGTTTCTTTAAATGTCCTAATGGCATCAATGTAGGACATCCGTTTTTTAGTTCTTTGGTTAGTTTTTTTAATGAGGCAGGCATTCGTTTTCTACAACTACTAATTGATAATAATGTTAACAAAATGTCCATGTTAACTAAAGAGATTAAGGAAGCCGAAGATTTTATCAAGCATCGGCTTTCAGAAAGTCAGTTTAAAACTACCTTTGCTCACTTAACTAACGAACTTGATTTACATATTAATGAAGTTACTACAAGAAAAAGGTCGAAATTAGACCGTGATATTAACATTTATGATCACAAGGCAGCTTATAACCAATTTGTACCAGGTTTTCGTAATTCTACGGCCCAACAACAAAGGTCGAACTTTGTTCATCAGCCTAACAGTTCTTCCTTTTCCTCATCTAAGCATTTTCAAGGTAGCGCTGACACCTTTACTAACAGCAGTCCTAACTATAATGTGTCCTTTCCACCTTTGGCATCTGATTCTGCTTTTTCTAAATTAGGCACTAAATCGGATAGAGCATTGGACTGTAACAACACTGTTGTTACTAGTAAACCACCTGACATCCATGCTAGTAATTCCACCGACCCTGTGGTCATTTCTGCCAACAACAATGATAAAAGTGTGACTTTACCAACTGATGGTTCTTCTAAAAAGAACAGTTCTAACACATATGGTAGAAGCTCTGTGCTTACCAGAAGCAGGACTTTTTTGGGCTCAAGTTCGTCGGGGGACGAGGCATAAGTGACGTTATAGACGATTTTGGTATAATTAATTTGACTGATTTTTCTTTCACTACGGTGGAAATGACTGTGTTAAAACATGGCTTTAACTTTATTCCTAGTCGGAAGGCTGACTATGGTAGGACTATCATAGACATTAAAAAATTCACCAGGCAATTAAATCTGTCTTTTTTGATGCACAACATATCTGAAAATATTAATGTAGTTAGTAAACCTTCTTGCTATGTTCCTAATTTACATTATACCATCAAATCATATGAGGAATTGTGTGTTAAGGATGTGAACTTGCTGTTTAAGAGAAAAAATTGTTATCACGATAATTTAAACTATTCAGAAAGAAAAGCACTAAAACATTTAAAAGAGTTAGCTACTACGCTTAGATTTATGAAAAGTGATAAGGGTTCGAACATAGTAGTTATGAAACATGACCATTACTATAAGAAAATGTTAGACATTTTAGGGAACACTAGTGAGTATGAAACAGTTGCGTTGTTTGACATCATGAAACGTTTTAATGATGTGCATTCCTATGTGTATGACGCCTTAATGTGTGGTGAAATCAGTTTTAGTCTTTACAACTTTTGTGTGGTTGATAATCCAAAGATTGGTGTTATTTTTGGGATTCCTAAAACCCACAAAGATGTTACAAACCCACCATTACGTCCAATTGTCTCATCTCCCCACTCCATCACTGAGGGTATTTCTTTAATAATTGATGCTTTATTGGGCCCTTTATTGGAAAATCAACCATCTTACATTAAAGATTCTTGGCACTTTTTAGACAAAGTAAAAACGTTTCAAGAAAAAAAGATTTTTAACCCTGTTAAGCACATCGTTTTTACCTTAGATGTTAATTCTTTATACACCTGCATCCCCCACAACGAGGGAGTAGAATTTTGGTCAAAAGGAAACTTTTAAATAACTCTCAGATTTCTTTAGTTTGTAGATTTTTGGATATTATTTTGGAAAATAATTTTTTCTTATTTAGGAAAACATATTACAGACAGAAACGTGGGGTTGCTATGGGCTCCCCAGCCGCTCCAGCTTATGCCAATACAGTTATGGCTTGGTGGGAGGAAGAGCTTTTGCCCACACTAGACACCAACTTTAATATTATTTTTTATGGTAGATATATTGATGATTTAATTTTTATTATTGAGGGAAATAAAAATATTGTGGATAATATGGTACACAAAATCAATTTTTTGTCTGGTTTCCTTCAATTCACCACAGGTGACGTAGGACTAGCTGTCAACTACTTGGACGTGCACCTTTGGTGGGATTTTGTTGACAACTGTTTCCAAAGTAAAATTCACAGGAAAAGAACTTTCACCAATGGATATCTACACTTCTCTAGCGGTCATCCGAAGTATATCATCAAAAATATCCCTAGGGGACAATTTATAAGAGCTAGCCGTATGACCACCAGGGAGATAGATGTTATACACGAATTTCATTATATTGTGTATTTGTTTAGTCTTAGGGGCTATGAAAAAAACTTCTTAATGGATACAGGAACTGAGGTTTTTAACAAGCGTGTTTCACTTTTTCCACCGATATTGACAAAAGGTTTTATCAAAACCCAGAACAAAGATAATGAAGTAAACACACGGTTAGGAATCAAGTTAATGTTGAACATTATTGTTCTTTTGAAATGAGTTCAGATTGTTTTCGGATTAGGAAGATTTTAGAAGAGAACTGGAAAGTTATTCAAGGGAACCAAGACATCATTAAAGTAGTGGGTTATAAACCCAACTTTGTGTTTCGTAAAAACAACACACTGAAAACCATTTTAGAGAGAGCTAGTACTGGTAATACACCATCTACTTTCAGTAACAATAATAAAAAAGGCATGTTTAGATGTGAAAATTGTACTGTATGTCGTTTTATTTTTGAAGGTCCCTTCATTAATGTTACACTTCCGACAGAATTTTAGAGGTGCCAGGCTATGTAAATTGTACCAGTAGTGGGCTTGTATATATTGCATTATGCTCCGTTTGCCCAGCTTTCTATGTTGGTATGACCACTAGAAGCTTGGGCAAACGTATTAAGGAACATTTATACGCCATCAAGACAAAAAATCATAATAATGCTCTATATAAACATTCAATTTCTTGCATTAATTTCAAAAAGTTTATGTTTACTGTTTTGGAAACATGCACACATGATGGAAGAGCTGGAGATTTTAAGAATTATGTTGAGCAACGAGAAGTTTTATGGCAGATCAGATTATATTCTGACAATCCCCCTGGGTTAAACGAAACTATTAGTCTGAAATGTTTTTTAAAATATCGTAAACTTTCCATTTCCAAACATTTAGATAGAAATAGTTTACTAGAGTTACTGTCATAAATGCACTTCTGATGTTTTTATTCAGTTTTGATTTAATGGTATTTCTTTTTTAAATTTTGATTGACTGTGTAATTAATCACATGATGTATTAATTGATTAGTATATTTAAGTGATGTGTTTGGTCATTTGTTTTGTATTCTGATGAAGTTTGTTTTAACGAAAGCGGAGATTAAATCTATTATACGCTATTACAGGGTTGTGTTCACTTCGTGCTTCTTCTGCCTTTTCGTTTCATTCAGTTCAAGTGTATCAGGTGTGTTGTTTAGCCTTAAGGGCTGTGACTGTTCGGCACACTGGCTTTGTGAGCTATGTGTTGCACGTGTTTTGTTTTGGGGTAGCGGTTGCTTGGGTGTCTGCTTTGGAGGTCTCTGCTGCTTAGGCAGATTTTTATTTAGAGCCTCCGAGTATGTTTTTGTGTGTTTATGTGTTTGGTTTGTTGTCGTGGTAGGTCTATGTGAGACTGGAAT
This sequence comes from Protopterus annectens, assembly GCF_019279795.1. Classification (NCBI taxonomy): domain Eukaryota; kingdom Metazoa; phylum Chordata; order Ceratodontiformes; family Protopteridae; genus Protopterus; species Protopterus annectens. The sequence goes on from NC_056732.1 coordinate 417,151,071, forward strand.
TGTAGTGAGTGTGGTTTCCTTCTCCTCCTGACTGGTTACGCCTGTACTGAGTTGAGAGAGCTTAGCCTCCAGTTTGGCTATATGGTTACATCTCTCACATGTGTTGGAATTTGTTGGGAGGAGGACAGGGTTGTCTGTGTACATGAGGCAGTTGTAACATTGCCTCAAGATTCCCAGATTCACCAGCTGGACCGGAGAGGAGATTGACAACTGACCTTTGGACATGCTAGAATAGTATTGGGAATTCCTTTATAATTGAAAAAAAGGGTCAATGGGGAACAAGGTACTCAAGGGGAGTTTGTGAGGGTGTAGTGCTTTTAATTTTTTAGAGCTGACTTATACTATTGCTTTAGTGAGCAAGTGCCAGGTAGCTTAAATGCAATGTGCTACAGGTAACTTAAATGCAAAAACGACAAACAGTAACTTTCTTTCAAGTGAGACAAGGAAATAAGTACAGTAAGCAATGCAGATATCACTAGGGATCCACAGAAGTGCTAAAAGGCCGCGTTTTAGGTGGAATTAGCGTTTCAGGGAAATAAACAAACAACAAGCATACAAATAAAGCTAGATTCAGCAGGCCTGGATCTAGTCTATGCTACAACAAACAAGGTGTACCAATTTCAGTAAGAAACAGTTAGAATATGCAGGCACTATAAGCCTCTAACCAGAAATTCCCTGCTCAGAAGGGCAGAGTCCAGCCTCTCCTCCCACAAGAGTGCAGACCGCAATCCTTCTTAATGTAAAATAACTGACCTGAAGCCCAAGTCAGAATAATTATAAATATCTGGGCAGCACAATTTGTGAACAAGACCCATACAAATTAAAGAGTGGTTGCTTGAAGTCTCCCTGATATATATTGATATCAACAACAAGAACACACTCCGAACCAGGAAAAGTAGAAAAACGAACCAAAAGACAAGTGGCAGGATGATGGATCCTCTTTATTAAAACACACTTAGCGTTTTCGTCAATAGTATAAATGACTTCTTCAGAATGAAAAAAAACTTTACTTTCTCTACTTATATAATCAAATAAAAAATCACATATTCTCAATGAATCAATCAGCTTCAGCCTAGCCTGTCTTAAAAACACAGTACATATATTGTTTTTAAACATACTACAGAACATACACAATGGTTGAATTAGAATACTGTATATAAAAAATACTTTAAAAAGCAAATTCAGCTTTCATTTTTAAAATACAACTAATAGAAATCACATCACTGAGTCCAGGGGGTACACTAGCATTGTACTTTATTTGCCACTTTAGTTCTTTATACTGCAAAATAAATCAAAGTGTCCCCCTCTTGGACCCATTTCAACTTTTTACATAGCCATGTATTTAAAATAATGTTCTGGGTGGTTGTTAACATGTTTTGCAAGTGCATTATTTTCATCTAGCCTTGAAATATCATACCGGTGTTGGTAAATTCTCTTTCTAAATGGCCCCTTGGTCTTACCAATATAGAACATTTGACATACTTGGCACACTGCCATGTAAACCATCCCAGAAGTAAAACAATAACCTTTGATAGACACCTACTGCAATGCGTTCCTTCATTTCACCAGTAATCACCCTTGGAAACAAAAGAAATCTATCTTTAAAGGGCAACTAGTGAGGGCCACACGTATGTGTAGCACGTTGATTGATTTTGAAGAAGAGTGTGTTACTCTTAAAAACATGTTTCAAAATAGGGGTTACCCGTTGGACCTCCTAGACAACCTTATTGAAGAAATTTCCTTTAAGAGAACTTCAGGTTTTTATAAACCATTATTACAAAATCTCCCACAGGGTAACCCTGAAATGCCCTCTGAGTTAGAAATTGAATTAACTCCTAATGATGGAAACCAAATGGTAGAACAAAATAACATTGACCAAGGGCATCTTGTTCTGTCTCCACTTGACTTTAAAAGTAGGTTTATTTTGACCTACAATAAACATGCTCAGAGTATGTGTAGTATTGTCACAAAAAACTGGGGATTTATTTCAAACAATGCCCAACTTATTGAAATTTTAGGCACAGAACCCTTGTTTGTGTTTAAAAGGGGAAAAAACTTGAAAGAATTTTTACAAACAGGGGATTCATGTCTTAATTTCTCTAGACAAACTGGAACTTTTGTTTGCGGTTTTTGTCACTGGTGTAGACTGTTAAAAACAGGAAACTCCTTTAGGATAAGAGGTAAAAAATATTATATCAGACACAAGATTTTTTGTGACTCTAAATCAATAGTCTACATTGCTCTTTGTAATTGCTGCTCGGGCTTTTATGTTGGTAAAACGGATCGGAGGTTAAGAAATAAAAAAACCGACAACGCTCTTTCAAAACATGTGTTAGAGAACATTGGACACAGTTTCTCCTTTATGGGAATAGATGTAGTGAATGTTGGGGTTAAATTAGAATGGCAGCTATTATTAAATGCTTTCTCCCCACCCGGCCTTAATGATATGTGTAACATTTCTGTGATTTTAAAATATAAAAGTTACCTCAGGAAATAGGATAGGGTTCTCAAAATATATAAAGGTTTGGCGTGGTTTCCTTTTTTAGAAAAATGTTAGGAAAATGGTAAAAATACCCATCAATTGTTTATTTAAATTTGTTTTAAAATGTGTTAAGTCATATGTTTACATTGCTATGTTTTTTTGAATACATGATATGTAACTTCTATTTGAGAAACGTTTTGAAACACCAGTTATGGAAATATTTGTGAAAATATTTAGTAACTTTATGTTACAAATTATCATTATATATTTATTTTTATACATATTTTTATATATTTTTATATACTTGTATATTCTTTTATATTTTATAACTTTGGGATTATTAAAGTATAATGTGTGTAACATAAATGTATATTTAGTGGGGAGGAAATTAACTAGTTTGAGTAGGAAGTAAAAAATACCCCGTTTGGGGATTTTACGTGGTGCCAAAAATGGTGAAAGTACCTTGGCTATTCATCCTTGAAGGATGTATGTGTGGTGTTGCCAAGGTACTACTTTTAAAAATGAAAACAATGTTATTTTTCACCGTTGTTAAGGATATGACATCATGGTTGTGGTATTTAAAAATGGAATGGCGCTTTTCTTTTATTGTCTGATGAAGCTCTTACTTTGTGGGAGCGAAAACGTTCTTATTAAAATACGTTTACGAAATTTAAGTTCCTGTGGAGTTTGAGTTCCTGTGGAGTTTGACTTGCTTGCTTTTGGTGTTTTCAGTGTTCTGTTTTCTTTTTGTTGGCTGCACTAGTTTGATAGTGGTTTTAATATACTGACCGGTACCTATTCGTACCCCTTCTCCTTCTAAAATAAAGTTACACTGGTGACATTTTCCACATTTGTGCATTCCCCTTTCGGCCACTCTAACACTATTGCTTTCCAGCATAATTTTAAAACAAAGATCCTTCTTATAGACTATGGTAGGTTTATCTCCTACTTTAGATCTAATGTTTTCTTCCATTGAAAAAAATTCTCCAGTTATGTCTTATGACCTCATTAAGCTCATAGAAGCATCCCCTACTGACACCTAGTGGGGGATGTGGGTACCCACTGGAGCCGTGGCTGATGACACCCATCAGAAATGCACACACACCTGAACAACAACACAAGAATGAGGCACAAGCACAGGCCAGACATATAATAGAAAATGTGTTTGGGATGCTCAGGTCATGGTTCCAGTGTCTGGACACATCCAGTGGAGACTTGAAGTATTCACCAGCTACATGTACCCAAATTGTTATGGTATGTGCTATGCTACACAATATGATTCTGAGGAAACAGCTGCAGCAGGAACAGCATGGGGCAGGGCCACACAGCCCCCCACCAATGCCAAGGCATGTACAGGCACAGAGTGACTCGAAGGAAGAAAAACCTGAGCCTGCCCCAGTAGGCAGAAGGAGGCATGCCCAGTATGACCTGGCCTTGGCAAAGAGGCAATGCATAGCATATGCACTGACACAATAGGGACCCAGGGAATGACACCTCTCTCTGACTCGCACAGACAGTAAAAGGGATGCCAAACATGACACTACCTGTGCTCAACCATGTATAGAGAGTGTACTATGCGCATCTGACATAGGCAGCCCTCCATCACCATCCTCAAGTCTGGCTCACTCTCAAGGAAAGTTAATCAAACTACCAATTGCCAAATGGAGTAAAATGTGTTGTTACCTGTAGCTATGGTATGGATATGAGCATGCAAGGGAATTGGGAGGGTGAATGTTATGGCAGCAGGCACTAGACACCCATAGTGGCACCAGAACATCTGCAACACATACTGGAGTCACCATAGTAGCCAGTACTACACAGGGTGACAAAACCCACTGCAGAAAATGGGCTTAGCAACATGTGTGTCCATAAGACCAACATATGCCAGCCAGAAAGGTGCACATACCCAACAACAGTTTCAACCAGCAGGATAGGTGTAGACAAACACAAACAAATGCTGTACTATGGCCTCTGAATGAGCCCTATGGGTAACCCCTCCCCCAGACCTACACAGACAGCCGACAGCAGGTCAGGCAGTTGGATGTAAGTTTTGAAGGCTAGGAAGTCAGACAATAATATGTAGGTAATTAAAGCTAAGATCTGTAGTACACTGGTATGCCTCTAGCCAGCACGATAGGTAAGACTACAGACTGAAATGGAGTACCTGACATACCAGTACAGTCCTAACAAATGTGTACAAGTGTCAGGTGTGCCCCCACCCATCCTACGTACACTTATAGTAAGAGTCAGGTGTGCCCTCCCACCCCTGTGTAGAAATGTAGAAACAGATAGCCCCCCCCCCCAGCTATGCAGAAATGTTGCAACAGTCAATGCCAAATGACTGATGGATACCCTGCAAACACAGCATGATACCTGTCGGTATACAACACAAAGGTCAGCACCGCAGTACAAACTACCTGGACTTGATCCACACATGCAATACAGATGACTATAATGGGCATGCTCACACACTTAGAGGAATGAAGACAATGTCAGTCAACAACATACTGAAAGGTCATACTGGGCATGCTCACACATGTAAACACATGAAGGCCATGTCTGCAAACACCAGTGGACTAGACATATCTGGCAGTCACAGTTCTCAGTGCAGACACATGTCAGTATGCACCACTCCTGCCTCTCACACACAGTGGATAGGAATACAGACAAATATGTAAGGACAACACACTATAATAAGCCAAAAGTAGACAGACATAGATGTGTGGAAGAGGGTGAAAGAAGGTGACTGTGACAAGGAGCCATCTGGGCCTGTTCCCCCCAGCACACAGCCAAAGGGCCCCAAACACATGAGATGCAGATGTCACTCACTGCAGATACTAGCCACCAGTATCTGTCAGCATGACAGAATATGTGGTGCACGTGCCAGCTGTGCAACATGACTGTACAAAGAAGTAGGCATCTAGTAGCTGTATACACGTAACTGTGACATATGACCCCATGTGTGCCCGCATGTGGCATGTCAACCCCTACATGACTGGGTTACAGCCCATGCACACACCGCCCTCCCCATAGCAGTATTATGGCAAGCCTACTGAGGTCATCCAATGTGTAATACACCTTTGGGAGAGCTGTAGCTCATTAAACGCCATGGCTCATCCCATAACTGTGTACTGCTGTAGTGATAAACTAGTTAAGTAGTAGTTCTAACCCCAGACTTAGAAATTGTGTGAGTGTGTGTGTCTGTCGGTCTCTGACTGTGGTGGGAGAAATACTTTGTAGGCTACTCACACTCCGTACAAATCATATACACCTCTGGGAAAGTCACAGCCCAGCAATCTCTATAGCTCATCCTCTAGCTGCATACTGCTGTAGTTAGGTAGGTGTTCTAACCCCAAACCTGGCAACTGTGTGTGAATCTGTGTGTGTCTGACTGAGTAAAGAGCAATGCTTTTTAGGCTACTCACACTCCATACAATTCATATACTCAACTTTGGCAAGGCTGCTGATGTCACTCACCTAGAAATACACCTCTGGGAAACTTATAGTCCAGTAGTCCCTGTAGCGCATCCTGTGACTGCGTGCTGCTGAAGTATGATAAAGTAGTTAGATAGGTGTTCTAACCTCAGACCTGGCAACTGTGTATTTGTATGTGAATCTGTGTATCTGACTGAGTACAGAGCCATGCTTTTTAGGCTACTCACACTCCATAAAACTCATATACTCAACTTTGGCAAGCCTGCTGATGTCACTCACCTAGAAATACACCTCTGGGAAATTCATAACCCAGTTTTCTCTGTAGCATGTCCTGTAACTGCATACTGATGTAGTGTGAGAAAGTAGTTAGGTAGGTGTTATACCCCCAAACTTGGCAACTGAGTAGAGAGCAATGCTTTTTAGCTGCTCACACTCCATACACATCATGTTTGGCAAGACTGCTGATGTCACTCACCTAGACATACACCTCTGGGAAGGTTATAGCCCAGTAATCCGCATAGCGTTTCCTGTAACTGCATATTGCTATAGCATGATAATGTAGTTAGATAGCTGTTCCAACCCCAAACTTGGCAACTGTGTGTGTGTGAATCTGTGTGTCTACTTTTATCTTTGACTGAGTAGAGGACAATGCTTTTTAGGGTACTCATACTCTTTAGAATTCATATATTCAACTTTGGCAAGGCTGCTATCACCCAGCTAGAAATACACCTCTGGGAAGGTTGTAGCTCAATAATCTCTGTAGCGACTCCTGTAACTGTGTACAGCTGTAGTGTGATTTAGAACTGTGGTAGGGTTCCATCTCCACCCATGGCAGTTCTTGATGTTTTGCGTGTGTTCCAATGTCTGTGTATGGAAGAATGCATTATAGGCTACTCACTCGCAGTACATTTCGAATGCCCTACTTTGGCAATCCTGCTGATGCCATTCATTTTGAAATATAACTTTGTGGGAAAAGGTCTGTAGTAATCCCTGTGGTGTGACCTATAACTACTCCATACTGTAGTGTGATATAGACCTCAGTCAGGGGTTCTCCACCCACACATGTCAGTTGTGGATGCTTTGTGTGTGTCTCACTGTCTGTGTAGGGAGCAATGCATTTTAGGCTAGTCACTCACAGTACAGTTGAATGAACTTCTTTGGTAATCCTGCTGATGTCATTCAATGTGAAATACACCTTAGGGGAAAAAGCACTTCAGTAATGTCTGTGGCGTGTGCTATAATGGCATAGTGCTGTAGTGTAATAAAGTAATTAGGTAGTGGTTCAACTCCCAGACATGACATGTGTATGTGTAACTCATATCCGGTGTAGAGGTGGGTGTCAGTTTGTGACACCTGTAGGCAACATGTAGGGGGTTTTGCTTATTTCTTTTATGGTGGCCCTACTATATATCGCAATGTCAACCATACAGGGATAACAGATGTAAATTAGCTGAGAGGCTGAAGTGCAAAACCATACCCATACATGTGACATCAAGGCCAGCCACATATTTGGCTGTGAGGGGGGGGATGCCTATTCGTACAAGACGTATAGTGTGTGGAGCCTCTCAACCCCATTAATGGTGCATGTGGACATATGTGTATTTGTTAATCTGCTATTGCTATCTACAGATATATGGCCATATATCCCTATATAGATTTATATATCTGTTAATATATATATAACTATGACCATATACACCTACATAGACATATATCTGTGTACACATATGTAACGTGCTGTGTATATGTAGACATATAGGTGTAGACACATATATGTGTCGATTTAGGCATTCATGTATATATGTGCATATATATTGATATATATGTATATAGTGTTAGAAATTAATATATATATATATATATATATATATATATATATATATATATATATATATATATATATATATATATATATCTATATATGTTGTATCTGTTTAGATATTAATATAGGTACACACATACATCTAGATGGTGGTATACATTCTCTGTACTGTTGCATGACTGGACTAGATGATATGTTTCTGAAAACATCAAATCTTTTTGAATCTGTCATGGCTTAGTGGTAAATCACTTTGTCTATGCTATGCAGGTTCCCTGGTTTGAGCCTTGCAAGAGCTGTTTATTTTGTTGCTGGGCATTGGATACACAGTGATTAAGGCACTTTAAAGCAGTTGTAAGCAGGTGTGTGTGGATTTAAGCAATGTTAAGCAATTCAGCAGCTAACTGAGTATAAGAAACTGTAACCAGACTTTAGCAGTGCTTACCTCCGTGCAAACCTACGCATAACTGCTTTAAAGTGCCTTAATCACTCTGTATCCATCTGCCTAGCAACACAATAAACACCTTCTGTTAGGCTTGAACGCAGGACCATGCACACTATAGCCAATGTGATTTACCTCTAAGCCATCTCAGATATACATAACCCTGCTGTATTCACAAACATATCATCCAGCCCAGTCATTCAACAGTACAGATATTGTATTCCAGCATGCAGATATATGTGTTTATGAAACTATATTAATGTCTAAACTGATACAACATATTGATATATACATATACATATATATATATATATATATATATATATATATATATGTGCACACACATATATGTAAGCAGATATTTATATCTATATAGGTATATACGGACATACATCCGTAGATAAAGTGGGAACATAACAACATACATCATGCATGAGTAGGTACCTCCCCCCCACAGCCAAACACGTCTGCCCTGCAATACACTACCAGCTGTTGCAGATCCCATAACCAGGACCTTACACGGCAAGGGCACAAGATGTTAACTGTACTCCATCCCACCTGTATGATGTCAGGCTGGTATCAGTAACATAACATGAAGTACAGTCAGGCTCATAATGACTCCCATTTTGCAGTCATCTGCTACGTTTTGTTAGCCAGAGTCCTGTCCTATTGGCCTGTACTTCAGAGATGTAGATGCTAAACAACAGTGGTCCCAGGACTGAACCCTGTGGTACTCCACTTGTCACTTCTCTGGAGATGGATTCAGAGTCAGTTACACCTACAGTTTGGGTTCTGTCAGTAAGCCATGTGTCAAACCATCGAGTGACATTGGGATGTAAGGCCGGATTAGTATGTTAATCTATGTTTCCAGACTGGGGGATGGTGTTGAAGGGTTTGGCGAGGTCCACATAGGCTTTGTGGGCTGCCTTACCCTCTTCAGCAGCTATGCAGACTGAGTCAAAGAAGTCAATCAGTTTCAGGAGACAAGACTGGCCCTCCATGAGCCCAATCTGTGTGGGGTTCAGTGTTTGAGGGTTGCCAATGTCTACATTCAAAACATCCCTGATAATGCATTCCATGGCCATGCAGATCAGGCTCATCAGGCTGATGTGACGGTAGTTCCAGGGATCACAGCTGGATCACCCCTTGTGAAGTGGGATAACTGCAGCTGTGCACCACTCAGTGGGCACCAGGCCTGATGCGAGGCTATGATTACACATGACAGTTAGGTGAGTTGCCATTTCATTTTGTAGTTCATGTAGTACACAGCCCAGGATGTCATCTGGTCCCATGGATGCTGTATTCTTAGCTGTGGATAGTGCAGTTTCGGCCTTTGTGGCCAACATTACTGGGCAATGGAATTCTTTTCGTATTGACATGGGCCCTTTTGGGGGTAAGAGAGGGTGAATGTGGCACTAAATCAATCTGCCAGGATATTGGCACATTTTGTGGGAGCAGTCTATGTAATGCCATTCTGTTGCAGCTCAGAGCACTTCTGAGCATTGCCAGTTAGAATTCGAACATGACTATAGAATGCTGTGTAGTTGTCTGTGGAATCTGTGATGATTTTAGTTACATAACCAGCTTTGGAGGATTCCATGACAGATCTCAACATCTTACTGTGGCTGGTAAGGGAGTTGCTTGCATCCTTGGATTCTTTTTATTTCTTCAACAGTGTCTACCATCTGTTGTATAATCTGTTAATGGCAGGAGACCACCAGATTGGCTTGCTTATTTGGGAGGTGAGCATCGTGGTTCTATGTAGGATGCCAAGAATCATGCACAAGTGGCTGTGCTCATACAGTGCCTTAGTGCAGGATTTATCAGTTGAACTGTCAGCTCCTGTCTCCATGGGTGTCACAAACATTGTCACTTCTGCCTTGAGTAGCATGAGGTTGGCCTTGGAGAGGTCTTTTATGGACAACTGTATATACATTCCTTTCACATGTTCAGTTTGATTAGCCTATGGTGGTATTACTTTAAACCACAGTTTCATGTCTGTTGTGATGGCTTAGTGGTTAGTTACTGTGACTATAGTGTACAGGGTCCTGGGTGCATGATCTGCAAAGGCAGGGTAATTTTGTTCTGGCCAGAACAGCAGTCAATGCATACAGATTAATTAGGACAATTTAGGTTAGTCACACTCAATACAATTCAAATGCCTTACTTTGGCAATCCTGCTGATGTCAATCACTGTGAAGTACACCTTTGAGGAAGAAGTACTCTAGCAATCTCTGTGGTGCGTCCTATAACAGTGTAATTATGTAGTGTGATATAGAACTCTGGCAGGAGTTCTGTTCTCACACATGTGAGTTGTGGATGCATTTGTGTCTGTTCCTATGCCTGTGTAGAGAGCAATGCATGTTTAGTGTTAGAAAAATATGTATTCATGTGTGTATGCTTAATGCCAATTAATAACCAAGTATTTTAATATGCTTTTCATTCTATTTTTCATGCACTTTATTTTATACAAATTGAGTTTCATATAAGACTGAAAAAGATGCTTTTTGAAAACTGCAGTATGCTTTCTGAAACTTGCAAGTTGCCCTCTGACCTAGTAACTTCTAGCACAGCAATATTCATGTTTATGCCTTTTGGAAATGTACTTGAGAAGCAGGTGTTTATCTGCTAGGTCAGGAACGAATGAATGAACAATGCTATATTCTGTAAATGTAATGATTTTAGACAATCAGCTCTGTTCGAAGGATGGGAACATGTGCAGCTGCAGTAACTTAGAGATAAAGTAGACAAAGGATTATTAGAGAAATGAACTGCTAGCATTATGCTTGAATTAGCCATAGTACCTTGAATGTAACATAACATGTATCTAACTGGGAGTAATCAAGGCCATGTTGTTTTCCCTCAGGAAGTTTCACATAAAAATTTGTAAATCAGCAGAAATTCATGGGAAAGATGGTCAGCAGATGATGATGAAAAAGGTGGTAATCTGTTACGTCAGCTTGGTTGGACATAACCAGTTTAAGAATGTATAAAAATGAAAGTATTTCCTGTTTCTGGTTAGACAAACTCTGTATTAGCACGTTTTTGTCTCCTTGCTGCAAGATTAAAGTGCCTTAACCTGAACCTACCGTGTTTTGATCATTTTTAAAGTATATTTTTTCCTTTGACAGTTTGGTCCTTCGAGCCGGAAAGTACCTCTCGCTCTAGGCCTAGGTCAGAATTGGGCCCAGTGGCATACATCCGTACGGAGAAGAGGCCAAATCAGCTCTTCTGCTGTGAAAGACCTCCGACTGAATTGTCGTTCGAAAGAGGCCAGCCACTGTTTCTAATCTGGGATTGGAGGATGAGTCAATGATCCAGTGGATCAACTCACGGAGGGTCAGGTAAGGAGGAATTACTTTATTTCTGCTTCAAGATCAGGGACTAATTACAGAACTGTTTTTTGTCAGGTAGATTTGCATGTGCAGATTAGGGACAGAAAAAGGGGTTACTGTTTTTGTCATAGATAAGGGAAACAGAATAGCTAGGCAGTTATTCTAGATAAACTGTGAAAAGGTATAGAACTGTGGTACCACGTGATAAAAAGGGTTACGTAACAATTTACAGCTTAGCTAAGGCAACAATGGGAAATCAGTGTACAAAAAGTTCCTGAGACCCGCCCCTAACTGAAGACACGAAGTATATGCAATTACAGCATGCCGGCAATGTTAAGTATTACACAAAATGGGTTGAGAAGTATAAATTCGATGGTAATTTAGATAAACTTGCACTTATGAAACTTGTTAAGCAACTAAAAATAGACGCAAAAGGTCAACTAAAAAAGCAACGACAATTAGGAGTCCCCCAGGCGCATAGATGGCTTGAGGAAGCAAATCGCAGGGAACAGAAAATAAAGAATTCAAAAACAATGTTCTTAGACAAAGAAGACAATAACTTGGTAATAGCAATGGCCCCTCCTTCGCCCCTTCCGCTTCCTTTACCAGAATATGAAGCGAGTGGACAAGCTGATCCACCTCCGCTATATCTAGCTGTTTCTACAGCATTAAAACCGTTTGTCAGGGATCCTATCGAGACAAGGTCTCGAACATGCGACTTGAGGAGGGAGATTGAATTAAGTGAAACAAATAGAAAATCACAGGCTATGAGTGAAGAAGAGATATGTCCACTCATAGAGGTACCAAATCCTCAGGCAGGACAGGCAGGACAGGATCTGACTCTTTTAGTTTATAGACCGTGGACACCGGAAGATATCCGGAAAGCCACGGAGGGAATTCCCCACCCAAAAGTGAATTTTCGAAAATTTTTAGAAGACTTACAGGGTATGAGATTAAGTTACCATTTGAATGGAGAAGAAGTAGAAAAAGTAGTTAGACAAATTGAAGGTCCAGATTGGCACATGATTAGTGGTGACTGGAATCCTCGTGATGCACAGCTTAGACCACTCCCACATACTAATGCAGAATTGGATGGCAGGGTGAAAGGTCTGACAGACCGAATCTCTGAAAAGTGGAAGCCGAGGGCTGATTGGACTTGCATTGATCAGTGCATTCAACAGGAAGGTGAAACAGTTGATAGATATTATGCTAGACTGTTAGAATGTTTTAATAACCACTGCGGAATGCAGATACCAGAAAACCAGACACAAGATTTCCCATATGAACAACAGCTAAAGAATGCATTCTTGAAGGGTAGTATAACTCCCATTAGCAGCTTTATTACAAAGCACATGGCAGATCATCGTACAAGTAGACTACAGCCATTACTTGAATATGCTAGACATGCAGAGAGACATTTTAATAGTAAAAAGAAAAAGAAAACTGAAGTATTTTCGGCAGAAGATGGGTCAGAAGTATTTGCAGTACAAGTTGGGAGAAAGGGTAAGAAGAATACCCAGGGAAATAAACAATCTGACAAGCGATCAAAAGATTTTGAAGAAAGAAAGAAAAAAGGTGAATGTTTCAAGTGCGGAAAAAAGGACATTTAGCAAGGGATTGCAGACTAAATAAGAAGGTGACTACAGAAAATAAGGAAGATGAGGAATGACTATATGATAGTCAGGAATCACTGAATGAAAATAAACAGGAAAAGACTAGTACAAATGTGATAGCAAGAGTAGAGGATGTGACAGAAGGGGTAGAGGACGTACATGAATTTGCAGACATTGAAGAAAATGAAATTTTGGACTTAGCTTTATTGAGCTTAGAGCTATACTTAGCAGACACAAAACCGGAAGTGACACTTCTGGTAGAGGGGAGGGAAGTCAAATTTTTGTGTGACTCAGGGGCCTCACGGACCCTGATACACCCTTCCAAATTACCGGAAGATTCAGAATCACCAGATTATATACTAGTGAAGGCAGCTAATGGACAGCTGTATCGGGAGCCACTCTCCCATGACATAGCGATAACAGACCCCGTTTCAGGGATGACCCAGAGAAGTAAAATTGTAGTTTCTGCAAAATGCCCAGTAAACCTTTTGGGTAGAGACTTAATGCAGATATTTGGCATAGCCATAGTTCCGACCATGCAGGGTATGGAAGCACAGCGACAAATGGATACTTTTGTGGTGCGACCGGAGGGTGAGACATATTATTGGTACAGCCAGGACTTAGTTATGACTGGTCCAGGGGTAGTAACCAAAGAACTGATGAACGTAGCCATCAGTAAGTCCTCCTCCCTCGACATTGACAAACAGCATTTGTTGCATTGTACTCTATATTACTGTAATAGACCAGGACCTGATAAAGATTATGAGCAGGAATTATTTCAGAACCATGCAAACAGCCTAGTGCTACGAAATTTGTACTGGGATACAGAAGGAAACAGTGTAGTAAGCTGTTCGTTGCCCCAGGAATTTTTAGCACTTTACAAATCCAATCGATTGCCACATGTTAGTTTAACTAAGAATAGAAATTTGAAATGGGCAGACTTAGGTGAAAAAGTCACAAGGTGGGAAAAGCAGACAGAATTAGAGCTCTCCGAACAAGGAGTACAGAAACAGAAACTGAATTGGATTACGCAGACACACTCAGCTGTGCACTCACAGGCTAGTGAGAATAGCTGAGTATTACTCTTATTAGAAGAAGAGGAAAAAGCCTTGCGAAGCATACCAGACATTCTCTGGTCAGCAGGGAAATCAGATGTAGGACTTATACGAACAGTAGGACCAGTTACTATTACGCCAAAGTCAGCATTTAGACCCCAGAAAAGACAGTATCCCTTGAGAAAGGATGCAGAGATAGGAATCAAACCTATAATAGCAGCCTTACTTAAGGAAGGAGTCTTAATAGAATCTCCTGATTCACCATGTAATACACCCTTATTTCCTGTCAGGAAAGCAAACGGGGAATGGCGTATGGTCCAAGATTTACAAGCTGTAAATAATGCGGTTATACCCAGGGCACCGACGGTGCCAGACCCACACACCTTACTGAATGATTTAAAGCCTGAGCAAAAATATTTTTCTGTGGTAGATATTAGTAATGCATTTTTCTTGATACTGATACACCCTAACAGCCAATATTGGTTTGCATTTACATTTCAGGGAAAATGGTATACATATACAAGATTACCACAGGGATATTGTGAAAGTCCAACCATATTTGCACAAAAAATGGCAAGCAACCTGGTGGGATTTATCCCACCAAGAGGTAGTCAGATTTTACTTTACGTAGACGACATTCTGCTGGCAGCCCCTACCCAGCAAGAATGCAAAGAGGACATGATAGCATTATTACAGTTTTTAGCTACTCAAGGTCACAAAGTAAACAAAGACAAGCTACAACTTTGGAGAAAACAAGTTAAGTACTTGGGATATGTAATATCCAAGGAAGGTAGAATATTAGATGAAGATAGAAAAACAGCAATATTACAGGCACCTAGACCAACTACCAAGAAGGAAATTATGTTCTTCCTGGAAACAACTAATTTTTGTCGAAGCTGGATACCAAATTATGCTTTGGAATCTGCTCCGCTGGTCGATTTAATATTCAAAAAGCCGATGGCAGCACAGGATTTATTACAATGGACACCAGAAGCAGAAGCAGCTTTCTGCAAGCTGTAACAACCGATAGCATCATCCTTAGTTTTAGGATTACCAAACTATCATAAGCGATTTATTCAAACTGTAGACTGCAAGCAGGGTTATATGACATCAGTATTGACACAGCAACATGGGGACAAGCAATGCCCCATAACTTACTACTCATCACAGTTAGACCCAGTGGTGCAGTCCCTGCCCAACTCTGTGCAAGCAGTAGTTGCAGCTGCAACGGCAGTGCAGGCTTCGGCCTCAGTAGTGTTATTCCACCCTCTCACATTGAGAGTGCCTCATGCAGTCGCAATTATTTTACTGCAAGAAAAAGTAGCATATCTTTCTCCTGCTAGACATCTTTCCTGTATGACTATACTGTTGAGCCAACCTCATATGACAATTGAACGATGCACAACTTTGAATCCGTCAACCTTGCTTCCAACCCCTGTGGATGGCAAACCGCACTGCTGCCTGCAGGAGATTGAGCAAAAGACATTACCTACACAAGACCTTATGGATGTTCCCTTGGATGATGCCGAGGTGACATACTATGTGGATGGCTCATGCAGGAGGGGTCCTACAGGACAGATCCTAGTGGGGTATGCAGTCGTTTCTGATCCTGAAACTTTAGAAGCAAAATCTTTACCACACAATTTATCTGCACAAGCGGCAGAATTGATTGCCTTGACAAGGGCATGTACCTTAGCAAAAGGTAAGAAAGTAAACATTTATACTGACAGTCAGTATGCTTTTTCTACTGTACATGTTTTTGCGCAGCAGTGGAAAAATAGGGGAATGATAACATCTACTGGTAAACCAATCAATCATGTGCAATTTATTTTAGATCTGTTAGATTCAATTCAGTTACCTAAAAAAGTAGCTATTTGCAAATGCGTGGCCCATGCAAAGCAACAGGATAAAATTTCAAAAGGTAATGCACGGGCTGATACAGCTGCGAAGCAAGCAGCTTCAGCCTCAGAAGCTTTTCTTTTAAGTGAGGAATTACAACCCTCTGAGACTTTAGATTTAGAAATGTTAAAAACAATGCAGACACTTACTACAAATGTAGAAAAACAGAAGTGGATAAAACAAGGGGCAATCCTTGAAAAGGGACTGTACATCTCCAAGGAAAAGAAACCAATTTTGCCATCTAATTTGTTTAGATATGCAGCTTTGTTGTGCCATGGGCAGAGCCATGTCTCAAGTGGGGGGATGGTACAGTTAGTGAATCGAGTGTTTACAACCTATGGATTTACAAATTATACAAAAAAATTTTGTGCAGCATGCCATGTTTGTAACAAGCATCACGCACAAGGGGCATTAAAGCCTAAGCAAGGGAGTTTCCCTACACCACCATATCCGTTTCATACTATTTGTATGGATTTCATAGAATCGAATAAATGAGAGAATAAAAAGTATTGCCTTATCATTATAGATATGTTTTCCAAGTGGGTAGAAGCTTTTCCGACTAAAAATCCAGATGCAGCCACTGTTGCAAAGGTCCTTGTTAAGGAAATTATACCCAGATTTGGCATACCGGAAAAGATTTATAGTGATAACGGTACACATTTCATGAACCAAACAGTACAGCAACTTAGTCGTTATTTTGGGATATCATTAAAAAATCACTGCGCTTACCACCCCCAATCTGCAGGGTTAGTAGAAAGGCACAATGGGGTGTTGAAGAACAAGCTTAGGAAGTTAATGACTGAGACACAGAAGAACTGGGTGCACTTTTTGCCTTTAGCACTGTTGAGCATGAGAACTGTTCCAAATGCAAAGGGATTGACCCCTTTTGAAACTTTGTTTGGGAGGGCATATTATACACCTCAGTGGAAACCTCTCATGTCTGCAGAGCAGGAGGCTGACAGTTCACTTGCAGGGTATATGAGGTGATTTTTGAATAACAAACTTTTGCAGTTAAATTCTGTTTCAGATAAAGAGCAACTGAAATCGGAAGCACCAGTAGCCCCAGGCACTTGGGTCTGGGTGAAGATTGTGAAGCGAAAGAATTGGAGTTCTCCGAAGTGGGAAGGACCGTACCAGGTACTACTGTCGACACCCATTGCAGTCAAGATCGCAGAGCGAGCTTCCTGGATTCATTTGATGCACTGTAAACTGGTTAAGAACTTTGAGTTGAACAAAAACTTTGTTACTGTTGTACAACAAGAACAAAATGGCCAGGTACAGAGTGAATAGAGACATTGAGCAACCTCAGATAACTTGTATGATCATTTTAATTGCTATGCTAATCACACTGTTCTTTTTGTTGTGGCCACTCCTTTTTCCTGCCACAAAAGTTGAACTGATTAGACGTAATGAACCAGACATAGACTGGCATCCAAACTTTAACACTTATCAGGCAATTACACATGTGTATGCTGAGACTTTTAATGTTTCGAACTGCTGGGTCTGCACGGCCATACCAACAGCATACAGGGGTTTATTGATGACTGCTATCCCCCTAGGGGTCAATGAGACCTGGGAAAATCTGTTTTTTGACACAGTTGCTATGAAAGCACATGATAAAGTAGCACTTTATTTGCCTGTGACACAAAAAGGAATTGTATGTTTTTACAAAAATGACACCATCCAAGTGGGATGGAGTAAGTGTAATGTTACAGTACAGTATAAATATTATAGAAAACCAAATGATTTGAGTGGATCTTGTAGTACGGATTATGACTAATTTTTGAAATCTATGCATAGGACTCTTGATCAGGTACAACGCAATCCTGTACTTTTTAAAGAGTTATCTGTAATAGATAGGAAAATGTTTCATGCAGGTCAGTCATTTCATAACAAAGTAACAACTAAAGTAGAGGACTGTTATTTTGTGTGTGGTAAAAAAGCATATAAATTGTTACCTGAGAATTGGTCTGGCAGTTGTTTTTTGGGGTACATGGTTCCGGCCATCCGACACACTGCAGTTTTGCCTCAGGGAAATATTTGAAATACCCGAGACGTGACCAAAAAGACTGTTAAGAAACCTGAAAATCCAGTGGGACGGATTGAAGCGGGCTGGAAAGACCATCATGATGTGGGAACCAAACTTGTGCACATGGACTTGAGTGATGCTGTCATATCCTGGGCAGGTATATTACCTGCATATGGTGCAGTTAAATCGATATGGGAGCTGCGATGCAACTTTTTCTGCTCTTGAACTGATAACTGATGAACTGAATGCCATGAGAACTGTAGTGCTCCAAAACCGAATGGCTTTTGACTTCACCCTAGCGGCGAGGGGTGGGACTTGCGCTTTAATCAAAGAAGAATGCTGTGCGTTTATTCCTGACCATCAGCATGAAATTAATGATCATCTCGAGGTGATTCAGCAAGTGTCGGCAATGACCAAGCCAGGCCCAAACCCTCTGACAGACTTTTTCCAGAGTGTATTGGGGGGGGGGGTTCCATCTTTATGAACATATTGATTGCCATTGGGGTAGTATTACTCCTAATACGAGTTCGTGTTTGTTGTGGAATCCCCTGCATGAAGAGATTAATCAAAGAATTCATAGATACATCAGTATCTGAAACTATGTATCAAAGTACTGAATTTGAAGAGCTGCTAGAATGCGAAACACTTTCATAAAAGTTTAAACTGAATGACTTTCTTAACTGCAAATCCTGAGTGGAAGAGGTTAGGAAAAGAAGCAAACTGTTTATTCTTTTTTGAAAATAGAATAAAAAAGTATTAACAGGAGGGAAATGTTAGAAAAATATGTATTAATGTGTGTATGCTTAATGCCAATTAATAACCAAGTATTTTAATACGCTTTTCATTCTATTTTTCATGCACTGTATTTTATACAAATTGAGTTTCATATAAGACTGAAAAAGATGCTTTTTGAAAACTGCAGTATGCTTTCTGAAACTTGCAAGTTGCCCTCTGACCTAGTAACTTCTAGCACAGCAATATTCATGTTTATGCCTTTTGGAAATGTACTTGAGAAGCAGGTGTTTATCTGCTAGGTCAGGAACGAATGAATGAACAATGCTATATTCTGTAAATGTAATGATTTTAGACAATCAGCTCTGTTCGAAGGATGGGAACATGTGCAGCTGCAGTAACTTAGAGATAAAGTAGACAAAGGATTATTAGAGAAATGAACTGCTAGCATTATGCTTGAATTAGCCATAGTACCTTGAATGTAACATAACATGTATCTAACTGGGAGTAATCAAGGCCATGTTGTTTTCCTCAGGAAGTTTCACATAAAAATTTGTAAACCAGCAGCAATTCATGGGAAAGATGGTCAGCAGATGATGATGAAAAAGGTGGTAATCTGTTACATCAGCTTGGTAGGACATAACCAGTTTAAGAATGTATAAAAATGAAAGCATTTCCTGTTTCTGGTTAGACAAACTCTGCATTAGCACGTTTTTGTCTCCTTGCTGCAAGATTAAAGTGCCTTAACCTGAACCTACCATGTTTTGATCATTTTTAAAGTATATTTTTTCCTTTGACATTTAGCTAGTCACACTCACTACAATTCATTTGCCCTACTTTGGCAATCCTGCTGATGTCACTCACTGTGAAATAAACCTTTGGGGAAAGAGTATTCCAGTAATCTGCATGGCATGTTCTATAATGGTATAGGGCTGGGGTGTTATAACTAGTTAGGTTGGGGCTCTAATCCCAGATATGACAGGCATGTGTGTTGATGTTTGTCATTCGTATTCTGTGTGGAGGTGGTTGTGAGTATGTAACAACTGGACTCAATGTTGAATGTGTTTTTAATATTTCTTATATGGTGCCCCTAGCATAAATCACAATATCCACCCATGCAGGGATAATAGATGTGATATCAGTACATAGTCAGTCACGGGTTCGATACCCTGGACTGGTAGGTGTGTGACACAAGCATGCTTACCTTTTACTCTCCCAACCCACCCTGACTTATTTTTGCCTCTGTCTGCCTCTCTCACTCCCTCTCTGGTAGATGTGGAGACTTACACCTGCTTTGCTTAGGCAGCGGCATGCATATTGTCAGTGATGCTCATGATCAGCTGATGGCCTCTCCATGGATTACAGCCCTCCTGTAGCTGATTGCATGTGGAACAGCTGTGGTAATATTCCCATAGCCAATTGCATGGAAACACACTCCAATATCTAGGAACATCATGTTGGTGTTTGGCCTTTTCATTCACTGCGAGCAGGAACTGGATCTGTTGTTTGGCAAACGGCATCACAGATGGATTGGGGACTTACTTCTGACAAAATACATTGTGGAAATAGGCCAACACACAGGAGGGGGATGTGCCTGTCCTGGCTACAGACTGTAAGTGCTGCTATACTGCAGTTGGGGAAATATTGGTTTAACATGGTGTGTGTGGATATAGCTGTCCTACATGTTTTAATACTTGTCATGCAAGTGATATGTTTATGAGGAATCCCCATCTGTAGGGTCATCTGCAGACTGGGCTGTTTGTCATGCCTTGTGTTCCTTGTGTTACCCACAGAGCACCTATCTCTCAACTGCAGAAAGTAGTGTGAAGATTGCAGTCAGTAGATGGTGACAGCCGGGAGAGTAACTGATGTCATATCCCTCATA
>NC_056732.1:417176796-417235974 GCF_019279795.1 Protopterus annectens
AAGGGTGTAACAATAAAGTAGCAAGGAAAGTAAATAAGAAATTTAGAGTACAGGGGACAAGAAGAAAAGAGGGAGTAACACAAGAGTTAGAAGAGAGGAGAGGTGGTAGAATAGTCGACAAGTGAGAGACAACAGAGAGGACTGAGAGAGGAGAGGGAAAAGAAAGCGAGTAGTAGATCTGAGCATAGAAGGAGTTCAAGGGCAGAGGATAGTCTAGGTAGTAGCTTAAGAGATAGGTTAAAGATCAGAGTAGATGAGATGATAGGGTAGAGTGAAGAAAGTTAGTCTGGTGTTCTACAAGAACAAAGCCAGTGATCTTGGAAGTACAGTTTAATTTTATGTTTGAAGAGAGGCAAAGAAGTAATTAGTGTTATATCCCTAGGTAACAGATTCATTATTCTACCTACAGAATTAGTGAAAAGAGAGTCGCCAGCTGAGTTGTTGGACTTTATAGATCTGGCCAAGAGTTTACAAGAGGATCGAAGGGAGGTAAGATTGTTGTAAGGGATTAAAAGTTGAGGGAGTATAGGGTTGTTTTCAGGTTGGTGCAGTATTTTGTGGGCAATAGTGAGTTGTGAGATTACAAGGTAGTTTGTAGTTCTAACCAGCCTAAAGGTTTCAAATTATGACAGTGATGGGTTCTGAAGGGGTTGCCTGTAGCGAAGCGGGCAATGTTATTATAGCAAATAGCTAGTTTGTTTAGGTTAGCTTTCTTAAGGTTGATAAAGATCGGAGATGCATAAAATAAAGTGGATAAGAGATGGGAGTGGGTGATAGTAGCTCTAGTAGCTGGGCTTAGAAAAGTATTAATATGGTATAAGGATCCTATTTTTCTGTTAACTGATTTGATGTTGTTATTGATGTGTTGATCAAAAGTGAGATTATTATCGATGGCTATTCCTAGCAGTTTAGTTGTAGAGTCAGGGGAGATGACAGTGGTGTTGTTAGACAAGATGGTGAAGTTTAATGGGGAGGTCCGAGAGGTTGGGGAGAAGAGAAGAAGTTTGTTTTTTTTAGCATTAAGAAGGAGATACCATCTAGTAAACCATGTTTCAACTGTGGTGAAAGTATTTTGAGTTAGAGAGATTAGATCTGAGGAGGAAGATGCTGAGCAAATAATGGTAGAGTCGTCAGCGTATTGGATACAGGTAGCTTGAGGGATTACTGTGTGAAGATCATTTATATAGAGGGAGAAAAGAAGAGGACCAAGAATAGAGCCCTGAGGGACTCCGATGGAAATGGGCAACAATGATGAGATATATCATTGAACAGCTTGCTGTCTGTTATTCAGATAAGAACTAAACCATTTAATGGCAAGGTTATCAAATGAGAGGGATTCAAGGATGTGAATTAAAGAAGAGTGGTTGACCATGTCAAAGGCTTTGGAGAGGTCAATGAATAGAGCAGAAGAGAAGGTTATTATTGCGGTTACTATTGATAGTATCTACAAAGGAACGGAGAGCAGTGGTTGTGCTATGATGGGGTCTAAAGCCATGTTGACAATTAGCTATAATGTTGTGTAATGAGAGGTACTGAACAAGTTGCTGATGAATACATTTCTCCATAATTTTTGCTAAGGGTGAGAGAAGAGCAATTGGTCTAAAGTTGGAGTAGTCAATAGAGTTACCACCTTTGTGTAGAGGGATAATATGAGAGACTTTCCAGATATCAGGGATAGTTCCCTCTTTGAAAAAAATTGTGAAAAGAACGTCAGAGATATTTATTCCATCAAAAAGAACAACTCCCCCAACTTTAGTAATTTCAGTGTTTTTGAATCAGGTTTATTAAAAATATAGCATCAATGAACAATCTAAGAATTATGAAACCTGACAATGGTGGGTGGTGGTTGTTATGGACCACATTGATTATGACAATAAACTGCTAGGAGTTTTGTACACAGATACTTATTTGGAAGTGTCCATTAATGAACAAAATATTGCCTACCAGTGGATTGATATACTATTAGAAGAACTATTGCTAAATAGTCAGATTAGTTTACAAGAATATGAGTATTTCAAGATAGACCATCCTAGGACACCTACAATTTTCGGAATTCTGAAAATACATAGAGTATTTGTGACCCACCACTAAGATCTATCATCGATGCTAAAGCCTCTAAGACCTTCTCACTGGCAAAATTTGTAGATGCCCATATCAAGGGCATCTTGGATAAATCCCCACATATTTTTAAGGATTTGCAGGAATTTTTATATAAAGTTAATTCACAGATTTATTCAGATCAACTTTTCTTGGTTACTATAGATGTCATTGACTTTTTCTGTCATCTCCCATGATGAGGGGTATGAAATGTTTTATGAATTTCTGTGTAAAAATTCCAGGTTTAGCCATGATAAGTTACTTACCATTAGAGCATTAATGGAAGCCATTCTTGAGAACAACTACTTGACTTTTGAAGAACAACTATTCAAGCAAAAGAAGGGACTGGCAATGGGAGCAGCATGCTCCCCTGCATTTGCCAATATGGTATTAGCTGAGTGGGAAATGACCAAGGTGTTTGTTTCTCGGTACTC
The DNA here is from genome assembly GCF_019279795.1 of Protopterus annectens. NCBI lineage: Eukaryota > Metazoa > Chordata > Ceratodontiformes > Protopteridae > Protopterus > Protopterus annectens. The sequence continues at coordinate 417,179,328 of NC_056732.1, forward strand.
TGAAAGTTGGGTGATGTATGGTCATTTTTGGACATCATCATTTTTTGGAGGGATACCAGAGAAAAACTGGATGGATTTTTTTCAGTTTATTAACAACAGTACCACCTTTCTGAGGTTTACAATGGAGGTTAGTAGTGAAGTGATACATTACTTGGATGTGTCCTTATCATTGAACAAGGGAAACAAAGGTTTTGAGTTTACACTGTACAGGAAACCCACCTATTCCAACTCCCTTCTACATTTTCATAGTGGGCACCCACTACATCAAACAAGGTCCTTAATTAAAGGACAGTGTGTTAGACTAGCTAGAATGGTGAGTTGTGAGGAGTTCATTATCAAGGAGTGTCAGATACTTAAGAAATTGTTGTTGGTGAGGGGGTACCCATATAAACTACTGAGTGAGGTGATTGGGGAGTTAGTAAGTAAAAGAACGAAGGGTATTTCTAAATCCTTGTTAGGAAATACTGCACCCCTGACCAATGTGCAGCAAAATGGTATTGACACTATGCAAACACAGACTAATTATAAAGGAGCCTTGATTTTACCATATGATCTTTGCTTCTATGAGATTAATGAGGTCATAAGACATAACTGGAGAATTTTTTCAATGGAACAAAACATTAGGTCTAAAGTAGAAGATAAACCTACCATAGTCTATAGGAAGGATCTTTGTTATAAAAATTTGCTGGAAAGCAATAGTGTTAGAGTGGCTGAAAGGGGTATGCACAAATGTGGAAGATGTCACCAGTGTAACTTTATTTTAGAAGGAGAAGGGGTAAGACTGGTCAGTATATTAAAACCACTATGAAAGGTTATTGTTTTACTTCTGGGGTAGTTTACATGGCAGCGTGCCAAGTATGTCAAATGTTCTATATTGGTAAGACCATGGGGCCATTTAAAAAGACAATTTGTCAACACCAGTATGATATTTCAAGGCTAAATGAAAAGAATGCACATTTTAAATAGATGGTTATGGAAAAAGTTGAAATTCGCCCAAGAGGGGACACCTTGATTTATTTTTGCAGTATAAAGAACTAAAGTGGCAAATAAAGTACAATGCTAGTGTACCCCTTGGACTCAATGATGTGATTTCTATTAGTTATGTTTTAAAAATGAAAGCTGAATTTGCTTTTTAAAGTACTTTTTGTATACAGTATTCTAACTCAACCATTGTGTATGTTCTGTAGTATGTTTAAAAACAATATATGTACCATGTTTTTAAGACAGGCTGGGTTGAAGCTGATTGATTCATTGAGAACGTGATTTTTTTATTTGATTATATAAGTAGAGAAAGTAGAGGTTTTTTTTCATATTGAAGAAGTTATTTATACCATTGATGAAAGCGCTAAGTGTGTTTTAATAAAGAGAATCCATTGTGCTGCCACTTGTCTTTTGGTTCGTTTTTATATATATATATATATATATATATATATATATATATATATATATATATAATATGTAATTCTCAGCTTTTTTTTCATAGAATGCAATGATTAATTTATTGAATAGTTTCAAAAAGCCAGTACTCCAGATCTGAATCCTCTTCCACTGGGTATATAGGTTCATTTTTCTGAACTATTAATTTGTTTATTAACTAAGTTAGCAAATTAGATAATATTACCTGGTTATAGGATTAACCTCTCCTTTTTGGAAGCATGGATTAGATTAATTAAAAGAGAAGTCAGGTCTGTGAAGCGAATGAATATTATCACCCATTTTTTATGTTGTGGCTACAAGGATATTGCCAGAATCCTAAATAATAAACTGGTCCTGAATTATCCAGAGCTAAATGTGAGTTATTGCTGTTGTATGACGACATTATTTAAGAGAAATGTTTCCTTTCTTTGAGTTATTGTATGGACAGACTTTTTCCCCCCTACTTCTTCTCTGCATAGGTGAGTGCTTGTGTGATGTACTCTGCAGGCATTGGATACATCTACCCAAATGTCTGCATGTTACATGGTGAATATGGAGTTACTGTGACTTTTTTTCTTTTCTTTTCTTTTTAGGGGATGTATATGCAGCTCTTTTCTCAGATACTTCTGGTTACCCATCAGATTTTTTACTCTGCTCTGACAAGCAGATTTCTTGCATTTGAGAGGGCATGAAATTCTATTTATAAAATCCAAGTTCATGTTTCAGTTTCATTTGATTTCAGTTTTCAGTTTTTTACACAGAGTTAATATCAATTACATTTTTTGTTGTTAGAGAGCAACAGCCTTGATGATTTTTTAATTATACTTTTGTTTTGTGACAGTGTTTTTTTGTGTGTGTAATGTTAGATTTAAGATGGGCATATTGACTGCTGTGATCCCCTTAGAGTGTTCATTTTTGAATGCTAATTACCTTTTATTATAAACTCTCTTGTATATAGGTTTTAGTTGTAAAGTATTCAGAATGTTAACACAGAAACATATACTGCCAGTTTCACTATTTCTGATATTTGAGAAGCTGGGCAGGATTCAATAGACCCTATTAGGCTCACCAAAACCATGTGTGCATTGCAAAGTGAAGTCAATTTGTATTCAATAATCCACGATTAGTATTCAATAATTCAATTTGCATTCAATAGTCCACAGGATTTGTATTCAATGATTAACATGGTAAACATTGTGGCAAGCTAATTACTGCATAAGCAACTGAATTGCATGCTAATCAACAAATTCAAGATGGCAGAGCTATTTAACAAGCTATAGAGCAATCATGTACACTTACTGTAGCCTTTTACCTTGTATTCTCAAACATATTGGATTACAGCCATAGAAACTACACTGGAGGGAAAGAATGTTAAGAGCTGCTGCCCCTCATCTGCATGGGTGTGTGCAACAGTTTCAAGTCTATGCTGCTGCCGATGGACCTCAGTTAAGGAGGAGAAGGGTATTGAGACCGTGTTTAAGTTTTCATTGTCTGTATGATGTGGAAATAGTAGAGCACTACAGAGTGGATAGAGACATACTCCAGGAACTCTGCAACTTCTGTCATTCTCACCAGAGAGCAAAGGCAAACCGAGAGGAACAATACCTATTGACATCAAAGTATGTGTAACACATGGAATATTAGCTACAGGAACCTTCAGAGACCTACAGGAGACATGCTGGGGGTGTCACAGGCATCAGCATGCAGATGCATACGCCAGTTCCTGAATGCTATACTACAGCATGCCAGTGACTATAAATTTCCCCCCAACCACTGAGGACAGAGGTAGAGCTATGCAGGTGTTCTACCCCATAACACACTTTCCTGAAGTCTTGGAGGCCATAGACTGCATGCACATTGAGATTAAAGCACACCCTGGGAACACAGAAGAGTGTACATCAACAGAAAAGGGATTCGCTCCATTAACTGCCAGATCATGTGTAATGCTAAGGGAATCATCCTGAATGTGTGTGCCTGAAAACTCAGCAGTTACCACAACTCCCATATCTGGCACAACTCACAGCTCTACCAGAGGTTTTCCAGGGATGATATCCCACAAAACCATAAACTGGAGGATGCAGGGTATGCACTTGAATCATGGCTGATGATGCCTATCATAAATGCACATGCATCTATGGAGGATTGCTATAATGAGACACACCCTCAAACAAGAAATATCATAGAGCATGTGTCTGGGCTGTTGAAGTCACAGTTTTGATGCTTAGATACATCAGGGGAGGGGGGTCTCTACAGTATGATCCCAGTACGTGCACTTAGATTATCACAGTCTGTACTAGCTTACACAATATTGTCCTGTTAAAACAGCTGCAACAGAAACAACAAGGGCTAGGAGCAAATGTTCCAGCACCACTGGCGAGTTCACCACATACATACGCAGGTGAGGAGTCAGAGGGAAACCCCTAGCTGCTATGGGTGTAGGTAGATGCAGGAAAGCACAATATGCCCATGTTGTGGCCAAGAGGCATTGGATAGTGCACATCTGAACACCTAAAAGGTACACTTTTCATCCCATGCACATACATACAGTACAATTGATGCCAGGCAATGCTCACAACCTTTACTTATTCATGTAACGGCTGTCTACTGCTACCATCAGATTCAGCCTTGAATGACAACAATTGTAACTGCAGGACTATCAAGGTAAGTGTTGAAATGGTAATAGAAAAATAAATGTGCAATGACATGAATAAATGTCAGACAGCTGCCTAACTGGTACTTGTAATTGTAGCCAAGTATGATGTGTGTAATTTATCCAGCAATGCCCTCAATATCTGACATGACTGTCATCTGTAAAATATATAGATGCAGTTTACAAAATAATCTGTCCTGTGCAATTGAAATACCTATTATAAAAAAAGTATTCCAAAAGTGTACTTATTTCTGCATTCCCACAAGTGGAGCAATAGACAAGATTGACAACAGTCTCCTCCCTTTCAAGTTCCATAGCTACAAAGTTACTTTTCAGTGTAGAGTCAGACCTCTGAGCTCTGTGAAGATGCAAATAAGATGTGAACTCATTAGAATTGCTGAATACCAAACTTTTGACTTTGTGTATCAGATGTAAACATCATATAGCCTTTACACCATTGTTAGGTGCTAATAGCTTGCAAACAGGGAGCAGTGCAGGCACCATTACAATGACCTGAAATGGTTCAAACAGGTACAACTTGACCAGTAGCTGGATGAGTTTAGAACTGGTGACATCCAATGAACCACTAAAGCAGAGTATCCTTGAGTAAAATCAAGAAAGAACCATAAAATGCAAGACAGTCTGAAGTGTCCCACAAAGGAAGCATGAACTTAGTGTAGTGAAACTAGATGTTAAGTTTTTTCGTCCCTGAATTGGGACTCCATCAGAACATATAGACCCAAGTCATAGGCACCTTTTAAAGCATTAATTAGTAAACCACATGACAACCAACAGCAAATCTCTGACAAGATTCAAGGAATAACTAATTAAGCTAAACAGGTGAACCTTGAGAAACCATTAATGCAATTATTATAACAAATCCATAACTATGTAAGCACATCAAATAATACATAAAAAGTGAAAAATCTAAAATGTGTATAACAATATATCAAAACACATAAAATAAATAAATATTGCAAATATGTTAAACTTATAACTTAGATGCTTGCATTGGCAAAAGAATCTACTTTGGATGAATTGTAGTCACAAGTTTGATACAGTCTAAACTCAAATGGATGACATCTGAGTTTTAAAGTTTCAGCTGTGTGTACATATTTACAAAAGGAGCAGGAACCACATTTTATTATGTCTTTAAATAGTTTGGTGGTAGCAGCATAATCATTTGAGAGTGAGGTCAATTCCAATCTTTCCTTCAGGTATAATGCTTCTTATACACACATTTTGGACAATTGCCTAATATATTACTTAAAGGCTCATCATGCTCAATAACCCTATCTTTAATAATTAAAATCTGCTTATATTGATGCAAATTGCACTATATTTAAATAAAGTAGTTTGTATAAAATTTGCAAGCTCAGCAAGCTTTTTGTCTACATTTTGGAATCCACTGCCTAACAGAGGAAAAAATTGTTTGCCTCATTTTTGACAGACTGCATCTTTAATGTCATTCGGCATCCTAATCGGATACCCTCATTCAATGAACATTTCAATCAAATTGCTAAGTTCTAACAAAACTGATTATTATCTGATACAGTTCTGGATATTCTAACCATATGGCCTTTTACTATGCTTTTTTTCTGTGTAAATAGGTGTTTACTAGTATAGTACAGGAAAGTATTTGAGTATGTAGATTTCCTATACAGAAATTAACTGAAACCATGTATGTCCATATCCTTCGTAAAGTGATATCTAAATATTTAATTCTATCATATGAATAAGAAAACATGAATTTTAAAGATTTGGAGGAAAATTTAAAAAAAAAAAAACATTTTCCAGATCCACCACACTACCCTTCCAAACCAGGAAGATATCATCCCGGGAACACAAATATGTAACAAATTATTTCATATAGTCAGAATTCAACACAATCCCCCAGATTTAATAAAATCTGTGTAAGCATAGTATATAGCCTACAAGGAAGTACCGTGGCTGTGTACGGGGTTCCCCGCAGTAGTGTGCCATGCATATTAATGTAGGTGTGTTACTGAGGGTGAGACATGTAAGACGGTTACTGAATCAGTGTAGGGAGTGTGTAACTGTATCCAGAGATGAGTGACACACCCCTTGCACTATCAAAGTGCAGTATTTCAGTGTATGCATATGTATCAATTTTTTTTATGTTTGCCTGCCACTCCCCAGCTCGCAGCAACAGGCACTTGACAGACATCTAAAAATAGAACCTGGATATATTTAATTATAAATTCAAAGGTGAAGTTTAAGCATAGCTGAGCGGGTTTGTGTTGCACACTATGGTGCTGAGCAGTGTGTAAATGTAGTAGAGAGGTATATGTAAAAGTATAGCAGAATTTTACACTTCCATGTAGCCAAATGGTTAGAGTGACAGCTTTATGTGCAGTAGGTGCAGGGTTTGAATACACAGGCAGAGTATTAAGCATTTATTTTGCAAATAAAAAATATGTGAATTATTTTTAAATCCTGCTTTGCTGCACTCAGCTAAGCTCTGCTATGCACAGCTAAGCCTTGCCCAGCACTGCTTAAACAAGGAATGTTTTAGCACTGCTTAGCTGGTTTGCACATTGCTAAGTGGTGTGAAGCACTGCTCAGCATTTACTAGTATAAGCAAATGCTTAGCTGAGCTAAGCTGGTTTGTGCATCACTAAGCATTTCTTAGATTTGGCAGTTTAAGCAATGCTGAGCTCAGCTTAGCTGGTTTGTGTGGTGCCAAGTGATGTGCTGCATTTTTTTTAAAAATGGCCCAGTGATGTGCAAGGGTGGGAAAACAGGCTCATTTAAGTACAACAGGCTGGAATATAGCATTACCTGTTGGAGTTTGAACCATGCAGGACCTATGACAGGTTTTGGAGAGGGTGCACTCTTCCAGATGCAGCAGTGGGACATTCTGGAGCCGAGGGTCATGGTTGGACTCCTAGTGAAATACCATGATGTCCAGCTGCTGCAGGGCCAGTACCAGGTGTGAAGATTGGGTGACGATAGGTGAAAGCTGCCAGCCTAGCCAGACAGAATTTTATAGATAATTCTGTCGTTGTAAATATTAATGTTAATCACAAGCTTGTCTTAAAAGGAAAAAATGCTGTTACAAAAATGTGGCAACAGTGCTCTCTACTGACCCAGTAAAAGCATGTTATGACCCTTTGATCTAAAGTCTGCTCCAGCTTGTCTAGATGAAGACATTCTTTCTATTGTTTTAACCAAGGGTTAAATTGCTAGATTTAAACATGCAAATGTATTTTTATTGCTCTGCTTCCTGACCAGCTGCAAGATAACAAAACGAGATGTTAAAAATGTAAATGTAGTTTCTGTTAGCCTGGGAACCCAGGGAAGTATGACGAATGATGTAATGTGTAGCCTGGGAGCCCCAGGAAAGTGTGAAGAATGATGTAATGTGAATCAGAACTGTAATTTCAATTTGAACAGAGAGAAACAGAGAGAATTAAGCATTTTTGTCTTGACCATCCAACTCATCAGCACTCTGCTTGTTTTCTTATGTAAGTTATCTTAGACTTGTGTTTTCTTTTAGAAATAGCTAGGAACTAGAAATATTATGTTTTTCTGTGATGTCAGAACTGTCCTATTGAATTATTTTAAGTATTTCTCTGTGATCTCTTGACTAGCAGTGTGTAGTAAGAAGTATTGTCTTGTGTTTTTATATGTTATTATTAAATTTAAATATTTTAAAACCTTTCAACTGTGGCTGTTTTGTATGGAGATAATTTAAGCTCTAGAGTACATTGCATATTTATAGTGATTACTGTACCAAGTCACTCTAATAAGCCTTGACTGTTTAGTTATACTACCAACTGGACAATAATATTGCACAGTAATAATTGGACACCCTTTTAAGGGCCTTTGAGTAGCTGATAAATATTAGCTGGGTGGTGGCAGACGGTGCTACCGTATAGTCTGGGTAATAGAGGCACAGCTGGAGAACTTGTGCCAGCCTTCCCCAGGAGTGTTTGTGTGGTTCTATAAACTCTTCTCAAAGTGTGTGTGTGTGTGTGTGTGTGTGTGTGTGTGTGTGTGTGTGTGTGTGTGTGTGTGTGTGTGTGTGTGTGTGTGTCAGCTACTTGGGCAGGGACATGAAGCACTGGTTGGACAGAGAGGGTGCTGGAGGTTTTAGCTTGCCCACTAGGCTGGACCCAATAGCTGTGCCAGTGGGGAGTCTTATTGGGGACCTGGAGAGCAAGGGAATGACCAGCCCCAGACTGACTGTGATCTCTGTGTGCTATTAAGGGAAATTGCACTTTACTGTGTATATTTGTTATCCTTTCCTTCATATATGAGATGCCTTGTCTGGTGTTAGTTGTGAGGATTGAGGCTCGTTGAATGCTGAGCCAGGGCATGGGCATCACACCAGAGTTCAGAGTATAAGTCAGAGGACTGGGACTACCTGGCATGTGATCTCACCAGTGCAAAAGGTATCCTCCACACAGATGAGCTGGTCCATCACCATTTCGATGAGCTGAAGAGGAAGAAGAGGGGACATCTAGACACCTGGGTCCAGGATGCTCGGGACCAGAATGCCCCACAAGTTTTTACCAGCATTGTTTTACCAGTATCTAATCTGAATGTGAGATAGACAGGTATGTATAATGGGGTCCTTCTCTTCCTATAGCTGCAGAGGAGAGAGCTCGCAACCTAAAGGCCCATGCAGGGCACCTGGCCAAGTTGCAGTGTGAGTGTGGTGAGTACAGATTAATTTGCAATCTATAGTCAAATACACAAGCTAGAGTAACTCAGTCACTGCCAGTAGGTGCATGCAGTACAGATTTGTGTAATGCAATGGATATGGACATAGGGCTGTACTGCAATAACTGTCTACTGCAAAGTATAGTGCAATAAAGAGTAAAGCATTAAACCTGATAATGTCAATGAAATAAAGATTCTACTGCAATAATTGTGGAATTATAGCTGTATTGCAACACCTGCATTATCCCAAACTGTTGTTTAATAAAGACTTGAAAATATGACAATGACTGCATAAAGGTACCCCTAAGAAAGCTGTTTTGTGCAATATGTATGTAAGAAGGGCTATTGTTCATGGAATCAAGTATGACACCTGCTCTAAAATAACAACACAAAGAATACCACTCACTGACTCAAGATTAGCTAAAAAAGAGTGTTATGCTAAACTGTAGATTTAGAGCTGTATTAGAAGGTATATGCATTATGAAATTCTCTGCACTAACATCTGAAGCAATAATAGGAAAACCCAAGGTATATTGTGTATATCAGGATTGTCTTGTGTTAACCATTGCTTTTCAGCTATATCATTCCTGCTCCAAGGTATGGTGCTGCAGGCAAGAATGAAACTCTAATAGCTGCTTACTGCAAATATACTGTCTGCAACTGTATGTGGATCAGGTTGTCAACCCAATACTCCATTATGGTTTGTCCATGTCACAGATATTTCCAACCACTAAGAGTTTATTGTGTACACCTGCATTATATGTATTAATGTACAGTGTATCTAGTATCTCTGTCATGCATGAATCTCATGTATGTGTGTTCAACTGTCACTGCAGTCTTGTATAAAACTGTACTACTATTACAAGGTCATATTTTGTTTCCAGGTGAGCTCTAGGCAAATATCAGGTAGTCAAAAATCATCTGTGGCTCAGTAGTTCAGTTTGTTAAATACTGTGTCTGATGTACGTTTTGTCATGCATAGACTAGGGTTCAAATCCAGTGACAAGTGCTAATAAATATTACTGAATCACTTATGTATTGATAACAGATTTTTCCCCACAGGAATTACAGGTAAATGGGTGCAGCAGCCCTTATTATTGGTTAATAATTTGTGTGTTTAGAAGTAACGGACTGTTGACAGTATTGATCAGGAATGTGATAAGAGATTAGAAAATAAAGGTGACAAGTAAAATACCAATAAAACATATTACAATAAATAAAATGTGTAATCTTGGTATGGTTGTGTGCCTGGTGTGTCTGTGTATATTTGCTGACAGTCTAACCCCATGCCTGCGAAGGATGGCATGATAGTTGTTTACTCTATGTACTGTACTGTACATGATACATGTTTCTCAAGTGTCATACTGTCATGGACTGTAATCACTGTTACCTGATCCCTCTGTCACTCTGTCACAGATCTATCATTGACATGATAATGTCAATAGCACAGTCACACTACATCAGTCCACAGTACACCTTGGTAGTCATATAGGTCCACCTGACATGTAATAATCCTCTGTAGTTGTGTACCTGTAGGTGTTACAGCTTGCCCATACTGTCCCATATGGATAGCTTGAGAGATGTGTACATGCTACAGCAGCTATAGAGCACTGTTATACATAAAGGAAGGGCAGACCTGTAGAGTAATTAACAGTACTGTTGCAAACTATATAGCCTATACTGGTACTAATGGACTGTATTTCTCTCTCCTCCCACCCCTTATCTTTATCATGATTTATTATTGTTATACATTGGTTATGGTTTACTATTAACAAATGTTCTTTAAACATTATGTTGGGCCTTGTGTTTTATTATTGTTATGTAATACAGTGGTTGCATGCTAATATAACATGTTGCATTACCTATGTTGTTGGCTTTATGCTGTAACTGTTACTGGCCTGCTGTTACTATACTGATTGTTATCTCACTTATTGTTTTATTCCATATATTATACAATGTTATGTTACTGAATTATTTGCAATGTTCTGGCATGCTGTTAGAACTAACTAAATGTTATGTTCATTACTAACCTATACGCATTGAAATACCTCAACACCACAGCTCGACTGGGTAGGCCGGTTCCTGGCAATCTGCCTACCCTACTTCAGCCAGCTGTGGCACTGAGTCCCAGCATGTCTGGGACCCAAGCCAGTGGTGCCCCCTCTGCTGGACCTGCACCACCTATGGTTGGAACTGCCTCAGTGGATGGGGTCTGTCTCCCCATGGGAGTAGGAGCAGAGGGGGAGTTGTCTCCCAGGATCAGCTGCCAGTGATGGTGTGCAGGATAGTGCATTGTGGTTATGAAAATCGCCTGCACTGGATTGAGAGCAGACTGGCCAATCTGGAAGGGCAAGGTAGCCCTGGCGCCCACCTTCCAGCACAGCCACCTTCAGGGCAGTGAAGGGTAGTGTTGGTTGTCAATGGGTGGGGAGTTCAGCCACACTGCTGTCATCTGGGAGCATATGGATCTCTAATTCCACAATACTCTCCCCATCCAAGGTGTTGACCACCCTCATGTGTCACACACCACCCCTGTATGCTGTCTTGTTTGTCTTGTCTCTCTGCAAATACAACCTCTCCTACTCAACTTACCTCCCCACACATACCTATATCCCTTCCCTAACATTCTACTCTCATCTTAAAAAAAGGGCACCTATCCCACAAAAAATATTGCCCCATACATAGCTCTCCATTTTGCACCCACATCCATTGGACACAGTTCATTATTACATGAATTAATCAACACAGTTATGTTGCCCTCACCCTTCTCTCTGGAGAGTGTGGCTCCAAATTCCAAATTCTGTACAACCTGCACAGCTGTTGCTGTACAAGGAGTGGAGAGCTATGGTCCTTTTCTACACCCATCCTGCACATCCCTAAGTGCCTTTCAGTATGTTTTTCTCCCTGCTTGCCCCCATTTCTTCATTTTTCTATCACCCCTTTTTCTTTTCTTTTTCTATTTTTAGCACAGGTTTAAGCAGAGCTAAGCAATGCACCACCTCGAAGCATGTCATGCAAACCCACTTAAAACTGCTTAAAAGGGCCTTAATCATCTTATGCATTTCTGGCAGTGTTATGCACTTCTGCAAAATAATCACCCCTGCAATGTCATGAACCTGGGCCCCTGTGAAGTACAACACAGTGCTTTAGCCAACTAGGCCACTCAGCTCTGAATTACAGCAAGTGTTTCTACCAACATATCCTGATTGACACTGACACACTGCAAGTACATATAATGGGGACATTGGCAATGTACTTGGGACTGTTATGCAGATATTACACCAGTACACAGCCAAATAAATATTAATGGATGTACGTGAGGCCTGGGATAGCAGGTATAGCTGTCAACTGTACAGAGTGTTGCAGAATGTCTACATTTGTGCCCGATAGTTTTGGCACAGTTTCACAAAAACATATCTGTCTGCTAAAGTAATGGCAAATCATTAAAGACTGAGGTTAGAAAATCATGACAGACATTTGAGTGCCACATGTCATACCCATCAGAAAACACATGCTAATGCAATTCCTGTGTCACAGACTGTATGCATGGATATATACCTTGCAAATACACCTGCTGCAGCTATGACTCAGTAGCTCAGTCTTTTAAATGCCATGCATGCAGTACATTTTCCCAACCACAGTCCTGGGTTCAAATCCAGTGTGTTGCACTTCACTTAAATTCTTGTGAATGCAGCAAATAATGACTGAGTCATGCAATTTTAACCAAACAGGTTGCTAAATACTGAATTGACTGCTACACATGTTAGCAAGTCAAAGCACTGTAGGTATGGACACACTGCACGTATTCATATAGCCTACTTGTATGTCGCCTACTACTCTCTGATTGGCACTGTTACATAACAGATGTACCTTAAGCACATGCCTTGACTGGACTATTATGGGTACCCTCACCTTGGCTCTGTTGTGATGACAGAGATGACACTGCTCTCTCAGTGACACATATAGCTTGCTGTCCTCCAATGTGTTCACACTCCCCACTATGATTCATAGGCAAAGAAGCAGTAGCTGCAGGCTGCAACATATGCAGCTGTATGTTACACTACCTGCTACAAACCTATCATACCTCACAACAGCCCCCTAGAACAAGTGACCCGCACGACACCCATATATAAAGGGGTGGGGGGCAAAGGTCAAGCTACAGGGACATACGTCACAGTCTGCTCCTACAAGCATTAAGAGCTGATAGGCCATCAGCTGCTGCAGCAGCATGTATATTCTGATGGGTATGACATCTGACACCCACATGTCTCTTCCCCCTTACTGACCTCTACCCACAATGTTGAAAACTGAACTGCCAGATAATCATAAAGTCAATTGACAATTGCAAAACTGTGGATAGACCTCATAAATCTCAACAGTGGACAATATTAGTACCCATCCTGTATGATGCTGTAGACTCCAAACCTCACTAATGTTCATCTCACAGATTAAGAAAGAAGGGGCTAAGGCCTACAAGAAGGCCTTAAATATTGCACTGTTGTGTTATGTCATTGGCTAATGAATGTGCAACTCAGCTGTTCTGGATGCAGTTAGCAAGTCTGAGCTATGGATTGGTGCATAGGCAATTACCTGTTACTGAGCATTATAAACAAAAGGGAAGCAACTGCCTATGGGAAACAGGTCTGCAACTTGCTGTACCAAGACAGACTGCAATTTACCAAGCGTTGTTCTTCAGGAGTTCCTTACAAAAGGATTATGTTACTCTACCAGGTATGTAATACAAGTCCCCATATAATGGGACATAGATGGGAGTTTGCATTTATGTGGAACAGGGATTACAACAGTAGGCCTTTGGTACATTTCTGGGAATGACATGTAGTTGATAGTCTGCTGCCCAACAGCTACAGGCATGCCTGTCAACTGTGCCTGCTGTGAATTACATCACAGCTGTGGCCTCTTGCTCCCTCCTACAACAGTTGGCTCCTGTATGAATTCTACTGGATTATGTGGTAGACATACTGTCAGTAAGTAAGGGTGGACACAGCTGTCATATCACATGATGTACTGTCATTCAGCACCTCTCAGTCTGTGAATGTCACACAGGAATAGCTCAAACATTGTAAAGGTGTCCATGACTTCCCTGATGTACTCTGGCTAGGTCACAGTTTAGTTGACATTCGTATGTCATTGCTTGAGAGCTATGGCTAACATAACTGGCAACCCCCTACAGCAGGAAGTCAGGTCATAGCCATTATTACTGGGGGGACACAGGCCAAACCTCAGCAACAGAGTGTACATATTGGTCATATAAAGTAAGAGTATGAATAGAGTGACAGATATTACTGTAGCATAACTGTTTTCTGAGGGTTCTGGCATGTGACAGCCAGATTCACCATATTCTTGGAACAACCATCAATTATTGGTCAACACTTGCCAGACGTCCACAGGTGTCTGCCAAAAAGACCACATATATCGGGCACACATACACATTTGACAAACATCGGTATACTGGAGAGATATGACACCTACAGGGAGGATAGACTGCAGCAGGTTTGCATTGCTGTCTGTCATTGTGGCACAATGATGTTGCTGGACTGTCCCTACATACATGTAATAACACACATCTATATGTCAGTATTACATAGTAGTAGGGGTTTGCTCACAGGGGACTCACCACAGTAGACAGCATTGGTGGGTGTGGAGACATGCAGCACACTCTGTCATGGCACTCATGGACATAACCGGTATAGCTATTATGTTGGTGACAGCAATGTACATAGTGTGTTGATAGACTGTGGGGTATGGAGTGGTAGGTAGCAGTGTATAGTGCAGGGCAATTTGGATGTGCAGGGTCTGTACATAGTGGATATCAATGTATCTGGTCACGTGATGTGTTCCTCCTCTTGTTGTCTTTCAGAAAGGATGTATAGAAGGAAGCACCCACCATTTTCATAGGGTGAAAATAATGCCATTCTGGATGGCCTCAGACTGAATCATAATTTTCTGCTGTCCAGGACTCACCGCAATCATAACCAATGTGCAGCACTGTGGGCTGACCTCATCACAGCTGTCAACAATGTAGGGCTACAAGACAGAACCTATGAGAAGGTCCGACACTGGACCACAGATATGGTCAATGCTGCATGGCAAAGGGCTGCCACTGTGGCCAGGGACTGTGCTGACACTGGTGGAGGGCTTGTAGTGGAACAACCACTGTCAGCTACAGAGGAATTCCTGGTGAACCAAAGAACAACCAACAGCTCCCAGGCATCCATCAACCCATACATCATGGAGGTGGGTACCACAGTATCCACAACAGAGGAATGTCCAGGTAAGCTTCCTGTGTTCATCAGTGTAATACTGTATCAGCATTGTCGCAGCCTCTGCATACCAGTACACCGGTGTCAGATGTATCTGCATTGGGGGGGTTGGTTTTAATGCACAGTTGTGGACACATGCTCAAAATGATAGCAATGTAGGCAGTATCACATCAGCTGCTGTACATGTTGATATATGCACATATTGCCCTGTCACCATGCCACACTTGGCATTGATGAAAATACGTCTTCCTCACATTTCCATAGGTACGTCAGGTGTGGCTGGAGTCCAAGGTTCTGTATCTGGTAAGTGTGCTACTTTTGTTGTATGGATCATATATACCCTATGAATTTTAATGGCTGACATTTTGCCATAGGCACAACTGTTATGCTTAGCTAGAGTACCATACTTGTATGTTAAATTTTGGCGGTATTAACTGACATGCATTCAATGGGTAATCACAGTTGTGTATTTGCTGGAGAAGTAACACATATGCAACTATTTTTGAGAAGGTCTATGCAGTCTGCTATACAGGAGAAAATCACTCACAGATGCCTGTTCACACACAATATGGAGATGGTACATACCTGAAGCAGTGATACTAGAACTGGCATAGTATGCTCAACATGAGTGCAATCTGCTTTATCTGTAAGTCTAACACATTCACTGACATATTGCTTATCACACAGGTGTATAGTACTGTCAACATTAACCAGATGTAGCTGCAGCGCATGTTATAAAGGACCTGTCTTGTCTGTGTATGTTGTAGTCTGTGTGTTGTGCAAGGGATCAGAAATAAGATGTGGTATGTGTAATGCAGTTGTGGCTCCATACCTGTATGTGTGTGGATTACCATACAAAATAGTGCAGGTAGTAATGTAGTTATTTTGTCTTCCTTCTCACAGGTGACCATGGGGGCTGGAGTGTGTCCCCCTCACAACCTGATGTCAGTGTCTCATCAGACTTTGATGATGATGGTGGCCATAATGAGGCACAGGTGGGGTTGTTGGGAGTTGAATCTGTCCCATGGGTTGACATCGCACTTCCTCCCCCATTGTCCCTGCACACAGTCAGTATGCCTGCAAATACCCAGAACCCTGTGGCCACAAATATCAGACAGTCAGAGTGTGGCTGCATCAAACAAGAAAATGTGGCAACTATGGCATCAGTGAGCATAGACAGTAGCCATAGCCAGACAGCTGGCAACGTCCCACACAGGCAGATTGACAAGTGTGCTCAAAGGCGGAATGGTGCCCATCCACCACCTGTCACAGGTGTCACAACACAGGTCACTCGACAAATGTTTTGGTCCATCATGGAGGCACAGACATGTTCCGAATGCAACACCAGTTAGATGCTCGGGATCATGGATGAATCACTGTCTGACATCTGTGACTCCCTCCACCACATTGCTGACACTATGCATCATTTCACTGATGTAGTGGACAGACAGTGGGATGAGACATGTCAGTCCTTGACTGCGCATTGTGTGTGTTAGATCATGTGGTAGAAGTAGGGCGTTGGACACATGGCATTAAGTCAGCAACAACATCCGCTGACAGTCCACGTGGCCATGCACACTCACTCTCCAGTAGTGGCAGTACCCCCAGCACTACAGAAGGGAAGGTGCTGCCCACAACATGGTGTGGCAGGCCATGGGCATGTGGTCCTTGGTGGTCATGTGAGGGACACTGGCTCAGCAGAACACCAGGCACTGTCAGCGACTAGACCACATCTGACCCTGGGCATGGTGGTGCCAGTGCCAATCCTGCCAGAGCCAGTTCCTATATTCATGGCCTAAGATGATGAACTGACAATTATGTCATATATGGTCCACAGCTGTCCAACATACCCACGTATAGGGCTTGCACATGGCTTGACTATGCGGTCACCAACAGACACACACTGCACCAATGCATGGCCCAGCTGACCAGCACACCATCCTGACTCACACACACAATGTCAGCTATTTGGAACAGCCTAGGCCTCTGGCACCCCACACCACACCCTGTGCATGTGATGATACCTGTGCCACATCCCTGCCATCCATACCATCAATGCAGGAACATGCAAATATGTGTTTAGTGCACAGGGTGACTACATTACATTACATTACATGACATTTTGTAGTGCGGTAATGTTATGTCATGACAGGTGCTCTATGCTGGCATGTGTCATGAGTACACATCAAAGTGTATGTACCATTGTTGCATGATGTTAGATTGGCAGTAGTATTGCAGACTGACAGGTGTCTCTCAGAACTTTGTATATTTCTGTTCAGAGGTCTGAGTGGCTACACTGTGAAGACTTGGCGGCAATACAGCAGCTCAGGATGGCATTGCAGCAAAGTGGAAATATGACATCAGCAACGTGCAGCTGTATATTTGCATAGTTACTTAGGTTAGGTGCATATGTGTAGGACAGTGGGTCAGGGACAGTGGGGGCGGACAGTGTAATCCTGCATGCAGACCATGTGACAAGGCATTCTACCCTTAATATGTGTCACCTGAGTGTTCTGTACCTACAAATGTAGGTGGTGGCACATAGCATTTATGCCTAGGTAGATGTGGGCTATTAAGAACCAGCAGCTATTCACAGGGCCTTAAAATGTGTAACCATTGCACACAAATAGATGAGACAGGCACACTGCTGCAAGGCGATATATTTACACACACACATATAGGTGAGACAGGCACACTGCTGCAAGTGTATATATTTACACACATACAGATAGGAGAGAGAGGCACACTGTTGCAAGGGGATATATTTTCACACACAGATAGGCGAGATAGGCACACTGCTGCAAGGGGATATATTTACATACACGCATACACACAGACACACACACGCACACACACACACACACACACACACACACACACACACACACACACACACACACACACACACACACACACACACACACACACACACACACACACAGATAGGCAAGACAGGCACACTGCTGCAAGGGGATATATTTACACACACACGGATACAAGAGACAGGCACACTGCTGCAAGGGGATATATTTACACACACACACAACACACACACACACACACACACACACACACACACACACACACACACACACACACACACACAATTGCCCTTATTGAGATTAGAGCCCCACACACACAATTGCCCTTATTGAGATTAGAGCCCCTAAATATCTAGTAGTATACACTGTAGCACTAAATGTTTATTGCATGTGTCATGGAGCTTATCTGTTTTGAGAATGTCTGCCAGCACTGTTAAGGTGGATGACATCAGCAGCTGTTGACAGGGAGGCCAATGTTGTGGAGAAAACTTGTCACTGGGCCATAAAATGAAGGCTGAGGGACATGTCTGTACTGCTGCATGGGAAATATCTACACACACACACACACACACACACACACACACACACACACACACACACACACACACACACACACACACACACACACACACACACACACACACACACACACACACACACACACACACAGAGCGGGTGATGTAAGATTAGAACCCCTACTTACCTACCTACGTACTATTATACATTACAGCTCACAGTACTAGTTGCACATGCTACCAGTTACATTTGGTGTACATGTGGCTGCAGATACAGTACTTGTGGGCTATGCAAAGTGGTCTTGTGTTACACAACCTGTGTGGCCTGCAAAATGAACCTGTTTTATGGTTTTATTGTATCTAGTGTTGTAGCAGTGTGGTACCTATTAATACCCCTGCTATGTATGTACAGGTACTAGTATCACCATTTTTGGCCATTTGCAGATTGCTAGGTGGAGAATTTAATAGTGAAAATATGGCCTGTCCAAGTACTGAGTTGCAGCCATTGCACATTACACCACCTGCTCACCATTGTCTGTCTACAATGTGAGATTCCACAAGCACGGGGTTTCTTGTGGCTGGGTGGATTATGTCATTATGCAGCTGTAGTCGTTTACCATCAGGCAACAGTTGTATGTGTAGGTGCAGTTAACCCCAGCATTCTGCGTGCAGGTGTGGACATTCATGCATTCCCACACGCATATATAAACGTGTGTTTTTATATGCACACACACACACACATATATATATATATATATATATATATATATGTATATATATATATATATATATATATATATATATATATATATATGTATATATATATATATATATATATATATATATATATATATATACACACATGTACATATATATATATATATATATATATATATATATATATATATATATATATGTATAAAATCTGACAGGGATGTCAACTTAGATGTAGCTGTGTGTGTGTATGCATTATGTAACTATGTTATATAATTATATGTGGCGGATGTACATCATTTTACACCTTTATGTAGCTATATAGATATCTATTTATACATATCTATGTATCTGTATATATATATATATATATATATATATATATATATATATATGGTTCTACTTTGAAACATCTAAAACCCATAGCATTTAATTTCATAGCATTGAGACCAGAACATCTAAAACCTATAACATCGAATTTCATAACATCTAAAACTATAAATCACAAGAAAATAACATCGGCTCCACATATAATGACACCAAACTACCAAACACACTTTTTACTATGTTTCTGCAGGGGGGCAAGCCCCCATACCCCCCTGTAAATTAAATATACCAACTCCAAGATTGCACTACTGTGAGAAAAAGTTAATTTCCTAACCCCATTGTATCAAGCCCCCTTGCAGAGATGTAGTAAAAAGTGTGTTTGGTAGTTTGGTGTCATTATATGTCATTATATGTGGAAGGGATGTTATTTTCATGTGATCTGTGCCATTAAATGTTATGAAATCCAATGTTATGGGTTTTAGATGTTTTGGTTTTAGATATTTTGAAGGGGACCCATATATATATATATATATATATATATATATATATATATATATATATATATATATATATATATATATATGGTACCTATAGATATATACAGTGAATATAAAAAGTTTACACACCCTTGCTAAATGGTAGGTTTTTGTGATATAAAAAAATGAGATAAAAATAAATCATTTCAAAACTTTTCCCACCTTTAATGTGACCTGTAACCTGTACAATTCAATTAAAAAACAAATAATTTAGGGGAAAATCTATAAAAATAAAAAACTTACAATACCCTGGTTGCATAAGTGTGCACACCCTTAAACTAATACTTTGTTGTGTGCGCACACCCTTAAACTAATACTTTGTTGAAGCACCTTTTTATTTAATTACATCATTCAGTCTTCTTAAGTACACACCTGCCATCAATTAAAGAGACTCTGATTAACCCCAAATAAAGTTCAGCTGTTGTAGTAGGATTTTCCTGGCATTTAGTCAGTTGCCTTCAACAGCAAAAGCCATGGTTCACAGAGAGCTTGCAAAGCATCAAGGGGATCTCATTGTTGAAAGGTATCAGTCAGGAGAAGGATACAATAAAATTTCCACAGCATTGGATATACCATGGAACACAGTGATGACAGTCATCGAAAAGTGGAGAAAATATGGGACAACAGTGACGTTGCAAAGAGCTGGACATCCCTCCAAAATTGATTAAAACTGGTCAGGGAGTCTGCCAAGAGACCTACAACAACACTGAAGGAGCTACAGGAATTTCTGGCCAGTACTGGTTGTGTACTACATGTGACAACAATCTCTCGTATTCTCCATATGTCTGGACTATGGGGTAGAGTGGCAAGACAGAAGTGTTTTCTTATACAGAAAAACATCCAGGCTCAACTAAATTTGCAAAACAAGACATCAAGTCTCCCAAAAGCATGTAGGAAAATGTGTTATGGTCTGATAAGACCAAGGTAGAACGTTTTGGCCACAATTCCAAAAGGTACGTTTGGCACAAAAACAACACACTGATTTAAAAGTAGTTTCTGTTTGTAAATTCTTGCATACACTGTTGGAACCTCCTGGTGCTCTGGCTGAAGTGTGATTCTCAAACAATCTGGAAATATATCGCTGATTGATAAGTATATCTCTTGGCATTTTAACCTTTCAGAGTTCTGCATTGTCTTCATTTTGCCTGACTGAAACTGTTTTTTGCCTGACTGAATTATTTTATATATTTTCTGGCATTTTCTGTTTCTCATCTGTCCTGAAACTGCTTCCCCCTATTCCTGTGGTGAGTTTATAAAACTGGTCTAACAGCTTTTGTGTTATATATCCAAAAACAACAAGAGAGGACCACCACGAAGTATAACATGCACAGAATTTATTACAAATATAAAGATAATACGTGCTTTCACATGCTACCAGGCACGCTTCATCAGATTTCAAAACCCACTGAATTTCAAGATGTATATATACACCCATTACATCATGAATTAATTAATTAACACATTGAAATAGTCAATAAAGCCATCAATAAACTAGTTAACCCATTGTGACTTTCTAGTTGCTAAATCTTTCAGTTCATACAGTATCTTCACATCATATTTAAAACTTGATCACAATCATAAAAAGATAAGAACCCCTTTTTCTATTAATTTATCAAGTTATATTGCTATACTAATTACTTGAGCAATGATAAAAAATCAATGGTGAGTACATACATAATCATAAGACAAAATAAAATGAAATAAAATAAAATAAAAACCTCACAATAAACTATGTGAGTGTAATGTTATGTATAAAAACCACATAGTAACATGGTTAAAATGCTGCTGTCTGCCATACATCTATCTGCGTGCTGCTAAAGCAGACTTAATACTAACAAACTGATTCAGACCTGGTTCTACATGCGCTCTTAATCTAAAAATCCAGCATAATTCAACTGACTCCAAATGATTCATTCTATCACCACCCCGCTTATTATTAATAACCATTTGTAAAACTCTAAACTTAAAGGCATGATCTGTGTAAACTGCGATATGCCTGGCTAATGCATTGAGTTGATTCATTTTCCTGATATCATATATATGGTTATACATCCTGTCTTTTAACTTTCTGGGTGTCATACCTACATAAAACGCCATGAATTTCATGCATGTTGCCAAGTAGACAAGATTCATACTGTTACAAGTCGCATAAAATTTAGGTGTAAATGTATACTCCAGAAAAGGGTGGATAAAATACTGTCTATCAACAATGTAACTGCACATATTACATCTATTGCAAGGGAAAGTACCTACTCGTGGTAATTCCCTATGTGTCCCTTTTTGTTCTGTGTTTGTCCTTTATACACAAAGCAACCTTTTAAGGTTCTTGCTGTTCATATATCTGAACCTTGGTGTTTCTCCTACTAAGCTAGAAATAGAGGGGTCTATAGTCAAAACATCCCAAATCCTTTTTATAACTTCAACTATTTTCTTATTGTTATTTGTGTATCTAGTTGTAAATGCTACCTTGACACGATCAGAACTATCTCTGTAATCGCTAAAAACTTTCCTATGTCCACTAGGGATGGTGTGTTGTCTATGTCCATTGTAACCTAACAAGTTTAAAGCCGACCTCTTCATTGCCCTTGTCATGGTATTAGTATACCCTCTCTCCTGGAATAACATTTCCATATTATCAAGTTGTTCATGCATATCAGAGTCATTCTTGCAGATGTTAATGATCCTTGTATACTGGCTTCTTACTATGTTTGGAAATACAAACCGGGGATGCATACTACTATAATGTAACAGTGCATTCTTCCAACATGGTTTTCTATAAAGAGAAGTTGAAACCTGTCCTGATCGATCCTTGGAAATTGTAGTGTCCAATTATAATAAGATGACTCCATGGTAAAACTTAAGAAATCAATGGTTGTTCCTAAATAATTTACAAAACTCCTTAACATATCCATACTATCATTCCAAACAATAAGTATGTCGTCTACAAATCGTCTGTAGAGAAGTACATGTGGATAGAATGCACTGTTGAATAAAAAAGTCTTCTCCCAGAAATGCATCACCAGGTTTGCATAAGAATTTGCACATGGGGTGCCCATAGCGACACCCCATTTTTGTATATACATACCTCCTGAAACATAAAGACATTATTGGAGAGCACTGTATCTAATAAGGTACAAATAAGCAACTGTAATTCATTGCTAAATCCCTCTGTTGTATTCAGTAAATCTCTAACAGCCTCAACCCCATAGTCACTTGGGATTGAGGTAAATAAATTCCTAACATCCAGTGTAGCCAGTATACAGGAAGAAGGGAATGTTTGTTGTGCTGTTAAACTGGTCAGCTCTTGTATCAATTGATAGGTATCCTTCAGAATGGTAGGGATACTCCTAGTCAAAGGTCCTAATATTGTCTCTAAGTAATTATAAATATTCTCTGTCACCCATCTTTCACCAGCTACAATCAGGCGCATTGGGGGGGGGGGTACAATATTCTTGTGTACCTTTGGTAGGCCTTTTATGTAGGGAATCAATGGAAAATCAACCATGAAATAATTATAAAGTTCTTGAGTAATCTGTCTGCACATTAATAGATTGTACAGGTCATCATAGACATCAAAGGCAGCAACCTCAGTGAATTACTGACTGATTTAAGACTTTTTGGACGGACTATTTCTTTGAAATTGTTGTTTGATGCTAAAAATCAGTTAGAAACACAGCCTGGATCCTCTCCTGATTGGTATCTACTTTTCTGAAGTACAGGCTAACACAGAAGGTCTTTGGCTAACGAAGTTTGCAGATGACTACAAACTAGGAGCCATAATCAAAACTCCTAATGATGTGAACATCCTACAAATGTGCCTCACTGAGACAGATGCCTAGTGTCAACGTCATGGCCTCAAGCTCAATGCAAAAAAATGCATTGCCATCCCCTTTGGTAAAAACTCCGTACCCATGAGCTACCACATAGGTGGTTGTCTACTTAACACCAAAAGTGTGATAAGAGACCTTGGGACAGAGGTGGACAGTAGTCTCTCCTTTGATAATCACATTACAACAATAGGCAGGAAATCCTTCTACATGGCACACCTCATCACAAATGTTTTCTCATCCATGAAAAAAGAGGTCATTGTTCCCCTCTACTCGTAACTCATTAGACCCATTATAGAGTACAGCACCCCTTTTGGTATGTACCTCACAAGACATCTACAATAACTGGAAAGACCACAGAAATACCTCACAAAGAGGATTATCAGCCTCAAACAGATGACCTACGCAGACCATTTCAAAAAACTCCAGCTTTACTCTATCACATATCGCCTGCTCAAAGGCGATCTCTGCCTAACATACAAAGCTATGTCAAACCCAGAGCTGTTGGACATGCTTTACTTAAAGAAATCCCAATCCCTCCGAGCTACATACTCTAGGGATCTAAACCTTGTCGCCATAATAAACAGAACATGCTGGAGGGATAGATTCCTGTCCCAGAGATATCCCATACTCTGGAACAAACTATCTATCTATATCAAACAAAGCTCCTGATTAACACTCTTCAAGAAAAATCTTGATGATTGCATGGAAAATAGGAAATTCACCCCGGGGATCACCTATGTGGCTCTGCTCAACAGGGACACAGGAGAATGATTTTCTTGGGTGGGAAAAGCCAGGGTACCTTTTTGGCTAGGCTTAGGGGATCACCTATGTGGCTCTGCTCAACAGGGACACAGGAGAATGATTTTCTTGGGTGGGAAAAGCCAGGGTACCTTTTTGGCTAGGCTTATATAGGCCCTAGAGCCAATAGGCTAGTACCTACCTATGAACCTATAACCTATAAACTTTGCATCACCAAAAGAACATCATCCCCATGGTGAAGCATGCTGGTGGCAGTATCATAGGTTCATAGATTAGTACTAAGCTAACTGCCCTTGCAAGCAATTTTAAGCTTAGCCAATTATCCCTTGTTAGACTCAAACCCTGCACCTTGTGTTTGCAAGGCAAGCACCTTAACCATTAGGCCACTCTCCCAGCCCAAACAATGTTTTTGGTAAACCTGTGAGAATCAAACCCTGCACTTTGCGTTTGTAAGGCAAACACCTTAACCATTAGGCCATCCTCCCAACCCCCTTTGGGGTTGCTTTTCTTCAGCTGGAATTGGGGCTTTAATCAAGGTGTAGGGAATTAGGAACAGTTCCAAATACCAGTCACGTTTGGCCCAAAACCTTCAGGTGTCTTCTCAAAAGCTGCAGATAGGGGAATTTCACCTTTCAACATGACAATGACCCCAAGCATACATCCAAATCAACAAAAGAATGGCTTCACCAGTAGAAAATTAAAGTTTTGGAATGGCCCAGCCAGACCCCCAGACCTAAATCCAATAGAAAATCTGTAGGGTGACCTCAAGAGGGCTGTGCACAAGAGATACCCTCACAATCTGACAGATTTGGAGTGCTTTTGCAAGGAAGAGTGGAAAAATATTGCCAAGTCAAAATGTGCCATAATGACAGACTCCTACCCAAAAAGACTGAATGCTATAATTAAATCAAAAGGTGCTTCCACAAAGTATTAGTTTAAGGGTGTGCACACACAAGAAAGTATTAGTTTAAGGGTGTGCACACTTATGCAACTAGCATATTGTATTTTTTTCCCCTAATAGATTTGTTTTTTTTTCAATTGAATTGCACAGGTTATCAGTCAAATTAAAGGTGGAAAAAGTTTTGAAATGATTTATTGTGGTCTTATTTTTTATATCACAAAAACCTCGCATTATAACAGGGGTGTGTAAACTTTTTATATCCACTATATGTGTATGTATATATGTGTGTGTGTGTGTGTGTGTGTGTGTGTGTGTGTGTGTGTGTGTGTGTGTGTGTGTGTGTGTGTGTGTGTGTGTGTTATCTCTACATATGTATCTATATATATATGTGCATAGGTTTACTATGGTTTGTGCGAATGACATTCTGTTGGCAGCACTGCTGCCGAAAATCAGAATGCAGTGCACAAAACATAAATGGATGGGATAGTTGAACACATTTATGTGAATGCAGTAGTGCATTTGCATAAGTGTATTCGACTATCTGCACGGAATCCATCCATATCCCCACTGTAGTGCGATCTCAGAGTTAGAATATATTAGTGGGGGGGTGCAGGGGGGCTTGCCCTCCCTGCAAAAAGGGATATGTCATAGGAGTCTGATTTATATCAGCTCCTATATGGCTATCATGTGATGGTTTCGGCCACAGTGTCGGCTCAAATGTGTTGACAATTCAGATCAACATTGTGGCTGGTCAGAATGTTTGTGTTCAGGTTTACTTTTCGTTTTTTCGAACGGAAAATATTTTGCCTTTTGAACAAACAATAGTAAACCATGTGTAAATATATATGTATATATATATATATATATATATATATATATATATATATATATATATATATATATATATATATACACACACACACACACACACACACATATATATGTATATATATATATATATATATATATATATATATATATATATATATATATATACATATATATATGTGTGTGTGTGTGTGTGTGTGTGTGTGTGTGTGTGTTTGTATGTGTGTGTGCCGCATACTGATAGATAATGGTAATCATGTCTGAGGGGGAAAGGGAGAATCAGATAAGTATACATAGCTGTATGTATGCACAAAGGTATCTCAGTTCTTTAGGTTGATGAGGCATCAGACACAGGCTGAAATTAGCTAAGTGTAGGAGCATGCCCAGTGTGACTGTCAGTACTTAAAAGGTGACTCCAGGCCAGACCTACCTGTACTCCAGTCTGGGAATTTGTGTGCTACAGCCAATTGGCTGCTGCACCTGATTCAACAGTCCAGCACCTCCCTGATATTATGTCCAAGGGATTCCCCAGCTGTTTGCTGAACGTAATATATGACTCATACCTAGCGGCTGTACAGATTGTAATAGACTGTATGTGGTTTTACATCATATGTATGGTACATTTTACATACTGTTGTGATTTTCTGGTACATCAGTGGCAAATCACTATAAATTGACATTAGCAACTGATAACAGACATTTGATTTACTGACTCCATACACACCAGGGAACCCATGCTACTGCACGACGTGTCATTCTCTGCACTTTCTACATTTGTCTGGCCACTAGTTAATCATTCTCCTTATATTTGGGCCTTTGTCCAACTCCTGTTCATGGCTTTGTTCATATTTCCTGCTCTAAGTGGTTGTAGGCATGCTGTGACTGGGTACATGATGCAACACCACACACAGGGTGACAGTCTTCACACCACTGATTGTACATGTTTTGTAAGACGTGAAGTGTTCCGTCACATATGTCTGCTCTGCTCCTCAGACAGTTATGTTTTTCCTGGTAATATACTACTAAATGATACCCAATGAATTGCTGTATGTACTGACACAGTTACATGATGGTCTTTAAATCCTGCTGGTACTCACACTTGTTACAACCTGCTGTTATACTAGCCATCTACTAGGTTACTCAGAGCATGTGTAATGTCTATAGCTGTGGCCTCCTGTCCCTACATTGCCTCTGGCTTTGTCCAGCTTTCTTTCAGTAACAGATTGTGACATATTGACAGTCTGTGGGACTCCTACCATAGAAATACCTCACATGCAAAATTGCAGGTGTAGCCAGCTTCGAACAATGAACACCATCAACCATGCTAATGTACGTAGCCCACTGAGCCACATCAGCCAACATAAATTGAAGTTTAATTCCTGACACTGTCAACAGCAGACAGACATACACTTTGCCCCTGCATATTGTGGAAATTGAATGTGTAACCAGGTTGTTTGGGAGTGTTTGGGTCAACCCTGGGATTGTGTGGTCTGCAGCTATATCCTTGCAAACATACTGTTACAGCAGTTTTTTGGAAATACAGCTGTCTTGGGGGTAGGGGACTATCGCACTGTTATGCTTCTGTCCTATGAACCCAGTGTTTGGCATTTCCCTCACATATTGCAGTGGGTTTTGCTGCCTTGTAGCCTAATGAATATTATGGGGCAGCCAGCATTGGACAGAATACCTGTTGCCCAACATAGTTGTTAGTTCTCTGTAGGTAGCCCAGTACCCCACTCTATTACCTTGCATAAATGCAGCAGGTCCATACATATGTTACCATAGTCTAGTACCCCATACATTTGTTGTAAAGAAGAGTGACTTACCTTGTGAATGCAACAGTTGAGATAATAGTGCTTCAGGGCTGACTCTGTCTGATGCATGCAGTACACAGCTAATACATGGTAAGGTACAGGTTGTGTAGTGTGGCTGGCATCCTTTTTACTATGTATGTGAGTTGGAGTAAGGTGTTGGTCCCTAGGACCCTAGGTTGTCAGTGCATGTGCTATGCATTGCCTCTTTACCAAGGCCAGAGCATACTGGGCATGCCTACATCTGCCTACAGGGACAGCATCATGAGGTTCCTCCTCCGAGTCCCCCTATGGGTGTGGCTGTGGGGACCTTGGCACTGGTGGGGGACTGTGTGTTCCTTGCCTGTGATGATCCTGCCACAGCTGTTTCCGTAGTATCATATTGTTGTAGCATGGCACATACTGTGAACATCTGTGCATATGTGGCTGGAGAGTACTGCAGGGCTCCACCAGATATATTGAAGCAGCGTAACAGTGACTTGAGCAGCCCAAACACATGCTCTATGATGTTCCTAGCTTGTGCAGGTGCCTCATTTTGGCATTATTCAGTAGGTGTGTGGGATTTCTGATGGGTGTCATCATCCACGGTTCCAGTGCATAGCCAGCATCCCCCAGTAAATGGGAGTATGGGATGTCCCCCTAGCAAACATCTGGTACAGCTGTGATGCATGCCAGATATGGGATGGGAGTCATGACAACTGCCAGGGCTGCTGGCACACACACTTATGATAATGCCCTGGGCATTGCACACGACCCGGCAGTTGATGGAGTGATACCCCTTGCGGTTGATGTAGACTCAACCCTCCTCAACTGATGGTGCTTTAATGTGTACGAGTGCAGTTTATGGCACCAAATACCTCAGGGTAGTGTGCTACATGGTAGTAGAGATTAATACTGCTGGCCCTCTCCTCAGGGGTGCGGGGTAAATAAATGTGCTCACTGCCATGTGTTTGACAGGAACTAGTGGGGTACCCTGGCTGCAGATGCCTATGAGACCCCCATCATGTCCCCAGTTGGTCTTTGAAAAGTATCTGTAGCTAGAATCCTAAGGGCTACACATGCCTTTGTTTCCACTGGGAGGGGTTCCCCTCTGTTGGCTGTGGGTCTGAGTTGAGGGCAGCAGAGCTGGGTGAGTTCTTGTAGTATGTCCCTGTCCACTCTGTATTGCTCTACACTCTCTAACTCATGTAGCTCCTAGACGGTTACCCTGGGCCTGAACACTCTTCTCCTTCTTAGTCTAGGCCTATTGTCAGCAGAAGCATCATCACTGACCTCAGCCTCTAGCACATACAGATGCAGCAGAGCAGCAACAGCACCTGGCATTCTGTCAGCTAAAGTTCTCAGGTATGTACTCCAATGTGTAGAATATGGGGTAAAATTCAGATTGTAGGGTGTGTACATACTTTATTGTACTCTGCTGCAGATGAAGCCTGTGCGATTGGATATCATGCTTCCACCTGCCAGGTACATCACTGATGAGTTTGAATGTCCCACTGTAAGTGGAACAGGGGTTATCAGTAATTTATACATGACTGGCTTTCCCAGGCTATTTCTTTTTTTTTTTTAATTGCCTTTCCTGCTAAGCACTGCAGCATGATGAGCAAACCCATGACACTGGTATAAACACTGCTAAACAGTCTGGACACACCCCATGCACAGGCATGCTCAGCATAGCTTGAGCCAGCTAAAACATGCGCCTCCAGGCTAAACAAAGCTTAGCAGCACTAGAAACACCCCCTTGTTTAGCTGAGTGGCGCACCCCGCAAATGGGTGCCGCTGAGCTCCAATCCACTTAAACATATTGTGACACACCCATTTTGATGTCAGCTACCTCTTCTGTGGACACCAACATGGTTCTGGGGCTACACAGATTTTATATGTGGACACAGTGGACCATTTTTACTATTCAGTAATCCCAGCTCATTTGCATACAGATCCATGTACAAAACCTGGATACTTCACTATTCCAGTGCCTGCCTCCTTAGCAGCCACTGAAATCTACCATTGCACATACTGCATGCAGGGCCGTATAATGCATTATTCTCACATATGTCTTATTTTTAGTTTTTAAACATTTTAATATATATATATATATATATATATATATATATATATATATATATTTGCGTAATGGCATGTTTCTGCACTGCTGAACATGCGCAAGGCTAATATAGGTATTAAAAAATTATTTTATATTATTTTGCATTATTTTCTGGACACACAGGGCATAGCTTTGCACATATCTGTGCCTACTATGCAATTTCTGACCTTCTAAATCTGCTTTTACAACCCCTGTTCAATTTTTACTTTCTTGTACATGAAAATTTTCTGTGTACACTTCAGACACCAAAATGGTGCAAGACTGTCTATCTGTTTGCTGGAACACTCTGGTACCCTCATTTGTATGCAATTCACCTGTTTATGATCTGCATGCCATGGACACTTTTGTGTCCTCATGCTCGTGGACTCCCCTCTGCTCTGTTTACTGGATCACAGGGAACCTTACTTCTGTGTAAGCTCCATGCCACTATGACTACACAGAAAATCACTCCATGTAGGCTTTATTGAATTCACCCTTATGTTTCACTCCCAATGCCAAAGAATGATATTGGCTAATAAAAAAGTGCACACCACCCCCAATGCAACACCTGAAGTTTGTTTAAAGTATTCACCTTCATAGTACAAAAAAATATTGAATAATACCAATGCCATAAGCTCACATAATATAACTGTTTTAGTGCAAAGGCTCTCATATTTTGCACAAGCCTCAATAAGCCACTCCAATTCAGTAGAGTGGGGTATGCAGGAAACTAGATCAGCTGCATCAACTGTTTCTAATAACCATTCCTCTTTATATAAGTCTTGCTGAATGTGCCGTGAAAAGTTCCATGAATCATGCAAAATATATGGGAAGTTTCTGAGAAAATTCTTCTAATTCCCATCTATAAATAAAGTTAGAGGATACGTTTTAGAACCTCGCTCTGAAACAAAAGGATGCAGAGGTGGATCATTCAAGTTCTTATGGATCTTAGGGATGCCAAATATTGCTGGAATCACTGGATAATCAACCATAAAAAACTTGAGCAAATTGTTATTAATGACATCCTGATCAAAAATGTCTTTCAAGTATGAATCCCTTTACCAACAGGTGATATTTATTTCATTCCTAGATATCCTCGTGTATTGGGAATGATTTTCAAGGAACTTATAAATCCCACAGTTGTGTAAATGTACAAATAAAGCAACTTAAAATGGTATGGAATGGTTTAGATAGGCAAGACTAGTATGCAGAATGCTTTCATGCCCTCCTTATTTTTCTCTCATTTTTTATTTTACAGCTGCACAGAAAATCTCAGTCAACAGGGAGGCACATACTGAGAGATTGGAGAGAATCTGTTAGGCAAAGGGTATGTATGCAACAACTGAACATGTTTGTATTAAATATATTGATATTCTATAGATTCGTAACAAATTAATCATGTAGATGTTAACTGTAACAGCAAGCATGTAGATCTTAACTGTAACAGCAAGCATGCATGCTTTCTTCTGTAGCTGTTGATAATTGTGATAGGCAAGTGTAAAACTGTATTCAGATTATGTGTGTTCAATTCCTATACATTCACATTCAGCACGTATCATTTTTAAATTTTAATTACAGTAATATTGGCTTTAATGTCATGTTAAGTTAATATTTTATTTTATTTTTATTTATTTATTTAAATTTGTTGACCGGGAGTATCCGACTGGACGTAGGTCCATTTTCAGAGGAGGCCTGGGGAGAAAAGCTCCACAGTTAAAATAAACAGACAGTAGTTACTTTGGATTACATAGTGATTAACAATTTAACATAGCAATTACTTACAACATATGTACAGATGAAGAACATAGTACATCAGTAGATTACTAGAATCTTTGTCTGTGGAGTACATAACAGACATTAACAAATGTTACAATGAGAAGTTCCTGCAGTATAATAAGTACTAGGCTTATGAGCATCTGAGCTTGCTATAATCAAGGTGTTTAGTGGAGTGGAAAGAAAGGTAGTGGTTGGATGGGGTGGGTGGTATTGGAGTGGGAGTTGCAAGGGCATAGCCAGCGTGTTTTTAGGTGCGCTTTTAGTAACGTTTTGAAGTGGGTGCATGATGGTATGGAGGTAATTGTGGGTGGAAGGGAGTTCCATAATTTGGCTATAGTGCAAGAGAATGGTGCTTCACCAGCAGAGTTATTGGCTTTAGTGATCTGCAAGTGATTTTTGTTGCTGGATCTTAGTGGTCTGGTGGTGCGATAGGGTTGGAGTAGATTCTGGAGGGGTGGGACATTTAGTGGATGGTTTACTAGTTTGTGGGTGAGTGAGAGTTGATACCACTGAAGGAGGTGAGGGAGTTCAAGCCAGCCCAGTTCAGCAAGTGAGAGACAGTGGTGACTACGGTAGGATGCCCCTGTGGCGAATTT
The DNA here is from genome assembly GCF_019279795.1 of Protopterus annectens. Classification (NCBI taxonomy): domain Eukaryota; kingdom Metazoa; phylum Chordata; order Ceratodontiformes; family Protopteridae; genus Protopterus; species Protopterus annectens. The sequence goes on from NC_056732.1 coordinate 417,211,859, forward strand.
GGCGAATATTTAGTATATTTAAAAGAATATATGGAATATGCGCATATTCCAATGATTACTTGTAACAATTCACTATCAGTTCTGGGATTGGGAAAGTTCTGTAGCTAGTATAATAATAATATTTATTTATTTATTAACAGTTGGTGACCAGGAAAGTCCAACTGGGTTAGGAACCCATTTTCAGTAGAAGCCCAGGGAGGAAAAGCTCCAAACAAATACAGACATTATTAAATTTTACAGCATGTGTACATTTTGCATACAATTATAGACATAATTCAGTTTAACATCTGGATAGAAATAATTGACAGTGCATTGTTAAAAGTTCAGTCTAAGATTCTAGGTAGAATTATACATTACTAGAAGGGTAGATTAAGACATATATGAATATAATAAGCTGTTGTTTTGTTTTGCAGGTTTTAAAAGAGTAGAAAGTTTAAGGATGAGTTATAAGAGAGAGTGAGTATGATAGCTAAAGATAGGCGAATGTGTACGGATATTGATAGAAGGGGTGTAAGGATTAGGATGGTAAGCAGGAGGCAATGTTATATAAGATATAGGAGTACAGCATAGGGATTCACCAAGGAGAAGAAGATGTTTTGGAAATGGATTAGGAAAGCTGGAAGGAGGACGAAGGCAGCAGACAGCAGGTGATAGGATAGGGAAGAGAGTCAGTGATGAGGGGTAAAGGAGAAGCAGCAAAGGAAGGAAAGAGGTAGACTCTGCTAGATATTAGAGATAGGAATTAAGTGTGGTAGTCTTTATTTAAGGAGCAAGGGCTGATGTGAGTGCTAAAAAAGTGCTTTTTTAGTGTTAAGTTTGAAAGTCTTAAAAAAATATATTTATTGCAATAAATATGATATATAATGGCTCTAATCATCTCTTTTATTTTTGTATCACCCCTCCCCTTCTGTGTGTGTGTGTGTGTGTGTGTGTGTGTGTGTGTGTGTGTGTGTGTGTGTGTGTGTGTGTGTGTGTGTGTGTGTGTGTGTGTGTGTATTAACTGGAAACACACTGTTCTGATGTCATACCTTTCTGCCAATCAACCAAATGCTTTTCCACAAAGACAGGTAGGCAAACCACTGTGTGTCATCCTGCCACCCCTCCACCAGCTGCTGCACCAACACCTAGCACCTCTGCGACGCAACCTGGCAGTACTGCTTCCACAACCCTTGCACTACCTTGCCCATCCACATCAGGTAACATTGCCCCAGCTCCTAGTGCATTGATACCCTCCAGGAGTATTGGTGGAGGCAGTCATTATGTCACCTGCGTGGAGCTGCCAGGGATGGTGCGTGATGTCATAGAAACTGAATTTGGTGCTCACATCAGCCACCTGGAGAGGTTGCTCATTAAACTAGAAAAGAGACTCCCACATCAAGCAGTCCCACAGGGAACTGAAGAAGGGGACAATGATGACAGTTTTGAGGGTATGGACTAGATTCTCACAGTTATTATGCTTGACAGGCATTTGCTTCTGATACCCCTACCTACCTATCCTCAATCATGTTTTCCCGCAACCATTTGTGTCCATCACCATCCCTGCATCTTTCTTGTTTGTCCTGTTTGTCTGAACCTGCTTCCTCACCTCCCTACCTACCTGACCCTCGCATTCCTATGCCCCTTCCCCAGTATTCCTCTGTTCTTAAAATGAAAAAAAAAATAGGCACCTGTCCCACAAAATGGTGTGTGTGTGTGTATATATATATATATATATATATATATATATATATATATAGCTCTCCACATTGGACCCATTTGATTTGGTCCATTATTCCATTGTTGTCAACCATCTCTGTTTTAGTGACAGTCCAAATTTATCAAATTTTCTTTACGTGTTCACATTACATGTTGAAAAAGTGGATATCTATGCCTCTTTCCTAATTCCCTCCTGCAAATTCCTTTATTGATTCCCCTTTGTCCTTCTCTCTGCTTGCCCCCTATTTCACCACTTTACTCTCAAGCCCATTTTCACACATTTAATCTGGTCAAAAAAATAGAATCACACACCACACACATGGCCAGAAATGGCCCATAAAGAAAGTCTTCAGTTTTTGTGCTCTACATTTGCACAGAGATTGGAATTGAATACCAGTGCTGAGTGGCAGTGAATAGCTCCATACATCCTATGACAAAACCTAGTGAGTTTTTGCCATTGACAGCGCTAGTCCAGTTATATTCATGCAATGCTTTTTAAACTTGTTGCACTAGAGGAACACAGAGTTAAAACAGAATAAAGGAACTACTTTGAAACTGTTACGCTGCCATTTTCTGACTGCTGGATGTAACAAAATGCAGCTTCCAATGTGGAGCATTGACATAAATTACTTGAATGAAGGTTATTTTGCCCATTGCAACAAGGGTTCAATTTCACATGCATCTCACATCATTTCTTAATGCGATGCCTATGTGTATGACTTGTTTAATCACCCACATCTTAACATTTGCCACAGTTCTCATGGTCTTATATTTAATAATGGCCAAAAAAAAGAGTATTTGAAGTGACATTCATTCCCACAACCATCACATGTTTATCCACCCTTATTCTGCTTGTCATAAGCCTGTTGTCCCTCTCCTAGCCCTTCTTTACCCCTATATCATTTACTTCATGCTATACAGTATGGCATTCTAATAATGAGAACAGGCCAAAAACATGTGCATGAATGTTCCATTACAACAAACATTGTTATGTGCATGTCTGTCTCTCCTTCTATTCACCCCTTCATTTCCAACTGATTTTATGTGTGCATATCTATTAGGTTGATGGATATACATGGCATCCCATGTTTTCTGTACACTGACATGACTCTGCTGATGGATAAAACAAACATGTTACATTGATTCAATAGGTGATTGGTGCTCCTGTAGTGAGCAAGGTTTCAATATCTGCTGGAGAATTCCCTTTGTGCCACGTTCAGGTGATGGATGAAATGCTCATCTAATGTGATGTGGAAACTGTCATTACTGTGAAGAATCATACTGCATACACTTTTCAGGATATCTTGTCCTACACAAATAGTTAGCCATCTGGTGAGTCATAATAATCATTTCAAAAGATGTACCACCCCTTGTCATTTCTAGAAAGCTGTCTACACAATTAACTTCTGAATAGCAGTGAGGCCTGCAAAACAGCTAGTGGTTGTACAACTGTTGAGGTGGACATTACAGACAACATTTGGAGAATACACATACTTTACTGTAGTGAGTGCTAGTCACATTTTCAGTCCTGATTACATTTACTTAGCTAATACCATCCTGACATCATCTGTAAAATAAAAAGGGAATAATCTGGATTTGAACCCTGGCTCACCCATACTCTGACCAGGAGCTCATTGCTGTCATGTTGTATGCCATAGAGAACGCTAGGCAGCAGGTGTATTCTACATTCAGTACTGTCCAGAGTGCTGACAGCTGTGCATCACGGCTGAGCTTGTTTGCATGTAGCAAGGCATACTACATTAAAGTTTTCAATATTTTACTTAAGCAGAGAACCGTGTTTGCTCAGTGTTTAACATTACAGAAATGTGAAGGCAATGGCAACAGTAATTTATGTAATAAAACTTTGACCCCAATATTTCAGAGCTAGACTATATCATGACCATCACAGTAGCTGCAAGCAATTTCTCCCATAAATTATCTTTCAAGCTACTTCACAAGTCTAAGCTGAATTCATGAAATGTGAATCACAAATGTGCTAACACTTTGACATCATCCATGCAAATCAATTTCTCGGTGATGCACTATGTGAAGAGGTGTTCAACATTCCTTACTCTGGTTACTGGGCCTTTATCTTCCATTACACGGTAATGCATTCATAAACACAAGAGAAAGGCAGTGACATGTGTGCCTGACTGAATGCATACTTTCTGATATTCATGTGTGCCCTGCAGCAATGCACTTGCAAATGATATATTAGTACTTGGGTCATTGTCAAGCATTTTATAGAAATACAGAGCACAACTACATTGTTACATTTGCTTTGGAGTTATACTGACACTAGACATTGGTTATCCATGATCATATCACATTGACATTGTCAATAAATTCTATCAATGCGGACATCACTTCATCTAAATATGAAGACACATACCTGCATCCTTACAGTACTGCTGTTTCCAAAGTGTGTGTGTGTGTGTGTGTGTGTGTGTGTGTGTGTGTGTGTGTGTGTGTGTGTGTGTGTGTGTGTGTGTGTGTGTGTGTGTGAGTGTGTGAGTGTATTATATAAACAGATTGAAGAAAACCAGACTCACAAAACCAGAGATACAAAAAAACTAAGTTTAATGTAAAATCCAATTCATATCACAAAGTTTTCAGGACAAAGTCCCTTCATCAGTGTGTAATAAAACAATATTTAACTCACACTATTTTATAATAATACATTTTTGGTCTAGATTGCATAAAAAAGTTAAAAGTCTGAGCCTATTAGCTATTAAAGTACATAGTGTGTAATTGTTCAGAATAGGAGTTGTTCTTGTAAGTGAAATGATCATTCTTATTGTTAAACTGGATTGCAGGAATTATTCATATCTCATACTGAGATGTATTTTTTATAACATTTCATAAAATAGCATAAATTCAAATGAATCCAATATTTGCTATTGAGTGCTTCTAAAATGTGTCTTTGACACATCTTCCTTGTGTCTGCACATTGCTGCTAAAACATCATTATCTTTGGTTTCTGACCAGTTGAATAGTGTCATTTGACTTTCTATTTCAATTGGTCAGTTTAGTCAGAAACATAAGCTGAGTAGCTATTAAAATTTGTAAAGTATCGTTTTCTGGAATATGAATCATTTTAAAATTCTGAATTAAGTTTATAATTGCATATTTTATATGAAATAAATATTTTTCTTATTAAACAATTGATCTAATTACATAAATTATGCTTTAAAAAGTTAAATACAATTTTTCTAATTACTTTTTCCATGTGATTGTTTGGCTGTGTCATGTGTTTTATTATAAAATGGAATAAGTTAAATATTGTTTTATTACACACTGATGAAGGGACTTTGTCTTGAAAGCTTTGTGATGTGAATTGGATTTTACATTAAACAGTTTTATTTGTATCTCTGGTTTTGTGAGTCTGGTTTTCTTCAAGCTGTTTGTTAGACTTCACCTTTGACCACATTGGTGCTCTTACCTGTTTCTTCTTTGTGTATGTGTTATGTAAGCAGCATCCTGAGAAACAGGTACATATATGGTTCAGTTCTAAAATATTCATTCATGGCAGCTTCTTTCACCTTAGATTACTTGGCTGTATTTAAATGTATTTTTGCAAATTGGAATCACACAATCACATCCCAAGTCCTGCCTTTGCTCACATGTCTAACAGTATATTTCACCTGTGACACTATGATGATGTCATCCTCTATAAAGAACACCGTAACACTGTGCTCTCCAGCTTGTGTAACTAGTTAAGTAGGGGATCGAACTGCACAACAGTCAACTTGTGCACGTGTCTGTATGTCTGAGTGTGTATGTGTATAGTCAGAAGAGCTTGACTGCAGGCCCTGCTGCCCTCCCTTACATAGCATTCAGAAAATACTTTTACACTGGTACATGACTCCACAGTAATTTCATATAGACCTCCCAACACCATCTTCTCAACACACATAAAGTGCACTCTGACACTGTTAAACTCACATTTGTGCCATGGCACTAGCATTAAGTACTTTTTTCTGAAGCTTGCATAACTAGATAGTTAAGGATTTTAATCTCACAGCAGTCAGCTTGAGTGTGTGTGTGTTCATTCAACTAACAGTCTGTAGATAATATAATTTTAAACTGGAATGTGAGTCCACATTTGTGTCACACAATCCTCCCAACATCATTTTCTTACCATACACTGATGATGTCATCCCTTTTATAGTGTACGCTGATAGTATTAAACTCAGATGTTGGTGCTGGTGCAAGCATTAAGTACTATATTCACAAGCTTGTGTAACTTGATAAATAGGGAATCTAATCTCATAGCAACCAACTTGTGTGTGTTCATTCAACTATCAGTCTGAAAACAATTTTACATCAGCATATGAGTTCACATCAGTGTCACACAATCCTCCCAACATCTTCTTCTCAGCACATTGATGGTATCATCCCCTATAAAGTGCACTCTGACAGTGTTAAAGTTAGTCATTTGTTGTAGTGTTAGCCTTACGTTGTATGGAATCCAGGTTGTATACCTATACAGGTATTGTGTTCAACTCTGACCTCAACCAATGTGTGTGTGTGTGTGTGTGTGTGTGTGTGTGTGTGTGTGTGTGTGTGTGTGTGTGTGTGTGTGTGTGTGTGTGTCTGTCTGTAGTTGGTGGTCTATTAATGTTCTTGCATGATGTTTTGAATCTCTTTTCATTTGTCTCCCACTCAGGAAAACATTTTACATAGCCCCATGAGTCGAACTTCCTGTTTCCTCTGTACACATAACATCCTTTCTGTGGAACACTGAGGATGTCATCATCTCAAAGATGCATGTACAGATCATGAAGCAGATCCCCTACATTACCCTGTGCAAGCCATCTGTAGACTACTAGATGTGTTATTGCTAATTATGTCCTGGGTGGTGCACACCTCACATATGGATAGAGGCAGTCTGTAATAAAATCAAACACATAAACACATATGCACATACACCATCTATCTTCCATCATATAGATAGAGTGACTTTGATTAAGTCGTATAATAATGGCTAGGATTTTATCTGCTCTTGATCTTTATCCCATTAATGGCTTATGACCCTCCGAAGACTGCACATATCAATGTTGTTGTCATCCACATGTGCTATGCTGAGATGTGGATGGACTGTAGTCCTACAATGGTATATTCCAATCTGTGATTTGAGCTATTGTACTGATGGCCACTGCTGCCATTTGGTTACTTGTTCCTTCCATTAAAGCTACAGTAATATGCCTCCTGAGGACTGCTGACATGGGATGATGCTGTATATATTGTTGCTTTACTAAGGCATGTGCTCTTGTAGTGTTGTATATCAACATTCTACACAGCTCTCATTCAACCATCACAGTGACAGCTGCAATATGGCACAGGTGTGCATGTGTATACCTAGCATCTGGAAATGTTATCTAACATATAGCAATATTACGTCATACTGATTACATGGGGACATACACCTGGGTTCATCTACATGTTGTAATGGTGTTATATACACAAACATGTGACATGTTCATATTCATTTGCAACCTTAGTGAATTCATTGTATGTACAATTGTGTTGTTATTCACTAGAATTATTCGGGTGTTCCACTAAAGCATTGTGGGATGGTCAGCATTTAGGTTATTAACTGTTCTGCATCAACAGAATCCACAGCAGTTGTAATGTGTCCATATATGGTGTCAGGGCCTGTACCCACTCATTTCCACTGATTAACATATAGGCAAATGATGTACAACTGATGTCATGACTTGAAAGAGATTGAGCTGTATGACTGTGTTGTGTGTGATTCATCCCCAATTTTGTAATTGGAGGTGATGTCACAATGCATTTTGTAACTACATCTGGAATCTTAAGAAGAATACCCAGCTATGCGCAGAGCTGGTTGTGAATGGCACCAACCATAGTCAACCACAGGAAATAGACAACCTGCTAGCTGACAGATTTGTATCAAACTTCAACCATCTGTTCACACTGGTAGTCAATCAAAGTATACCTGCCACCATTCCTCAGCTTATCACCTCAAGAGAGCAGGTCGTCTCTGATCTGGCATCAATGAGCCCTGACAACATCCCAAGTTGCCTTTTAAATAACTTTAAATCTGACCTAATAGACCCACTTGGATCTCTATTTAATCACAGTCTCCAGACAGGCTATGTTCCAGCAGAATGGACAGCAACAGTCATCCCCTCTGCACAACAGGGAAACCATCAACATATCCAATGAATTATAGACACATAAGCTTGAATAACTTCTTCTGTAAGGCCATGGAAATAATTGGCATGGACCTTATCAGCAAGGACATAGGTAATCTTCAAACTATGGAACCAACCCAGTTTGGATTTGTTAAGGGTAGATATCATGCGTGTTAAATATAGTTGACATCTTCAAGAAGGTCACCAAGGCCATGGATGAGGGAAAGGCTGTGCCTCTCACCTAACTTGACCTGTCCAAAGCACTTGACACAATTCCTCACTCAGGTATTATAGAGAAACTCTCAACTGAACATAAACCTTTATATCACCAGGTGGGTATCTAATGGCTCACAGACAGAACACATACAGTCAATGTGGATGAATTCTCCTCTAGCAAAGGGGCAGTCACCAGGGGTGCACCACAGGCTTCTGTACTAGGCTCTTTCCATTTGGTATTTATTTCTCAGAAGTCAGTGCAAATGTAGTCAGCCTTTGTCTGACTAGGTCTACAGCTGACTGCAAATTAGTGTCAATCATGGAATCCATGAATGATACTGATGTACTGCAGAAAGGATTGACACATACAAATGATTGTTGACAGAACCATGGAGAGGAAATAAATGCAAAAAAATTCATAATTATTCCTTTTGGAAAGCAAATATCCCATCTAATTACAATATAGGCAGCACCCCTAACAGTAGACCCAGTGGTACATGATGTGGTTAATCATGTTGGGACTAATCTACACTTCAACCACCCTGTGTCCACAGTGGTGAAAAATTCCAAATATGTGTCATAATTCATAAGTAAGGGCATGACATCCAGATCTAAGGTTGTTATAATTCCAATGTACTCTGTCCTCATCACCCATAACTGAGTACATTACATCCTTTTGCATGTACATCAGCAGACATCTGCAACAGCTGGTGCAAACCCAGAGTTTTCTCACCAGAAAGATGCAGGTTATAAAAAACAAGTCCTATATGGAAAGACTGAAAGCTCTCTCAATGTTTTCTGTCTCCTACAGACTACGATCTGTCTCTGGCCTACAGGGCAGTGTCTGATCAAGCCCTGATGAAAATGTTACACATTTGTAAAACAAACTGCATGAGAGTCACTCATTCCAAAGATCTTGACTTGCCTCGACATAAAAAAGTCATGTTGGAGAGATAGATACATCTCTTAGAGTCTACCACTTCTCTGGAACAAGCTTCTCATTAACATAAACCAATGTTCTTCCCTGACCCTTATCAAGCACAACCTAGATCAGTGGAAGTGTAATCATGAATTTACTGGTGGGGTGGTGCCCATGCCCCTAATGGACAGAGGCAGTTGATATTACATACCATAGCATAGGATCATACCTCTTAGAACTTTGCTCACCTAGCTACTGCAAATTGTTAAACTTGTGTTAAATCTGGCTAAGTTTACAAGGGTTCTAGGGCTGTTAGCCTAGTATTCTCCTATGAGCCTATGAACCTATGAAGTGTAATTGTAGCCTAGATACAGCTGTACTGCAATTGTATTGCATTATGGACATAACAGTACATCACTTCAGTATTACTACTTGATAGCTTGCATGAACACATATGGATGCATGTCAGAATTTCATGGCAGTTTAATATTTTGACTGGCAATGTCAGGGGGACAGCAGTTGTGAGTAACATGTCTTGAGGTTTGATATGCACTTATATAGGTTGTTCCATGTATTCTTTGGTATGTGTACAATATTACAGTGACAGCTTCCTAAATTATTGACACGTGACTTTGGACTGCTGTACTTCCTGTGCACAATGGGCATAGGTGATGCATTGCCATCATTCTCACGTACTGCTGTACCAGTCATTGTAACAGATTACTTCTTAATACACACATCAGTGGCAGATGCTTTAGACAATATTCACTGATATTACATGTGGCAGATCACAGCTATGTGTAGGGAATCTACTCATAATAGTATGGTGTTTGTATGTGTTGCTATCGGTATGTCCAATACCTACAGTATGTCAGCCAGGGCTGCTTTAGTCAAATGTATCACATTTGGCACAGTGAGCTTACACACATCTGGTAGGCCATACAGAACTATTTTTTGGGATGTATACCCACTAGGATTTGACAGTGCAGACTACCTGTCAAGGTGTTCTACTAGATGCTTGTGTGACAGGTCTTTCTGTGTTGCATCTAGTAAATACAGAGCTCAGTGATGACATTGATGGAATGGATTTGATTCTTGCAAGTGGTGATTGCTGCTTATGTGTCATGCAAACCTGTTAACTGGCCATGACGGGACCTGATTTCAACTCCACTTTTAACAATGTCCCTCTTAAACCCTGCAAAAATTGGACAGTTTTTGGGAAGGGGTGGTGAATTCTACTAACAGAATACTGACAATCATTACAGCTGAAGGCGTCTGTTCCTGAAGAACATGTATAATAAGTTACACTCACATATTCTGTCAATGGCACTGGGTAGTGATCATAATATTGTAAAAGTGTCCATGATTGTGCCTGCTGCTCTCTATATTTGTCCAGGAGTCTGTTGCTATGTGTCCTTGACTGGTTGAGAGTTATGGTGACATGTCAATCATATTCACCTAAATCATTTTACAGATCTTTAGACTCTGCATATACCCCGGATTTATATACCGTCCTTGCAAAATGTCCTCTCAAGTGAGCATGCTACTGATGTTTATATCACAACTATTCACTTCCATTGATGTGTAACCTTGTATACTATAATGTGTGTTTATATCATAATATGCTTGCTTAGGATGTATAAACAGCAGACTGTACTATTCTATCTACATATCTACTTACTGTTATGCTACTGACTTGTGTTGGAACTGTACATACATTGACATATCCTAGTTTGGTTACATTGCCATTTTTGCCATACCCTCTTCCTCTTTGTTCATTTGTGTCATTCATGTCTCTGCCCTTTTTCATCAGCACACTTTCCCTGCCCAGTGTACATTTCTTTGTAATTGCCCTTCCTGTTTACCCCAAACTCCCTCCATTATTTCATTCTTCAAATATTTTTAGTATACATTGCACTGAATACACTTTCCTGTGTTATTATGGCTGGTATTGCAGTATTTTTGCCCCTTGTCTTCATTGTGGCTGTCCGCACAATATTGTGGTGCAAGTTTGCTAGTAAGCAAACTTTAATGCATCTTCTTTCTGTTCTTATGTTACTCTGCACAGGTTTCTGCCCAGTGACACTGTTGCTGGACACAGAATCATGCTTACATGCATGTCAGCATGATGAGCAGCGTGAATATGGGATTAGCACTGCTGCTCATCGTGCTAACATGTAAACTCCATGTAGGCGTCATACGAAGTCTACACAGAGTTTATTGAATCCCTGGGGCTTGCTTTCCCAAACTTATGCTGGTAAAAAATATCTTCAGGTCAAGTAAGGATTCAATGACAAAAACACTGAATAAAGTGTCCACATTTTGGGGATTCACCGAAGGCAGAGTCAGGAGAAGATTCTGATTAGATTATGAGTGGAAGATTGGATGTAGAGAAAAGAGAGATATGTGCCAGAAAGTAACTGTGTGGAGCACAGCCTATGATAGTGTGACGAGTTGAGAGGTTGGTCTAAGATTAGAGACCGGGATGGTCAACTGGATCTACTGATGAGCAACTTTGAAGACAGCAACATTAATTTTGTTACCATAATTTATATATTCTTTGAGCTACAGCCCTGATTAAGTATGCAACAGTGACAAGCAAGAAAAGGAGTAATATCTGATATTAAACAAATGATGCTTATTAATCACACTGTCATTATTCCAGTAATTTGTTACTTTTGGAGTTAGAAAAAAGGAAGAATGCTAAAGCAGCAGATTTCATAATTGCAGCAATGACAGACAATTACTCTAAAGAGGTTTTACAGCCTGATTCTGACTGAATTGCAACCAAGTGATAGATAGCATTCTGTGTAAAACAAAGACAATTTTATCATAGCAGGTGCTAATAACATTTGCTAATGCTGTCTGTTAAACAGAAGGAATACAGATCACTTCAACAGCCAAAGTTATTATAGATAGTGAAGTTAATTACAAAGGTGAAAAGTCTGTTGTTTCTCTAGATCTGTACAGTGTTCTCATGCATCAAACCAAACAAGTGGCAAACAAAATGGAAACATTTACGTGGTGCACACATACATACACCTGTATATTATTATGCACACACATAAAATAGGTAAACCACAGGAATCCCATTAGATACCACAGGTGCACAATGACAACTGTGACTGTTCTACAGTGAGAAAAGAGTTTGCAAAGAGTTGCATTTTATTTGACAATGCAGTACTGCAAAATTCATTCCACTTTTTGTCCAAATAGATATATGCACATAATCCAGTAAAAACAAGAAGGTGGCAGTCCCAGTAGGTATTCCAAAAATTAAGTAAACCAGGTGTTCCAAGGGACCAGAACTTGTATCCACAAATCATTTATTATTTTACAGATTAAAAATGTTTAAAACATCCAACTGGTTACTGTTGTAAAAGAATCAAACAGGTTGGTATTCATCAGCATATTATACTCCTACGCCCAAATGGTCAATTTAGTCAAGTTCTTTTGTGGATATGTCCTATCTGTAACAAATGTATTCAGTTTACCTAATTTCAGGTCAACTGTATACAGACTGTAGAATACCTCAAATGAAAAAGATAGGTCTGAAAGATGCAATCTAATTAAGGAAAGGCCTAGGACAGAGTCCTGTAGGACAACCTGAAAGTAACCAAGAATTTTACCTGTCCAATCACTGTATGGGACTTACCATATCCTATTTGTAAGCCACACAACTATCCATCTTATCAAGAGTAAATCAATATCTGGTTGTTCTGATTGGTGTTCTGTGTATGACCCTGTCAAATGCTTAAATTAAAAATATATAAATTACATCACAGCCCAATATTTCATTCATAGCTGTTATTATATTGTTATAGAACATCATGTCACAGGAGGTCATAGAGCTATCTTCAATATATGCATGCTGATATATGGTTTTAAGTCCCAAACTTTCCAATTCTGACAATAACTTGTCCAATATTACTGTCTCCTTTATTTCTCCTTAACATGAGAGTAGACTTAAGGGTCCAGATGACTATGGGTTCATCCTATTCCACTTTCCCTTAAAGACAGGCCCCGGGAGTCATGAAGCTTGTGCCAGGTGCAGGCATAGCGTATGTAGTCTAACGCCAAATATGGTCACCGAGCGATTAAGTACAATCCCATTCCACGTGCACTACCAGCGTATGCCAGATCTGCGAAACTCTCGGCGCATGTATGCTAATAACCCCTGGCACAGTAGTGCAGCATGCAAATGATGATACATAGTGATTCATGAAGTGGTGCAGGCATAGAGTAAGCATACAGAAATATAAACCAAAAAAAAACGGTTTACATTTTTTCAAACAGAACATCGGAGCCATGAATGCAGTCCAAAATTACGTATTACAAAGTTAACATATGCCAGTGGCTAAATACACAGCCAATGGCATAAAAAAACATGCACAACACATAAAAAATACCATTTAATGTCATGGCCACACTAATGCAAAGTACAACCGCAGGACATGTGTGCGCAAACGGGAACACAAGGAAAATATATATAGCTGTCATAAAATTGCAATGTAACACAAATCATGATTTCACCATAATAGTCAATGGTATGCATGCTACACCACAACCAAGGTGCAAGGGTTGCTAAGGGTCTGTGACAGTGTTCGGCATGGTAACTATGAATTAGTAGTCAATGCCATTCAAATGAAGCAAGTAATACTGAATCGCAAATGCCTTTCTGGCATAAGGTTGTACCACACGGCATAGCAGTATAACACTGAGGAGTGGCCTGGAGGTATACATGACATCAGCAGAGGTGTGTGCCACCATAGCTGTAAGCACATTGGAGCATTGCTAATCCGGGTTGCCCATTGCTAAGCAAAGCCACAGGATAGGGGTGTGGATGTAGCCATAGCTTTGCTTAGCTAAGAGCACACAAGGTGACCGAAAGCGCATGTGTATATGGATGACAACGCACTCGAAACCCGGTAAAGGGCTGCACGTGGCGCGCACCACAGCTGAAACAGGAAGGTTATGGGAAGACAATAAGGAAATGCTGCAGTAGGGTAATTGGAGTACAACTGAGTAATTAACGCCTATTAACTCACAGTGGGCCATTGACGGTAGCTAACAAGGCTGCTAGCAGCAACCTGCAGAACAGGAAAGGGGAGGTGCTGAATTGCAAAGAAGAGAGAACTGTCACAGCAGAGCAAAGCAAACCTGCAGTAGATCGGCTATAGAACACATTTCGCAACACAATCCTGGGTTGGGAAAGTACAAAACAAGAAAGCAGGCTGCTGGATGCATGCCTGACAATGGGAGGGGAATCGGTTTGAAAAGTGAAGGCAAGGGCAAGAGGTGATCTACAGCAGCCAAATGTAATTCAACACCAAAGGCACCAAAATAGCAGTACCTGCAGTAAAACACATAAGTAAGATACCCTGCAGCTCGGATTGTACATACACACCCTATGACATCATCAGCTTCCAAAGCACAATAGTATAAAGTGTGAAGGCACCTCATACACACTCGTGTATTCCCAAACACTGCACCATCGGTGTAAACAGTTGGGGAACTTTTACAATGTACATGTTGTGAGCTGCCATAGCTGTGATTCATCAGCATGTGTTGGAGACTGAAGGTAGTGTAGAGGATGATGCTGACAACCACCTCAGGTACCGGAGGAGAAGAAGAATGTTCAGACCAAGGCTAACCTACCAGGGACTAGATGATCTGGAGATAGTAGAGCATTACAGAGTGGACAGGGACATCATACAGCAAATCACTGAGCTGTGCGGCCACGCCTCAGAGCCAGAAACAACAGAGGGGAACCCATCCCACTGGACACAAAGGTATGTGTAAGCTTGAGAATACTAGCCACAGGTACCTTTCAAAGGCCAACTAGAGATATCATGGGGATCTCACAGGCATCAGCATACAGGGTACTCCACCAGTTCCTGGATGCCATGTTACCAAATGCCACTGAGCATATATACTTCCCCCGAACTCAGGAGGAGTTGGCCAGCAATATGCGCCTCTTCCACCATGTGGCAGACTATCCGGAGGTACTGGGTGCAATAGACTGCACGCACATACATATCAAGTCACCACCCAGTGAGCATGGTAGGTGCTACATAAATGACAAGGGATACCACTCCATCAACTGCCAGGTCATGAGAAATGCCCAGGGCATTATCATGGATGTGTGTGCTGGCAGCCCTGGAAGCTACCACAACTCTCACATCAGGCATGTCTCACAGCTGTACCAGGTATTTGTCAGAGGGAACAACCCATATGGCCACCTTGTGGGGGATGCTGGCTAGGCACTGGAGCCGTGGATGATGACTCCCATCAGAAATGCACACGCACTCATGCAAGAATGCCATAATGAGGCACATGCACAAACCAGAATCATCATAGAGCATGTGTTTGGGATGCTAAAATCACGGTTCCATTGCTTGGACATATCTGGTGGAGCCTTGCAGTACTCTCCAGGCACGTGTGCCCACATCTTCATAGTATGTGCCATGCTACACAATATGATCCTGCAGAAACAGCTGCAGCAGGGATATAATGGTGAAGACCCTCATAGCCCATCGCAATTGCCAAGGGCACCACAGGCACAGAGGGATTCAGACCAAAAACACCCTGTTCCAGCCCCAGTAGGCAGACGGAGGCATGCCCAATATGCCCATGCCTTGGCAAAGAGGGAATGTATAGCACATACACTGACAGTGTAGGCCCCTACGGACTGACATACTTCTCCACCTGCACACACAGTAAAATGGATGGCACACACACACGACCACCTGTAAATTGTCATGTATAGGTGGTCTGCTGTGTGCATCCTACATAGGCAGCCCTCAACTATTGCACACACAACTGCTATTAGCACAAGGTAAGTCAATACCTGAACAGTAAATTAAGCTAAAAGCATGTGTTGATACTGTATGTATAGGTTCCTAAGTACATCGGTAGGTACATGCCTAATTTTCAGAGGCCATTCATAAGCCTAACCAAAATGTGTCTGCTGTCGCCACCCCATTGATTAACTAACTGTCCCTCTGTGGAGCAGAGCCAATTGCAGGATCCCTGGGGTGTAACCACTGTTCCCCACCCACTCTGCAAGGATTTCCTGGTGTATTAATCAGGGATGTAGTTCCAAAGTATGGGGAGTACCCATGACAGGTATCTGTCATCCCAGCATTCTCCAGTTATGGCTGTGGCAAGGTGTAGCACATTAGAGTGTGTGGCTCACTGTGACATGGATTCCCATAGCTGGAGCACATCCATTAAGCATCACTTGGACATACCATTGAAAGGTATCATCCATATATAAACTAACTGAGTTACACATTTGTTTGCAGTATGGAGGAACAGCCATAGTACAGTCTACATACTAAATACCATAACACTTGTACATATCCCAGCTGCCCCAGTGGTAAAGCCACTGACTGTCTCATGCATGGTCCCGGTTCCACGACCTGCAAGGGCTGCTACATAATTCTGATGTCCCGAACAATGGATGTTGGATGCAGGTCATTAGAGCATGTTTAAGCACATGTTAGTGGGTTTTTTGCACTGGTAATTGCCGGTAAGCATCGTTTAAACATGACTACATGGATATGCGCAACACAGATATAACCTTTGCTGAATATTGTGCAGATCACGGGCAATGCTGCCCAGAACCACTGAAATGTGCGTTATGTACCCTTGTACTAATAGTGCCTGCTCTGAGAGGTAAAACAACCACTGCCAGGATTAGAACACGCAACCATGTACACAATCATCACAATAACCTACCACTAAGCTACCTGAGATGTACCAACAGCAGCTGTGTATTGTGACAGGTTAGAACACAAAAGGGCGGAGTTTGGGAAATAGTATACACTGCCATGTACCCAACGAAAGGTGTATTCTCTCTCTCTCTCTCTCTCTCTCTCTCTCTCTCTCTCTCTCTCTCTCTCTGTATATATATATATATATATATATATATATATATATATATATAATATAGAGAGAGAAAGGGTGATAGAGAGATATATGTTGATATATATGGATATACATATATATGCAAATATATAGATAGGTTAACAACATCTACACAACCATGGAGGCACATATAAATAGGATACTACCAAATACCGAATGCTTTACATACAGACGCGTGTAATCACAAGGCTTAAAGACCGAAAGACCACAGTACCGGAACACTAGAACTGCAAGTACTATTATCACGATGTTAAGGGGCATTTAGTTAGTGCTTCTGGTACTGCAGTCCAGGTAGGTACTGTGTTTAAGTATGTTTCTGATTGCTGTAGTGTGTGTAAGTGTGTGTTCTGAGTGTGGTGTGTGTTTCCGGGGGACTGTAATGTGTGTGTGTGGGTTTGCTTTGTGTGTCTGTTTGTGCTATCTTGGAGGTAGATTATTACAGTAGGTGTGGTGTGGGAGGTGCAGCCACCCACATGGGGTGTGTATGGGGGCATGGCCACCTGGCCATACGTAGTGTAGGATGGTTTGTTTGGATGTGATGGGTAGCAGTGTGCCTGTGTGTGTGTGTGTGTGTGTGTGTGTGTGTGTGTGTGTGTGTGTGTGTGTGTGTGTGTGTGTGTGTGTGTGTGTTCTGTGTTTGTGTTAGTTCCGGGAGTTTGACTGTCACGAGTTTGAGTGTTCGGTATTGTGGGGTTTGGGAGTCTGGGAACGGTAACATGGTCGATGGAAGTGTGTGCATTCCTGAATCCATGGGTATGCTGTATACAGCGGTTGAAGTCTTCAAATATGTGCATAACATGGACCATAGCAATCACACATTCCGCCACGACCGAACGTCATGAACAAAGGATATGGAGAGTATATATGTCTATACACTATTACAAATATGTGCTATGGACATGAGCCAAAGATAGGGTTACCACCTGTCCCACCTTGTGAGGGGCAGTCCCTCTATGTGCGGTAGTGTCCTGACCAAAATGAGTACAAATACTAATGTCCTACAATCTCAAGACATTTGGCATGTTCCATATTTAATGTAATTGTTGCATAAAATAGTCATCTGTATCTAAAATACCTACATGTAACAAGAAACAGGATAAGCAAGTAAACCACAACAAGAATATAAGCTTTTATATAGGCATATATGTAAAGTTCTATACTTTGTACTGACCGTGGGTATGTGTCAGCCTCTAAAATCCGATGTGTGTCCTGCAAATGTCCCATTATGGCAATTTGAAAAGGTGGAAACCCAAGCCAAAGAGGTTCAGTCACCAACACAACTCCAATGAGTGCAAATATCTGTGACAGAAATACGAGACAGCTTTCATGTAGCAACATTTCATTACATACTGATGTATTTCCAAAGGGATTGTAGGACCAACATCACCTGCATGCTATACAGGAACCTATTAACAATGGCTTAATGAATAAGCCCGCAATTACCATAGTATTAGTCTACTAAAGGATAGGTCTTCAAATAGGGAAGGAGTCCTCACACACATATCGAATATGTATAAATGCAGTTCCTACACACCTGCATCTGCTATGTACACCCACCTACATCTCTCCCACATCCAAAACAATTGCAATACAAACTGTAATAACATCACAAACATCCACTCACTCTATGACATCTGCAGAAGCCTTAAAATACCTTGTGAGAGACACACTATAATGGCCGTATGTGAAATTGTTGCTGTTGTACAATGGAACAGACACCGATGTTACAGGGTTTGGTTGCAATAATCCTGTATCAGATGGCTGATATAACAGCTAGACTCACATGTGGAACTACATCCTCTAGCCATTACACACAATCCACAGGGGTCATGAAGTTAATATATCTCTGTGTGTCTCCATATAGCTGTTGCAATTCATCACAAACAACACATCCATGCCATCTTCCTCGAAGGTAGGGCAAAGGGACAATGCCCAGGTAGACTATTCAATTATACCCCACTGTTGCCATGTCATTGGTTAATGGAGTAGCTGCACAGCTGATGTGCATGTAATCATCTACTCCAGAACACCAATTGGTGGCAGGATACCACATGTTACTGATATCTAAGTATAAAAGGATGACTTGTCATACATTCAAACCGTATGTACATATGAGAAAAACGTTACAACAGAAAATGAATAGGACTTATATTATCATCAACTTAGGATACTAATAAGGTATGTAGAACACTCAGTATGTTAGTGTATGTAGTACCTGTTCTATATTAATTAAAGTGTACGGAATGCATATAGAGGGGAAGGCATTATGTAGTGATGTATTGTTGAGCATAGTAACGCTCATAGAAATTGTGTGTACTGCCATGGGCCACAAGGTAAACAACTCATACACCACAAGGGATGCTATGTAAAGACTTTAAACACAACAATTCCACTCCAGCCACTGTCAGTAGCAGGGTTTGTCCAACAAGTACGTGCCATAACAGTGGATAGTATATGTTGATATACTGTAACAGTAGGCATATGTATGGGCGTATAACTAAGAATAACATGTCTAAGGTGGTCCTGCTGTGCAATTATGATTTGCATTGTGGGATATTGTGGCAAAAATGTGAAATGTACAGTATTGTAGGTAGATATGTCTAATATTTTACATAGCATTACTGTTATGTTATGCAAACATCAGGTATGTCTATTGCATGTACAATACACAATAATAGGATACATATGACTTGTAGTTACTAGACAGTGTATCAGCATGATAGCTAATTGAAATGGAAGAGCTAGTCACTTATCCATGCACAAAGGACATGTAATAGCTTCATAGGTTTAGAGTTAGGTACTATGCTGTCTGGCCAAGGCTATTCGTAAGCCTAACTACAGTGTTTTCACTTGTGGCACCTCCCAAGGTTAGTGTCCTGTGCCTGTGAACAGCAGAGCCATTAATTTCCTGTGCCTCTGTACAGCAGAGCCACTGCAGTGATCCCTGGTGTACATGTCTGTCTACCATCCACCCATCAAGGTATCTCTTGAAGAGTGCTAGTGAGGGTCCCTGTCTGATGTACATAGGAATCATGTTCCAAAGCATGTTGAGTGTCCGGGTCAGGAATGTATCCCTCCAGCATGTCCTAGTCATCGTTTCATTTACGTATATATCCCAGAGCATGTGGCTTTCAGTGGCTTTTGCTTAAGTGGAGCATATCCTTCAAAACTGTTTTGGACATGGGCCTTGTATGTTCAGCAGAGATCAACTCTGAGTATGCGGTATGCAAACGAGTACAGTTGGGGTTTCTGTAGTTGGGCTGCATACGTCATCTTTCAGAGGTCAGTATTCCTCTTGGTGTGGTAATGTTGTGGTATTTAAAACCATTGCTGTTGTCTCGTAAGGTACATCTCAAATGGGGTGTTGTACCCTTTAATGTGTTTCATAAGTCATGAGTAGAGAGGCACAATGGCTGCCTTTGTTCTGGCTACAAACCCATTAGAGATTAGGGTGGCCACGTAGAAGGATATCCACACCACCTTGGCAATATGGTTATCAAAGGAGTGAATGCTATCTACTTGGGTTCAAAGATCCCTTATTATGTCTTATGTATGTAGGGGACTACCACCTATGTGATAGTCCACGGGTGATTGGTGTAATCCAAAGGGGATGTCTATGCACCTTGTGGCTTGCAGCTTGAGGCCATGTTATTAACACCAGATTTCCGTCCCAGTGACACCCTTATGGAGGGTGTCTGTATCAGCTGGGGAATCAATCATGGCCGCTAGTTTGCAGTCATCTGCAAACCTATTCAGGTTAAGTCCTCCTATGCTAGCCTGTACCTCAGAGAAGCATATACCGAACATGAGGGGCCCTATGACCAAGGACTGGGGGATGCCAATTGTAACTGATTTACAGTAGAAACTAGGGTATGCTACACTCACTGCGTGGGTTCTGTCCATGAGCCACTTTGCATAACATCTCATGATGTAGGGGTTAATGTGCAGGTGGATGTGTATGTTGCCAATACCAGAATGGGGAATGGTGTTGAAAGCCTTTGAGAGGTCAAGGTAGGCTGTGTGGACCTCCTTACCCTCATCTACTGCCTTAGTAACTGTCTCAAAGGACTCCACCAGGCTTAGGAGGCATGGTCTGGCCCTAACAAATCCAAACTGGGTGGGATCAATCGTTTGGAGGCCACCAACGTCTCTGTGAATGAGCTCCATGATGATGTGCTCCATAGCCTTTCAGAACAGTCTAGTCAGGTGTATAGGGCAATAGTTCCCCTGGTCCATTGTGGCATCACCTTTGTGGAGTGTGATAACTGTTGCTGTGCGCCATTCAGGGGCCACAATGCCTGATGCAAGGCTATTAGTGAATATGGTGCCGAAGTGGGGAGCCATTTCATTCTGAAGTTCATGGAAATCGCAGCCTGCGATGTTGTACGGTCACATGGATGCTGTGTTCCTGGCTTTAGAGAGTGCAGCCTTGAACTGTGTAGTTGTGATCGCAGGGACTCTGCATTGTTCCTGTATAGATATGGGCCCTTTAGGGTGTGAGAGGGGTGTAAAGATAGCACTGAACCTATCTGCCAGGATGTTGCCAGTATCAGTCGGTTCTGTAATGTTCATGCCTTACTGCTGTATGTCAGAGCAGATGTGGGTATCGCCATCGAGAGTAGTGACATACCTCTAGAACACTTTGTGGCAGTCCTTGGAATTAGTCGTGGTAATGCTTACATAGCTAGCTTTGGAGGATGTGATAAGGGATCTCAGATTCTTACTGAGGCTGACCAGGGAGCTTCTCCACTCATGGGATTGTACTTTGCTTTGCAACAATCTCCTCCTTCTGTAGTACATAATGTCCATGGCAGTGGACCACCAGAGTGATGTCCATTTTCTGGTGGGTACCGTCATGGCTCTGTTTGGGATAGCATGATCCATGCGGTCGTGTAAGTGCTAATTAAGTACAGTTGTGTATGATTCAGCGGTTGTAACTGTATTGTCCATCTGCACGGGTGTCATGACGTTTACTACTGCTGTCATAAGAAGCCTGAAGTTGGCTTTGTAGAAATATTGTACTGTGTTTTCCAAAAAGAGTGTGGTGCCGGGATGTGGATAGCAAGGGTGATTAGAGTAAGTTCGGATCTGACCAACGAGGAGATAACCCCAGGTGTGGCACACCAGTCACACATGTTGGTAATGACCAGGTCTAGGATATTGTTGGCCCTGGTGGTGGTGTGGATAAGTTGATCCAGGTGATTGGAGGTTATGAATCCCAGAAAGCATTGGCCTAATGTGTTGGTACATGAGTAGGTATCCCAGTTAATGGTGGGGTAGTGTCAGTCGCACATCAGTAGTGTCTGTTTGAACCCTACTTTCCAGTACACCAAGAAGTGAGGACCGTTAACCGTGGGGTATGGTCTAGAGATCTGTAGCAAGCTACAATTTGTATAGCAGTTATGACCAGAGTTAGTTGCACTTGGATTACCTCTGATGCATTGTGCTAAGCAACCAGCCTGGAGGTGTGGATATCCTTGGGAAATATGGACACACCACTGCCGTGGGTGTTCCGATCCTGGTTACATGTCTGAAAGATGTGGTATGAGTAATAGCCTGGTAGTGCAGGGGTGCTCTCAGGAGCCTAGAAGCAGGTCCCAGTTACTGCACAGATATCGAAGTGGTCCATTACAAGGAGTGCCTTGGGTGAGTATGTTTGAGATGAAGATGTCAAGCATTGAGTAGCATTACCCTCAGGTTTTGCTTGCCTGTTCCTGTTATGGTGGTGAATATGTTATTTAAACCATGCCTAAAACAGGCACTATAGGAGCAGCAAGAGCCTTAGCCATTATCCATAATCCCAGGGCTGACAGGTGCAGGCCATCTGTGCCAAAGCATCGTGTTCTGTCAACCATGTCATTCAAAGCAGACAGATACTGGATACCCTTGGAATGACACCAGAAGCATAGCCAATTGTTGAAGTAAATAATTTTGTCCTTGTACTGTGTTATCAGTCTGGATGATGGCCGAATGCTACTCAGGGCTACAGCGATACCTGCCTGGGCTACAAGATCGGAGAGCTATTCAATGTCTCTTTACATGTAGTCCAGGAAGGTACATCTCAGGGCATTCACACTAACATGGAGAATGACACAGTCTTATTGTACCTGTTACAGAGTGACCTGAGTGCATAGGTTATGTTGCAAATCCTGTTACCCGACACAGCTGACAGTAACTATCACCTTGTGTAGCCTGCTGAGTGGGACATCAGTGTGACTGCCTATAGAGTCACCTATGACTAGTGTGTTTGGTACGTTATATCGCCCTATTGGCTGTGGTTGATGGGCACACTGAGTTTGTGAGCTATAAGTAATTGGTGTTGTGTTGGGGGATGGGGACCGCCTACGTTTCTGCTTTGGAGTTCTCTGTAGCCTAGACAGAGTAGTATTGAGAGGCTCCGTAAATGTTGTAGTCTTACTATGTGTGACCTGTGGTGGTGGAGATCTAGTGAGACTATGTGATGATTGTGGTGTGGTGCAAACGTTTAACATCCCCACATGATTGTCAGGTTCAGTCTGTGTTGGAGAGAGCTTTACCTCCAACATGGCTAGATATGTGCATCTCCCACAGGTTGTAGTGTTGTATGTTAGGAGGGAAGTCTTAACTGTGTACATGAGACAATTTCTATATTGCCTCATGATGCCCATATTCATCATATAGACAGGCAATAACACTGGGAATTGGCACTTGGACATGCCTGAATATTTAACTATTTCCCACTAGATATGTCAAGAAAGTGTGTACAAGAGCTGTTTTACTCTAAGCAAACAGGAAATGTAAGTACAAACAGTGTTTACCTGCAGGTAATGAGGAGGATTAATGTTTACCGTAAAGGTAAAAGTATCAAAAATATTTTGGAAGGTGGCTTGAAAATTCATTTTAACAACAAAAGTAATAAACCAAAGAAAGGGCTATATAAATGTGGAAAATGTAACTATTGTTCACATTTATTTTGTGGAGATACCCTGTTTTTACAAGCAAGGAATTTAACACTGCATTTAAATACATTTGCTAATTGTGACACAAATGGAATACTTTATATTGCCCTTTGTAAAGAATGTCCATCTTTTTATGTAGGAAAGAGTGAAAGAAGGCTTAGGCAAAGAATATACGAACATCTTTATGATGTCAAATTAAAAAGTGACAAAAATGCACTTAGCAAACATGCCTTTTGTTAAAGAATGTTTCCC
>NC_056732.1:417238974-417265981 GCF_019279795.1 Protopterus annectens
GTTTTTGACGATTTGGGTGCCAAACCCAAACGAACGGTTCCCAAGAAAACCTATGCTATGAGCATGAACACTGTTAATACAGGTACTGTACCATTCCGAAAAGACTGTAATTCACATCAACAAAACACAGAGTGGAATTTAAATAATTTTTTAGTTCAAAATGTAGATTTTTGTGCTAATTTTAACAAAGTATACAACCATAAAAGGTGGAATGCCAGTAATGATGAAAACGGAACTTTAAAGGAATCTATTATATTGTTTGGTAATAAACTGAAAGCTTTGAAAAGTGTACAAATGGATAATGTTTATTTAAAACAATGTATAGATGCGAAGATTGTTCCTATGGGACTTAGGTTTTTCAAGTACCCATTAGGTATTGAGATGAATGACGAGAATATAGTGGAATGTATTAACATGTTTGACAATTTTGGCTTCTGCTTTATGAAATTTATAATATCTTGCAATGACAGAAAAATCTGCTGTTTGTTATCTGAAGTAGAGGAATTAAATGTTAACATTATTAATGATTTGCTGTATGAAGAATATGAAATGTTATACAATAGTCAATTCACTTGGGTGGAAAAGGTCATACACAAACAGTATGAGAGAAAATGTAAAAAAATGCATAGAGATAGACAGCAATATGACAATAAGGAGGCATATAAGTGGGTTAAATGTAAAAAAGATAATGTTTATAAAAGTAGGAAACAGTACAATGCACATAGGGACTACAATTTTGGAGCAAATGGAAGACCCCATTTTAATAATGTGAACAACAAAAAGGATGAAGGAGATTTTTTAGAAGAAAGAGAAACATGGAAAGATGCAGAAGTGAGGCAGGGCAAGATATATTACAATTGGAGAGAGGACCAAGGAAGAAACCAGCAAAAAAACAAATGGGGAACGGAACGGAGAAAAGATATAACATACTAAAACACAATGAAGTTCATTACAGTTTAGGTGAATACAATATTTTTAACTATACACACCTAGACATTAAAGAAGAACATTTCCAGTTATTTACTAAGGGAATGAAATTTGTCCCCAACAAGACAATTAATATAGTAGAACATGTCATAGACTTTAAGAAATATATACGTAAAATAAACCTTCGTGTACTGTTAGAAGGTAAGCAGAACAAAGCGAGGGGTGAATTTAGTAAGAGAAGCACTTACACCCCACCTTTGAACAATACCTTAGCTATATTTGTAAAGTTGGTAATTGATGAAATGTATGCATATGCGAATAAATGTAAAAACAATAAAATGAAATACAATTTAAGTTATACTGAACATAATTTACTTAAGGACTTAAAAATGAATTGCAATGTGCGTATTATGAAACCTGACAAGGGAGGGGGTGTTGTGCTGTATGACGGGACGGAATACATTAACAAAATTAATTGTATATTATTAAATTCTGGAAATTATGAAATTTCATCCATTAATGAAGTAAACATAGGTTATCGTAAAATTGACTTGTTTTTGGAAGAACTGTTGTTAGACGAAAGAATTGATGCTGACATGTATAATTATTTAAAAATTGAGTTTCCTGTTATTAGTACTATGGTAGGGATACCTAAAGTACACAAAAATGTGAATAATCCCCCATTTCGTCCTATCATATCTGATAACAGATCTAAAACCTTCCTTTTTGGATCTGTAATAGACAAATGGTTAAAGCCTTCATATAAAAACACTAGACACCTATTGAAAGACTCATGGGACTTCTTAGGGAGACTAACACCCAACTTGTACACCACAAGTATACATCTGGTCACTATTGACGTAGTAGACCTTTTTTCCAGCATCCCTTTGGATGAAGGGATGAGGAGATTTAGCAACAGCATTGACAAGTATAGTACCTTAGATTGGGACAAGAAGTTACTAGTGATGGAATTCATTGACATTGTGTTAACACACAATTATGTGTATTTTGAAGGTGAATATTACAGACAGTGCAAAGGGGTAGCTATGGGAGCGGCTTGCGCTCCCATATTTGCTAATTTGTTTCTACTAGATTGGGAGAATGAATACATTTTGCAAACTGAATGGAAAAGTTATATTAACCTATACACGAGATTTTTGGATGATGTATTTATAATTGGAATGGGGGAGAGGTCAAACTTAATGAGTTCATGAAATATTTAAACACTAGAAGTGACTTCTTGAAATTCACGTTTAATATGGACTCTAATTCCATATCATATCTTGACACTTGTATAAGTATTGGACATGAAGGATTTAAGTCTAAAATATTCAGAAAGAACACCTTCAGCAACTCATATTTACAATATACCAGCTGCCATCCCTATTTACAAAAAATAAGTATAATAAAGGGACAATTTATCAGAGCAGCGAGGATGACATCTGATTTTGCTGACTTGTTAGTTGAATTGGACTTTATAGGAGAGATGTTTAGAACCAGGGGATATCCAGGCAACATGATTACTGAACTAAAAGAATATGTAGTCAGTAACAGGGACACCCGGTACAAACCCATTTTGGGGTCAGTTGTGCAAGATACATTAAAAGTGGCAGAGAACAATAGTAAGAGCAATGTCAACAATTATTCTGGGGCATGTATCCTACAGTTTGCACCTCATATACAAGATATAAAGGAAATAGTGGAAAGGAACTGGAATGTGTTGAGAATAGACAATAGTATATATAATATTATTGGAACAAGACCTTCATTCATATATAGAAATGGATTTAAATGAGTTTAAGCACAAAATTAAGGACGGTAAGAGGAAGGATATGCAGATGGGCACACAAAAATGTGGGACATGTAACCAGTGTATCTATATTATAAATACTAAGAAGTTGTTGTTAGAGGACATTAACACTACTGAAGTTATGTTCCAAAGGGGTAATTGTAGAACATCCCACATAGTATACCTAGCTAAATGCACGAAATGTGCCTGTTTCTACGTAGGCAAAACTGATAGATGTCTTCGAAACAGGATATACAACCACTATTATTGTATTAAAAGGAGAGAGGAAAAAAATGCCTTATGGAAACACTTAAAAGGAAACGAAAGTTGTGACAGGTTTCTTTTTGGCATTTTGGAGATTGTACATCCAAACCCTAGGGGGGGTTGTATCAAGAAAAAACTAGGTGAAAGAGAAGTAAGGTGGCAGATAAAATTGAATGCCTCCATGTATCCTGGTTTAAATGAAAATATTTCAATTAAACCTATTTTGGACCATAATACACATTAATACATGACTATAAGGCACTACTGTCAATTACATATGATTTAATTCCCATATTGTATTTTACAGCAAGTAAGTTTTATTGACATTTTGAACATGTTCATTTTAGTACTAAAAATCTGAGTTACAAGCTATTGATTATATTTAGGGAACATACATATTACACACTGTTTTCAGACTTACACCTAGTAAGGGTAGTAGTGTATTTATTCATCAGTTTAAAGCACAGGGCACTTTTAAGCACTTTAAAGTATTTTTAATTACTTTAAATTTTCTAATTACATTTTTTTTATTGCTTGTTAACACAACTAGGTAAATGGATTGGCTGCTTGGGTCTATATTAACTCAAGCAATTAATTGTGAAGTTGTTCTGAGGAAGTCTACTTGTGTGTAGATGAAAGCGCTCAACTACTGTGGTTTTATCGAATAAAGTGGATTTTTTTATCTTCGAGTGCCTGTGCTTTTACGTGCTACTACCTAGAACAGTTTGGTTGCTTACATTTGTTTTCACAGTTGACTGTTCTGGTACATATCTATTTTTCTAAATATAAAAAAGTGTCAAGCTGATAAAACTGACAAGCTTGAGAAAGACAAGAAGGAGTCTGAAGCTGGCCCAGATTATAAGCCATATTTAGTCAGTGGTAATATGGGGACTGCAACTGCAAAAGAATAAGAACAACAAATCCAAAGCACCAATGAGGTGAGAGAATTGGAAAATGAAATTTGTTTTAGGTTCATAGGTGTTTACTAGGCTAACAACCACATGGGCCTTTTTCGGCCTAGCCATGCATCCCACATCTATGATGAGTTCTGATACCCTTGATAAGTGTAAGCACGGGCCTGGGCGATGAACCATTTATAGGTTACCTGTTTACATTAGAGTCATGGCTGCCACACCAGGGATGAAGTTCTGGTTTCCCATCCAATTTTCCAATTTGCACTTGAATTGGATTAGGGAGGAACTAGGAGCCTGTTCCATAGATGGGGTAGTCCCTGGGATACATACCTAACTCTCCAGCAGGTCTATTTATATCACAGGCAAGGTTTAAGTCTTTAGAATGGTTAATTCTGCTACTGCTTGTTTTGTGGATATGCAGGAGGTCCATCAGAGTAGGTCTGACAATGTCCTGTATGCCAGTCATAGATCTCCCCTTAAAACCCTGTAAGAGACAGAATACAAGGATAGGGCCTTGAGGCGGTCTGCATAAGACATATTACCTACTCCCTGTATTCTTTTAATGAGGAACCTCTGTGGACGTTCCATTTGTTGGATATGCCTGGTTAGGTACATACTAAAGGGTGCATTGTACTCAGTGATAGGTCTGATGAATGCCAAATACAATGGAACAATGTCTTCCTTGGACTTAGATGACATACATTTGTTTATAAGTTGTGCAACACAGAATGATTTCCTCACAATTGTAGACACATGATATTCAAAGGCTAGACTGCCATCTGTTTGTGTCTCTAAGTCCCTGACTACTGGGTCAACTCTAAGGGGTGTTTTGTCAATATGATAGTTACCAGGGGATGGATGACTTCCCAAAGGATACTATTATGCATTTCTTGGCATTTAGTTTTAGTCCTTGGCTCTGACACCAGTTATTTGTCTGTGTCAGGCCCTCCTGGAGAACATTTGTGTCAGTGTGAGATTCAGTGACAGCTCCTAATTTGCAACTATCTGCAAATTTAGTTAGCCAGAGACCACTGACATTGGTCTTGATTTCTGAGAAGTGAATGCCAAAAAGGAGCTGTTCAAGGACTGATCCCTGAGGGACTCCATTTGTGACTGGCCTCTTTGTAGAGGTGGACTCCCCAGTTCTAACTTCCTGGGTCCTGTCTGTGAGCCAGTTGGCTATCCACCAGGTGGTATACGGGTTTGTATCTAACCTCCTGAGTTTGTCAACAATGCACGAGTGGGGTATCATGCCAAATTCCTTGGCCAGATCAAGGTAGGCAGAGTGAACGATTTTGTCCTCATCCATTGCTTTGGTAACCTTCTCATCAAATGACACCAGGACCAGGAGAGCCCAGACATTCATCTAGGGCAACTGCAAAAAAGCATTAAATGGCTTGAATCATGGAAGGAGCCATTCACAAAGAAAGGAGACAATTCAGTCCAAAACAGAAAATACTCAGAGTCCAGGAGAATGCTGCAGCCAAAATAGTAGCAACAGACTCAGTGAACTTACCAGAACTGTCTTGCAACAACAACAGAAACAAGAATTTCTATTGCAATTCATAGGAGAAACCCTAATAACCAGAATCTGAGATGGAGATGGCATCTCTGTATCAAGACATTGTGGGATTATTAAAGATTTCTTTTCTTAATGATCCACAGTGTGTACAGGCTGGAAGACAGGAGGAAGCTGCAATCACTGGACTAATAACTTTTAAGGCAATTAATCTTTGAAAAAATACATAAGTGAGACTGACATTATCTTATTAAAAAGTTCTGACATTTATCCCCAGATGAAAGTCTGAAGGATTAGAGCAATAGACACATTTATTTCATTAAAAATGTTTTTAGGCATTCAGCAGGGGCGGCTCATGCTATAGGACTGCAGGACTGTAACCCTCCCACCTATTAAACAAAAAAGTAAAAAGTAAAGAAACACAACAACAAAGTACAGAAAACATATTTACAAATGCCGTAATTCCTAGAAGTACTCTGTGTACACACAGGGACACTCTCAGACTGCTTTCTCAGCAGCCTAGATAGGGGGAAAGGCATCTCTGCCCCGCAGATGCCCAGTAGTCTGTGCAGTGGTGACATCACAGAATGGAGGCACTCCAGACTGCAGCAGCAGGCTGCACCAATCAAGGTGCATTTAGCTAGCACAAGGTGCACTGGACCAATCACGCTGCAGCTAATGTACACAGGACTTGAGCTTCATGTGTGTGTGTGTGTGTGTGTGTGTGTGTGTGTGTGTGTGTGTGTGTGTGTGTGAAATGCCCCAGTTGCTATATACTGATGGCTAGAGATAACTCATGGTGGTGTGGTAGGGAATACCTCCAGCTTGCACCCTGTACCTTGTATGCAGGTGGCAAAGTCCTGAATTCTCTACCCACTACCATTTGTAAAAAAATTTGCAGATTTTTGCCTCATGTTTGTTCTGTTCTGTTCCTCATAAAATCTGTGGTTTCTATTTTTTTGGTAGTCAGTCAGTGGTGCAAGGGTAGCATTGTTGCCTGATAGTTACAGCTTCTCTGGTTTGATTCTTGGCTGGGTTGCTTTCTGCGTGGAGTCTGCATGTCCTCCCATCTTAGTACAGATGTTTGCCTCATATTTGTTCTGTTCCTCTTAAAATCTGTGGTTTCTGTATTTTTGTTTCTATACACAGTCAGTGGTGCAGTGGTAGCATTATTGCCTGACAGCTACAACTTCTTTGATTTGATTCTTAGCTGGGATGCCTTCTGTGTGGAGTCAGCATGTTCTCTCATCTTACAACATGTGTCTGGAGTGTTTCTCTCTTGGCCTGTGCTGAAAATTGGCTTTTGTTCCAAGTTGGAATTTCCTGGTTAACAAATGTTTAATAAAAATGACAGGCATTTGAATTTCAGACTAAATATTCTTCAGAAAGTACATGGTAACACAAAACCTTTTATTCTAGCAATTTTCTAAGTTTATAAGATAGATATTTGAAATCTGTCCCTATTTTTTTGGACTGTATTCTCCCATTATTGGCTTTATCCAGGTTTTTTGTGCTAAAGTTGAGATGTATGGTGAGAACTGAATTCACTAAATGGTAGCTATTTAAGTTTCAGGCTTCCTCTTTTTAATAAAACAGCTGATTTGGCATAGTGGTATGTTGCTCTGACTGTTTTCCACAGGTTCCTGGGTTCCAGACTAGGCAGTAATATATCTGGTGGTAACACGGCATTTTATTCTAGCAACTTTCCAACATTATACAAGCAATGTTTAAAATGTGTCCCTGATTTTTGGGCTTTTGCCCCCCCCCCTCCAATAAATGTTGGCTTCCAGATTTCTTGTGCTGCAAAGTTCAGAGATACAGCTGAATGTCAAATAGATTTTACAAGGAGCTGAGAGCTGCAGGGGAACAAGATTAGTGCTGCTTATGGCAAGTCTGCTTGTATTGTTAATAGCACAACAGGTAATGCACTTGCTTTTGATGCAGAAGGCTGTGGGTTCTACTCCCACAGTAGGTAGATGCATTGCTGATACTGTACTGTGTTGTAAAGAGGGGTGGATGCTGCAGTCCTTTTTGGCGATTAGGGGTCGCCACAGCGGATCAGCTGTCCGCTCATGATTGGCAGTGGAGTTTTACAGTGTCGAGTTGCCAGCCCGGCTCCCAACCTTCCAAAGAAGGCACACACATGCACACACTCACACCTAGGGCCAATTTAGTGTGTTCAATCCACCTACAGCATGTCTTTGGGATGTGGGAGGAAACCGGAGCACCCGGAGGAAACCCACGCGACCACAGGGAGGACATGCAGACTACGCACAGAAGGCACCCCAGCTGAGGATCGAACTTTTTTTGTATGGGGGGGGGGGTCAAGGCCACTGTTACATTCCCTCATAGAACTGGGAAAAGTATACTGTAATATCTTTACTTCAAACCATATTTTTTCATAATAGTTAAGGATTCTTTGGAAAGGGTGCTATAATGTCCACTGAAAGGAATAAATGCCAGTGAATATAGATTAAGTTTAGAAATCCACATGGATCAGTAATAGTAGGGAATGTGCATGACTCCAGTGTTGACTGTGTTGTTTTTTACAGTAAGTCTTCTCATTGTTGTTGGTGCTTTACTAGCACGGCCATGTTTATTTTCTTGACTGGTGACTTTTGTAACATTGCGCTCTTTACTGGACAGAACACATCATGAAGGTGAATCACATGTCTCAGAAAACAGTAAACTGAAGCAAGAGCATGAGCTGACATGCCGTTAGTGGGAAACCAACCACACCTATGAGGTTACACTTTCTTTTATCGTTGTGCTGGTATCATGAACATGTTTTATTTTTGGCTAACTTTACTTTCACTGACATCTGCAGTTACTTCCTTGCTTTTTTGTATTCTTTTGTTCCCACCCTTTCTGCTGACCATCAGTCCTCAATGATCAGTCAGCCCATTTAGACCTCTTAGGGCAAGAGCGTAATGTGGAGGTGGCCATTAACACAACCATCAATGTTTTCCTATTAAGTCCTAACTTCTCTCATTGAGGGCTATCATACACATCCATATTATTAAAAGGACCTACTATGCCTATCCCTTAGATGGCAGTGTTTTCAATCATATCTAAATAAGGGGGCAACCATTGGCTTGATAAAGAAGCCCACAGCTCTAGTTATAGCTGTCTCACCTGCAAGCCATCACTTATATGCAGTGAAACAGCTACTGGACCACCAGTACCCCCTCCTCTGAAAAAGTAGGCAAGCTAGCATTTACTACTCACTTATCTTCCCCTACCAGACTTTTCTAATGTCTGGACTTTTTATCAAACTCAGATTGTCTGGCTCATAATAAACTAAATTCCTCCTCTTCACACCTTCCAGTAAATCTCCCCACATAGACTTTACTATAACATCTAAAAATGGCACACCTATATCACAAGATCCTATTACCAAACTACTCGGCATTACCATTGATAACAACCTTAACTTTGATACCCATATAGGCAACACATTGAAAACTATTAACAAAAAAATAGGCTCTCGTTACAGAATCAGATATTTCCTCACTCCAGAATCTAGAACAACTATAGCCCACTCCCACCTTATCTCACCCCTTCTCTATGCCTCTCCCATATTTACCAACTTATCAAAAAAGAATATTTTGAAATTAGAAAACTCCTACCACAACATAGCCAGATTTGCCACAGGCAACCCTTACAGAACCCACCACTGTACTAATCTAAAACAACTAGGCTGGCTTGAATTTCAGCAGCAACTAAAAATTAATCAACTAGGCATAGCCCATCAAATTCTTTATCAACCTGACAAAACACCTATACTATCTACTCTTATTCACCCCTACCATAACCTAAAGTCCCTAAGATCTGCACACAAACTTCTTGTAGATACTGACAAAGCAAACAACAAGGCCGGAGATTCCCTTTTCTCTAACACTGTTGGAAAAGATTGGAACCTTCTTCCCTCTGAGCTTTCTACTATTCCCTCAAAATCTCTCTTTAAAAAGAAACTCAAGCTCTACCTTAAAACACAATGGCTGTGCCCCTGTACTAATCCTGATTAACTTTATTTCTTGACCCCTTACTAAACTTCTCATCTTTAGAACCCCAAATCTATTTCATTTTCCACTGATCCATATATCCTTCTTACTTTCTATTTATAATAACAAAAAAAAAAAAAAAAGAGGATGTACTTACATAACTGCCATCTTCTTACTTTCCTGTATCCCTGCTCTCTGTACATTATGATAGTATTCTACAGGTATGTCTCGTGTTACAATATTTTTGTCGTTTATTTTCTAACTACTGCATGTTTATATCTTATAACTATGTCACTAGTTAGAATGTCTTAATTTATCTGGTTACTTTACATGTATTTCTTTAATGGGATTTCATTTATTTTCATTTATTTTCATTATAATTTTTAATTTTTGGAGCTTATCTCCCCAGGCCTCTACTGAAAATGGACATATATCCAGCTAGACTAGCCCGGTCAACAAATGTAAAATAAAATAAAATAAATAAAAATAAATAAATAATCAGACCTTTATCCCTCAATGCCACAGTGGCAGATATTCCTTATTTAACATATTCTAAGGGAATACTTCTAAAATCTGGATCTTCAAGAAGTACGTAGGCACAATGGATTCTGGAAATTAGGGCAAATGATGGCTATTACCCAGATTAAGGCAGACAGACTATTATTACTTCCAGAAACCATTTTGTTTTGCATCCTCAGTAACATAGTTAGAGTCACTCAAGAGCTACCTGCAAAATAGCAGTAAAGCAGCAAAGTTTAGGATGCAAACAAAATGAGAGGTAAAACTGCATTCCTTTCATGAAGCTGTCAGATATGCATTAGAAGGCACTATATAAGCAGCTACACAAGAGGCAAAGTATAACCTCAATGGACTTAGTGCTAGGGTGACTACCGAGGCATGGCCCAAGGGGAATATTTCATGCAACCTGTTAACTCATTTGCCGAAACAAATAAGCTATCAGCATATAAGGTATATTATAAATGCATTTTGTCAAGGAGGTAGGACTTAATACTGTACTTATGGAATTCTGTCAGGTATTATATGCAGCTGTGGTTTCTCTATCTTTAAATTATAAGCAAAAGACCAATTTCTTGCAAGTAGATCTATTACACAAGATTTGTTTGCCGCAGCTGATTTCTATGACAGTGGTAATAGACACAGTTTACAGCCAAGCAAAATGTAAGGTGCTGGGGCCGGATGACCGCCACAATAGAAATATATAGCTTGTTCATGACCCTTTGGTTAGAACCCCAAAAGAAGGTGAACCCCTTTGCCCTGTGGTACCAACATCCATTATCACAGTTCTTCCAAAACCTAGTGAGGATAAGTCAAAGATATGCAGCTATTAGCATACTGATTTAATGTCTGGCTTCAGAGTTTGTACTGAATTGCTAGCCTAGAAATTACAGCAGTTTTTTTCCCCTAGCTGATTTAAGAATTGCAAACTAGATTTCTTAAGTTTATAGGGTAGTACTAGGCTAACTGCCATTATGGGCCATTTTAAGCTTAGCCAATTACCCCATGTCAGAATCAAACCCTGCACCTTGTGTTTCTCAGGTAAGCACCTTAACCATTATGCCAACCTCCCACCCCAAGGCCAGTCTTCTTTCAGGCCAATCTACAGTTGATCACCTTTGAGTTATGTCCACTCATATACAGTTCATGCTATACAAACTAGACTCAGCTGTGGCTGTGATTGCAGATTTAAAAAAAAGCTGTTGATTCCATCTGCATCATCTGCTTGGAGAGAGTCTTGGTGAAATTAAGGATACCTAAAGAGTTTGTATCTACTCTATAAATTCTGTATAGTAACCTTCAGGCAACAACTTTAACAGAGTCCACATTGTCTCCAACTTTGAAGATCTGCAGCATTCAGGGATGTCTGCTGTCCATGATCCTTCTCTTCTGGCAATTGAGTACAACAGTACTGGCTGCAGACCTAGATCTTTCTCAGTGGACAGAGCTGAATGGACAAAGTAGATGAAATTGTGGCAGCAATCCTCTTTGTGGACAAATGCCATTTTTTTCCCAATCTAATAATGGATGCATCACTAAAAATAAATATTTGCTGGAATTCACAGAATTTTTAGGACCACAGTTAAGAAGAACAAAACATATCTGTTTACTAAAAAACAAACAGTACTGAAATCTAAAAATTAAAAGTATGAACTGTGAAGTTGATGGAGTGTTGGCCAGCAAAAACATCAGGGAACTCTGATACATAGCTCCCCCAGGTGAAATGTTAGATATGGACCTAACTGAAGTATAGCAGGATTTGTATATGTGGGCACATTTGTGAATGTGTCTCAACCTTTGTCTCTCTTTGTCTCTCTATCTTAGGCAAAGTGGTAGCTATTAATGCATTCTAGGTACCACTGATGGTTGATGTAGTCATATCCACAGCATTTTAGTGTCTCCTTACCATAAATGTTTGTTGAGAATTAAAAATACGATAGTTAGCTTTGTCTGGCGACATGGGAGATATAAAATTAGATCTCATTTTTTAGTTGCAAGTAGTCTTAAAGGATGGCTTGCATGTCCAGAAGTGCTTAGATATGCTGCAGTATTCACTATCCAGAAGATGTGACTGTTTTACTAATGTTTACCTAGCAGGACCCATGTAGAAGTAAATCCACTCCATAGCAATACTCCTCAGTGATTAGCTGGTACATTTCAGCTTTGCCTGAATCTTTCAGAGAGTGCAGTGTTATCAGTTGCATCCATGCTGTGTTACAGCTTTTGTACAGATGAGTATTGTATGCAGAACAAGACTGACAAGGATCCTTGTATGGGATCACCCTCAATTTAGCTTCTCTCCAATAGTAAAACACCAATCTTTGACTCCATTCCAGCTGAAATCTACAAGACAAGGGGACCAGTCTTTTTACAGAAGCTCACTGAGCTCTTCCAGACCATGTGGCAACAAGAAGTTATCCCTCAGGAGATAAAAGATCCCTCCATTGTCCAGCTCTGCAAGAGAAAGGGAAAGAGGCCGTCTTTGCCCACAAAATCCTTGCCAGAGTTCTCCGCAACTGCCTCATTCAACACATGGAAGATGGACATCTGCCAGAGAGTCAGTGCGGCTTTAGAGAAGGCTGAGGAACACTGGACATGATATTGGCAGCATGTCACATTCAGGAGAAGAGCCAGGAATAAAACAGGGACCTTTACACAATGTTCGTGGAACTGACCAATGCTTTTAACACTGTCAGTCGTGAGGGGCTATGGCGGATCATGGAGAAGTTTGGCTTCCCAGGCAAATTCATCAGTATGGTGCGCCAGTTCTATGATGGCATGTTTGCTCGAGTACTGGATGATGGAGACTCCTCTGATGCGTTCCCAGTCACCAATGGAGTCAAGCAAGGCTGTGTATTGCCAACCATGCTGTTCAGCTTGAAATTCTTGGCCATGCTGGCAGATGGCTTCTGCAATGACGAAGAAACCAGCATCAAGATCAGATGCAGGACTGATGGCAGGCTCTTCAACCTGCGGAGGCTACAGGCCAAGACCAAGGTTAAAGAGGACGTTGTGTGTGATTTCCTGTTTGCAGATGACTGCACACTCAATGCTGCTACAAAGACCCAGATGCAACAAAGCATGAACTGCTTTTCCACTGCCTGCAGAAACTTTGGCCTCACAATTAATACCAAGAAGACTGAGGTTTTGCATCAGCCTGCACCGCAGAAGACATATGCAGAATCAACTATCACCACTGAAGGTGAGATCCTGAAGGCTGTTGACAAGTTTACATACCTCGGCAGCACACTCTCCAGATTTGTGAACACTGACGATAAGGCAGACAGACGCATTGCCAAGGGAAGTTCTGCATTTGGACCATTGTGGGAGTTAGTGTGAGAGAGGAGAGGCAGCAAACTGTCCACAAAGCTGAAGGTGTACAAGGCAGTCATACTTCCCACACTATTGTATGCCTGTGAGACATGGACTGTGTATAAGTCATACTGCCCACACTATTGTGTGCTTGTGAGACATGGACTGTGTATGAGTATACTGCCCACACTACTGTATGCCTGTGAGACATGGACTGTGTACGGGTCATACTGTACACACTACTGTATGCCTGTGAGACATGGATTGTGTATGAGTCATACTGCTCACACTACTGTATGCCTGTGAGACATGGACTGTGTATGAGTCATACTGCCCACACTACTGTGTGCCTGTGAGACGTGGACTGTGAATGAGTCATACTGTCCACACTACTGTATGCCTATGAGACATGGACTGTGTATGAGTGTCATGTCATACTGCCCACACTACTGAGTGCCTGTCAGACATGGACTGTGTATGAGTCATACTGCCCACACTACTGTGTGCCTGTGAGACATGGACTGTGTATGCATCATACTGCCCACACTACTGTGTGCCTGTGACACATGGACTGTGTATGAGCATCATGTCATACTGCCCACACTACTGTATGCCTGTGCGACATGGACTGTGTATGAGCATCATGTCATACTCCCCACACTACTGTGTGCCTGTGAGACATGAACTGTGTAAGAGCATCACCTGTGAGACATGGACAGTGTATGAGTGTCATGTCATACTGCCCACACTACTGTGTGCCTGTGAGACATGGACTGTGTATGAGCATCATGTCATACTGCCCACACTACTATGTGCCTGTGAGACATGCACTGTGTATGAGCATCACCTGTGAGACATGGACAGTGTATGAGTGCCATGTCATACTGCCCACACTACTGTGTGCTGTGAGACATGGACTGTATATGAGTCATACTGTCCACACTACTGTATGCCTATGAGACATGGACTGTGTATGAGTGTCATGTCATACTGCCCACACTACTGTGTGCCTGTGAGACATGGGCTGTGTATGAGTCATACTGCATAAACTACTGTGTGCCTGTGAGACATGGACTGTGTATGAGTGTCATGTCATACTGCCCACACTACTGTGTGCCTGTCAGACATGGACTGTGTATGAGTCATGCTGCCCACACTACTGTGTGCCTGTGAGACATGGACTGTGTATGCATCGTACTGCCCACACTACTGTGTACCTGTGACACATGGACTGTGTATGAGCGTCATGTCATACTGCCCACACTACTGTATGCCTGTGCAACATGGACTGTGTATGAGCATCATGTCATACTGCCCACACTACTGTGTGCCTGTGAGACATGAACTGTGTATGAGCATCACCTGTGAGACATGGACAGTGTATGAGTGCCATGTCATACTGCCCACACTACTGTGTGCTGTAAGACATGGACTGTGTATGAGTCATACTGCCCACACTACTGTGTGCCTGTGAGACATGCACTGTCTATG
The DNA here is from genome assembly GCF_019279795.1 of Protopterus annectens. Lineage (NCBI taxonomy): Eukaryota > Metazoa > Chordata > Ceratodontiformes > Protopteridae > Protopterus > Protopterus annectens. The sequence goes on from NC_056732.1 coordinate 417,253,711, forward strand.
AGTCATACTGTCCATACTACTGGATGCCTGTGTGACATGGACTGTGTATGAGCATCATGTCATACTGCCCACACTGCTGTGTGCCTTTGAGACATGGACCATGTATGAGCGTCATGTCATACTGCCCACACTACTGTATGCATGTGAGACATGGACTGTGTATGAGTCATACTGCCCACACTACTGTGTGCCTGTGAGACATGGACCGTGTATGAGCATCATGTCATACTGCCCACACTACTCTGTGCCTGTGAGACATGGACTGTGTATGAGCGTCATGACATACTGCCCACACTACTGTATGCCTGTGAGACATGGACTGTGTATGAGTCATACTGCCCACACTACTGCATACCTGTGAGACATGGACTGTGTATGAGTCATACTGCCCACACTACTGTGTGCCTGTGAGACATGGACAATGTATGAGTCATACTTCCCACACTGCTGTGTGCCTGTGAGACATGGACTGTGCATGAGTCATACTGCCCACACTACTGTGTGCCTGTGAGACATGGAGTGTGTATGAGTGCCATGTCATACTGCCCACACAACTGTGTGCCTGTGAGACATGGACTGTGTATGAGCATCATGTCATACTGCCCACACTACTGTGTGCCTGTGAGACATGGACTGTGTATGAGCATCAAGTCATACTGCCCACACCACTGTGTGCCTGTGAGACATGGACTGTGTAAGAGTCATACTGCCCACACTACTGTGTGCCTGTGAGACATGGACCATGTATGAGTCATACTTCCCACACTGCTGTGTGCCTGTGAGACATGGACTGTGCATGAGTCATACTGCCCACACTACTGTGTGCCTGTGATACATGGAGTGTGTATGAGTGTCATGTCATACTGCCCACACAACTGTGTGCCTGTGAGACATGGACTGTGTATGAGCTTCATGTCATACTGCCCACACTACTGTGTGCCTGTGAGACATGAACTGTGTATGAGCATCACCTGTGAGAAATGGACAGTGTATGAGTGCCATGTCATACTGCCCCCACTACTGTGTGCTGTGAGACATGGACTGTGTATGAGTCATACTGCCCACACTACTGTGTGCCTGTGAGACATGCACTGTCTATGAGTCATACTGTCCATACTACTGTATGCCTGTGTGACATGGACTGTGTATGAGCATTATGTCATACTGTCCACACTACTGTGTGCCTGTGAGACATGGACCGTGTATGAGCATCATGTCATACTGCCCACACTACTGTATGCCTGTGAGACATGGACCGTGTATGAGTCATACTGCCCACACTACTGTGTGCCTGTGAGACATGGACCATGTATGAGCATCATGTCATACTGCCCACACTACTCTGTGCCTGTGAGACATGGACTGTGTATGAGCGTCATGACATACTGCCCACACTACTGTATGCCTGTGAGACATGGACTGTGTATGAGTCATACTGCCCACACTACTGCATACCTGTGAGACATGGACTGTGTATGAGTCATACTGCCCACACTACTGTGTGCCTGTGAGACATGGACAATGTATGAGTCATACTTCCCACACTGCTGTGTGCCTGTGAGACATGGACTGTGCATGAGTCATACTGCCCACACTACTGTGTGCCTGTGAGACATGGGTGTGTATGAGTGCCATGTCATACTGCCCACACAACTGTGTGCCTGTGAGACATGGACTGTGTATGAGCATCATGTCATACTGCCCACACTACTGTGTGCCTGTGAGACATGGACTGTGTATGAGCATCAAGTCATACTGCCCACACCACTGTGTGCCTGTGAGACATGGACTGTGTAAGAGTCATACTGCCCACACTACTGTGTGCCTGTGAGACATGGACCATGTATGAGTCATACTTCCCACACTGCTGTGTGCCTGTGAGACATGGACTGTGCATGAGTCATACTGCCCACACTACTGTGTGCCTGTGATACATGGAGTGTGTATGAGTGTCATGTCATACTGCCCACACAACTGTGTGCCTGTGAGACATGGACTGTGTATGAGCATCATGTCATACTGCCCACACTACTGTGTGCCTGTGAGACATGAACTGTGTATGAGCATCACCTGTGAGAAATGGACAGTGTATGAGTGCCATGTCATACTGCCCCCACTACTGTGTGCTGTGAGACAAGGACTGTGTATGAGTCATACTGCCCACACTACTGTGTGCCTGTGAGACATGCACTGTCTATGAGTCATACTGCCCACACTACTGTATGCCTGTGAGACATGGACTGTGTATGAGTCATACTGCCCACACTACTGTATGCCTGTGAGACATGGACTGTGTATGAGTCATACTGCCCACACTACTGTGTGCCTGTGAGACATGGACCATGTATGAGTCATACTTCCCACACTGTTGTGTGCCTGTGAGACATGGACTGTGCATGAGTCATACTGCCCACTCTACTGTGTGCCTGTGAGACATGCACTGTCTATGAGTCATACTGCCCACACTACTGTATGCCTGTGAGACATGGACTGTGTATGAGTCATACTGCCCACACTACTGTATGCCTGTGAGACATGGACTGTGTATGAGTCATACTGCCCACACTACTGTGTGCCTGTGAGACATGGACCATGTATGAGTCATACTTCCCACACTGTTGTGTGCCTGTGAGACATGGACTGTGCATGAGTCATACTGCCCACTCTACTGTGTGCCTGTGAGACATGGAGTGTGTATGAGTGTCATGTCATACTGCCCACACAACTGTGTGCCTGTGAGACATGGACTGTCTATGAGCATCATGTCATACTGCCCACACTACTGTGTGCCTGTGAGACATGGACTGTGTATGAGCATCAGGTCATACTGCCCACACCACTGTGTGCCTGTGAGACATGGACCATGTATGAGTCATACTTCCCACACTGCTGTGTGCCTGTGAGACATGGATTGTATATGAGTCATACTGCCCACACTACTGTGTGCCTGTGAGACATGGACTGTGTATGAGCATCATGTCATACTGCCCCCACTACTGTGTGCCTGTGAGACATGGACTGTGTATGAGCATCATGCCATACTGCCCACACTACTGTGTGCCTTTGAGACATGCACTGTGTATGAGTCATACTGTCCACACTACTGCATGCCTGTGAGACATGGACTGTGTATGAGCGTCATGTCATACTGTCCACACTACTGTGTGCCTGTGAGACATGGACTGTGTATGAGCATCATGCCATACTGCCCACACTACTGTGTGCCTGTGAGACCTGCACTGTGTATGAGTCATACTGTCCACACTACTGTATGCCTGTGAGACATGGACTGTGGATGAGAATCATGTCATACTGTCCACACTACTGTGTGCCTGCATGACATGGACCGTTTATGAGCGTCAAGTCATACTGCCCACACTACTGTATGCCAGTGAGACATGGACTGTGTATGAGTCATACTGCCCACACTACTGCATGGCTGTGAGACATGGACTGTGTATGAGCATCAAGTCTTAAAACCTACACTACTGTGTTCCTGTGAGACATGGACTGTGTATGAGTCATACTGTGCACACTATTGTATGCCTGTGAGACATGGACTGTGTATGAGTCATACTGCCCACACTACTGTGTGCCTGTGAGACATGGACCATGTATGAGTCATACTGCCCATACTACTATGTGCCTGTGAGACATGGACTGTGTATGAGTCATACTGCCCACAGTACTGTTTGCCTGTGAGGCATGGACCATGTATGAGTCATACTGCCCACACTACTGTATGCTGTGAGACATGGACTGTGTATGAGCATCATGCCATACTGCCCACACTACTGTGTGCCTATGAGACATGAACTGTGTATGAGTATACTGCCCACACTACTGTATGCCTGTGAGACATGGACTGTGTACTGGTCATACTGTCCACACTACTGTATGCCTGTGAGACATGGACTGTGTATGAGTCATACTGTGTACACTACTGTGTGTCTGTGAGACATGGACTGTGTATGAGTCATACTGTCCACACTACTGTATGCCTATGAGCCATGGACTGTGTATGAGTGTCATGTCATACTGCCCACACTACTGTGTGCCTGTGAGACATGGACTGTGTATGAGCATCATGCCATACTGCCCACACTACTGTGGGCTTGTGAGACATGGACTGTGTATGAGTATACTGCCCACACTACTGTATGCCTGTGAGACATGGACTGTGTACGGGTAATACTGTACACGCTACTGTATGCCTGTGAGACACGGACTGTGTATGAGTCATACTGCCCACACTACTGTATGGCTGTGAAGCATGGACTGTGTATGAGTCATACTGTCCACACTACTGTATGCCTTAGAGACATGGACTGTGTATGAGTGTCATGTCATACTTCCCACACTACTGTGTGCCTGTGAGACATGGACTGTGTATGAGTCATACTGCCCACACTAAGGTGTGCCTGTGAGACATGGATGGGTATGAGTGTCATGTCATACTGCCCACACTAGTGTGTGCCTGTGAGACATGGACTGTGTATGAGTCATACTGCCCGCACTACTGTGTGCCTTTGAGACATGGACTGTCTATGAGCATCATGTCATACTGCCCACAGTACTGTATGGCTGTGCGACATGTACTGTGTATGAGCGTCATGTCATACTGCCCACACTTCTGTGTGCCCGTGAGACATGCACGGTGTATGAGCATCAGCTGTGAGCCACAGACAGTGTATGAGTGTCATGTCATAGTGCCCACACTACTGTGTGCCTGTGAGACATGGACTGTGTATGAGTCATACTGCCCACACTGCTGTGTGCCTGTGAGACATGCACTGTCTATGAGTCATACTGTCCACACTACTGTATGCCTGTGTGACATGGACTGTTTATGAGCATTATGTCATACTGTCCATACTACTGTTTGCCTGTGAGACATGAACCGTGTATGAGCGTCATGTCATACTGCCCACACTGCTGTATGCCTGTGAGACATGAACCGTGTATGAGTCATACTGCCCACACTACTGTGTGCCTGTGAGAGATGGACTGTGAATGAGCATCATGTCATACTGCCCACACTACTGTGTGTCTGTGAGCCATGGACCATGTATGAGCGTCATATCATACTGTCCACACTACTGTATGCCTGTGAGACATAGACTGTGTATGAGTCATGCTGCCCACACTAATGTATGCCTGTGAGACATGGACTGTGTATGAGTCATACTGCCCACACTACTGTATCCCTGTGAGACATGGACTGTGTATGAGTCATACTGCCCACACTACTGTATGCCTGTGAGACATGGACTATGTATGAGCATCATGTCATACTATCCACACTACTGTGTGCCTGTGAGACATGGACTGTGTAAGAGTCATACTGCCCACACTACTGTGTGCCTGTGAGACATGGACTGTATATGAGTCATACTGCCCACACTACTGTGTGCCTGTGAGACATGGACTGTGTATGAGCATCATCTCATCTCATACTGCCCACACTTCTGTATGCCTGTGAGACATGGACTGTGTATGAGCATCATGCCATACTGCCCACACTACTGTGTGCCTGTGAGACATGGACTGTGTAAGAGTCATACTGCCCACACTACTGTGTGTCTGTGAAACATGGAATGTATATGAGTCATACTGCCCACACTACTGTGTGCCTGTGAGACATGGACTGTGTATGAGCATCATGTCATACTATCCACACTACTGTGTGCCTGTGAGACATGGACTGTGTAAGAGTCATACTGCCCACACTACTGTGTGCCTGTGAGACATGGACTGTATATGAGTCATACTGCTCACACTACTGAGTGCCTGTGAGACATGGACTGTGTATGAGCATCATGCCATACTGCCCACACTACTGTGTGCCTGTGAGACATGCACTGTGTATGAGTCATACTGCCAACACTACTGTGTGCCTGTGAGACATGGACTGTGTATGAGCATCATCTCATACTGCCAACACTTCTGTGTGCCTGTGAGACATGGACTGTGTATGAGCATCATGCCATACTGCCCACACTACTGTGTGCCTGTGAGACATGGACTGTGTAAGAGTCATACTGCCTACACTACTGTGTGCCTGTGAGACATGGACTTTATATGAGTCATACTGCCCACACTACTGTGTGCCTGTGAGACATGGACTGTGTATGAGCATCATCTCATACTGCCCACACTTCTGTCTGCCTGTGAGACATGGACTGTGTATGAGCATCATGCCATACTGCCCACACTACTGTGTGCCTGTGAGACATGGACTGTGTAAGAGTCATACTGCCCACACTACTGTGTGCCTGTGAAACATGGAATGTATATGAGTCATACTGCCCACACTACTGTGTGCCTGTGAGACATGGACTGTGTATGAGCATCATGTCATACTATCCACACTACTGTGTGCCTGTGAGACATGGACTGTGTAAGAGTCATACTGCCCACACTACTGTGTGCCTGTGAGACATGGACTGTATATGAGTCATACTGCCCACACTTCTGTGTGCCTGTGAGACATGGACTGTGTATGAGCATCATGCCATACTGCCCACACTACTGTGTGCCTGTGAGACATGCACTGTGTATGAGTCATACTGTCCTGTGAGACATGGACTGTGTATGAGCGTCATGTCATACTGTCCACACTACTGTGTGCCTGTGAGACATGGACTGTGTATGAGCATAATGCCGTACTGCCCACACTACTGTGTGCCTGTGAGACATGCACTGTGTATGAGTCATACTGTCCACACTACTGTATGCCTGTGAGACATGAACTTTGTATGAACGTCATGTCATACTGTCCACACTACTGTGTGCCTGTGTGACATGGACCATGTATGAGCATCAAGTCATACTGCCCACAGTACTGTATGCCTGTGAGACACGTACCATGTTTGAGTCATACTGCCCACACTACTGTATGCCTGTAAGACATGGACTGTGTATGAGCATCATGTCATACTGCCCACACTACTGTATGCCTGTGAGACATGGACTGTGTATGAGTCATACTACCCACACTACTGTGTGCCTGTGAGACATGGACTGTGTATGAGTCATACTGCCCACACTACTGTGTGCCTGTGAGACATGGACCATGTGTGAGCATCATGTCATACTGCCCACACTACTGTATGTCTGTTATACAGTGACTGTGTATGAGCATCATGTCATACTGCCCACACTACTGTATGCCTGTGAGACATGGACTGTGTATGAGCGTCATGTCATACTGCCCACATTACTTTATGCCTGTAAGCCATGGACTGTGTATGAGTCATACTTCCCACACTACTGTGTGCCTGTGAGATATGGACTGTATATGAGCATCATTACAAAAAGTTGAATCACTTCCATATGAACTGCTTAAGAAGGCTGCTAAAAAAATTACCTTGCAGGAAAAAGTTCCAGACACAGTTGCCCTATCTCAAGCTGGACTGCCAAGTATCTACACCCGGCTGCGGAGAGCCCAAGTCAGGTGGGCAGGCCACCTTGTATGTATGCCAGACAAACACCTCCCAAAGAGACTGTTTTATGGTGAACTTGCAGTAGGCAAACGCATACAGGGTGGGCAGAAAAAGCACTTCAAGGACACACCAAAAGTCTCTCTGAAGAGCTTTGCCATTGACCTAGAGTCCTGGGAAACCCTAGTGCAAGACTACCCTGTCTGGTAAAGCTGCATCAGCAACGGTGCTACCTCCTATAAGAAGAGCAGGACTGCAGAGTCACAGAGGAAGCGTGAGCTGCATAAATCCACAGCCAACTCTTTTCCAACCAACCCAAATGACCACTTGTGCCCGATGTGTGGCAGAGCTTTCTGAGCTTGCATCGGGCTGATCATCCACAGCTGGACACACTGTACTCAGTCATCCTCCTTGATGTGATGTCCTTGGACGTGATTGACAATGATGGATGAACAACAGCATGGAGCTTTCATGAGGGTAGGTTTCCACTGTTATAATTTCTTTCTCTGGGACTAGGGTCAAAAATCACATATTTATTTATTATTTTATTTATTTTATTTTACATTTGTTGACTGGGAGTGTCCAACTGAGTTAAAGTCCTTTTTCAGCAGAGGCCTGCCAAGAAAAGCTCCAGGCATGTAATATAGGACAATTTAAGAGTGGTAATTAGACATTCAATATTAGAGAAAGAGAGTAATCCAGGAATTTATTTTTGGTTTACAATAATCATTACATTTCAATATTAGAGAAAAAGAATAACACAATAATTATTTAGGTATTTAATCATATTTACAATAGTTGTCAAGTTATATCATATGCAAGCCTTATTGGGCATCATACAGTTTAGTATTGGGGTCAGACTGATAAACTGATAGACTGGTAAAGGAAAGTGGGTTGAGTTAGGATCTAAGTTGGTTACTTTGAAGCTAAGAAGAGAGAGTTTTGGTCAGGGATGGTGTGAGCAGAGGCAGGTGCAGTATTTTTTAAAGTAATATTTGGTGGCTATTTTTAATTATTTAGGGTTTGTCAGATTTCTTATTTCAGTAGAGGGGTGGTAACTATATAAGTTGCTGCCAGTTTTAGTTTTTGGTTTGTAAACATTTAGTAAGTCTTCGGTTGTGCTTCTGAGATGTCTTGTAGGAGAGTAATGTGAGATAAGAGATGATAGAGCTGGGCAGAAAAATGGATGATATAGAATGGAGTGGATCATTTGTAGTTGAGACTGGAGTAGCAGGTGAGGTAGTTCAAGCCAGTTTAGGAATTTAAGGTAGAGACAATGATGAGATTTATATGAGTGTTGAACTGTGAATCTGACTACCTTGTGATAGGTTGTTTCTAGCTTGGAAAGGAGAGAAAAGTTTAGGTTAGTAAGTATTTGAGAGCAGTAAGTTAGACAAGGAAGAATATAGGCATGCGTTAGAGTATGCCTAGCTTCAGTGGTGAGGAATCTGCTATTTCTGTATAGAAGTCCTAGCTTCTGATGGGTTTTCCTGATGCAATTCTTCATAGGTTCCTAGGTTCATAGGTATGTACTAGGCTAATGGCACTGGAGCCTTTACAAGCCTAGCCCATAGGATTACCCTGGCATCGTACCACCCGAACTTAGTTCCCACTGCCTCTGTTGACTAGGGCCACTGGAGTGATCCCTGTGGTAAATTTTCTATTTCCCCATCCACTCATCAAGATTTCTCTTGAAGAGGGCCAGTGAGGTGCTCTGTTTGACATGCATAACAAGTCTATTCCATAGCATGGGCAGTCTCTCGGTTATGAACCTGTCCCTCCAGCTTGTTCTGTTGATTGTGGTAATGAGGTTGAGGTCTCTGGAGCGTGTGGTGTGGAGGAATTGGGATTTCTTTAAATGTAGCAGTTCTAACAGAGCTGGGTCAGACATGGATTTGTAAGTCAAGCAGATATCTCCTCTAAGTAGGTGATATGAAAGAGTGAATAGTTGGAGTTTTTTGAGTCTGTCCATATAGGACAAGTGTTTATGGCCTAGCATCCTCTTTGTGAGGTACTTTTGCAGCCTTTCCAGTTGTTGCAGGTGTCTAGTGAGGTACATGCCAAATGGGGCATTGTACTCAATGACTGGCCTAATGAAGGAAGAGTAGAGGGAGACAATGACCTCTTTCTTCCTGGCTGCAAAGCCCTTATTAATGAGATGTGCCACAGAAGGACTTTCTGACCACAGTGGCAATGTGGTGGTCAAAACAGAGTTTGCTGTCACCCTGTGTTCACAGATCTCTTATAACTCCTTCTGTGTTCAGTGGACTACCATCGATGTGGTAATTTATGGGAACCAGGTTTTTCCCAAAGGGGATGATGACACATTTTTTGGCATTCAGCTTAAGGCCATGGTTCTGACACCAGTCATTGGTCTCAGTGAGGCCTTTCTCTAGGATGTCAACATAACTTGGGAAGTTAATAATAGCTCCAAACTTGCAATTGTCTGTGAACCTTGTCAGCCAGAATCCCTTTGTGTTGGCCTGGACTTCAGAGAAGTAGAAACCAAACAGGAGAGGACCCAGGACTGAACCTTGTGGGACTCCACTGGTGACAGGTCGGCAGTCTGACTTGGAGTCAGCTCTTTCATATTGTGGGTTCTATCTGTGAGCCAATTTGCAACCCACCTAGTGATATAGGGGTTGATGCCTATCTTAGTGAGTTTTTCAATGATTCCTAAGTGGGAAATGTTATCAAAGGCCTTGGCCAGATCAAGGTAGGCTGTATTAACCTCCTTGCCTTCATCCACAGCTCTAGTGACTGACTCAAAGAAGCTGACCAGGTTGAGCAGGCATGATCTACCCGTCACATAACCAAACTGTGTGGGACCCAGAGTTTGGAGATTCCCTATATCCTTGTTTATTAGGTCCATGATGATGTGTTCCATAGCTTTGCATATCAGACTCATCAGGCTAATGGGGCAAAAGCTCCCAGGGCCAGTAGTCGCTCCTACTTTGTGGAGAGGGATGACTGTAGCTGTGAGCCATTCAGTAGGGACAAAGCCTGAGGTGAGGCTGTGACTGAACACAGGATACAGGTGCAGTGCCAGTTCACTCTGTAGGTCATGAGGAACACAACCAGGGATATTGTCAGGTCCCATAGAAGCTGTATTTTTGGCCTTGGACAGCGCTGTTTTAACCTGTACAGCAGTAATACTGGGTGCCTGGCAATTTACTGATATTTTGATTGGTTCTTTTGGGGGGAGGAGTAAAGTTGACACTGAATCTGTTGGCCAGTATATTGGCAATATCTTTTGGCTCAGTACAGCAGGTACTATTGTGCAGTAGCTCAGAGAAAATCTGGGTATTGCCGTGGAGATTCTTTATGTAACTATAGAAGGCTTTGTAGTTGTCTTTACTATCTGCTGCAATTCTGTTTTCATAGCTAGCTTTAGAGGATTTGAGGAGGGATCTCAACTTTTTTTGAGGCTGATAATAGAGTTTTTCCAGTCTTGGGACTTCACCTTATTCTGCATCAGTTTCCTCCTTCTGTTGTACAGTTTGATTTTGGCAGGGGATCACCAGATTGGCTTCCTTTTTTGGAGGAGAGCATCTTGGTTCTATTGGGTATGGCGAGATCCATGCATTTGTGTACGTGTTCGTACAATGCATCTGTGTATGATTCAGTGGTCATGCAACTATTCTCCATTTGCATGGGTGTCATGAAGTTAGGCACCTCTATTTTTAGGAGCCCAAAGTTAGCTTTGGAGAAGTTTTTCATGGTGGTTACCTTTGTGGGAGGGTGGGAGAGATGTGGATTTCCAAGGTGATTAGTTTGTGGTCAGATCTAACCAGGGAGGAATTGACTACTGGTGTAGAGCAACAGTCGTCCATGTTAGTAATTACCAGATCAAGGTTGTTGCTACCTCTGGAGGGGTTAAGAACGAGCTGGTCCAGGGCATTGGAATTAATGAGTTCCAGGAAACATTGGGCAATTGTATTGGTACATGAGTAGTTTTCCCATTTAATGCAGGGGTAGTTGAAGTCACCCAGTATAAGAGTGTTAGGTTGGACACTAATATTCTCCAGGGTGCTTAGGAACATGGAGTGTGAGTCTTGGGACATGGTTAGGGACCTGTAGCAGGCGACGACCTGAATAGCTGTCTTACCCAGTGTTAGCTACACCTGAAGTATCTCTGATGCGTTATGTTGGGCTACCAGTCTGAAGGTGTGCACATCCTTTATGAATATGGAAATACCACTATCTTTGGAGTTTCGGTCCAATTTCTGGGGCTGAAATGTATGGAATGAGTTATAGCCTGGTAGTGCAGGGGTGCTTTCTGCTTCCTTGAGCCAGGTCTCTGTTACAGCATAAATGTTCTCCATTTTAAGGAGTACTTCGAGCGAGTGCATTTTCAGATTTAGGTTTCTAGCATTGAGCAGCATGACCCTCAGATTGCATTTGTTTGTAGCTATTATGGTGGTAATTTGGTCTTTGGAACACCACCTAAAAAGGCACTATAGAGGTGGCAAGAGCCTTGACCAGTATCCGGAAGCCCAGCGGTGACAGATGCAGGACATCTCTGGCAAAGCATCGAGGTCTGTCAATCATGTCATCGCAGGCAGACAGATACCGGATCTCCTTAGAATGACACTAGAAACTTAGCCAATTGCTGAAATCAATCATTTTCTGCTTGTACTGTGGTATCATTCTGGGTGATGATAGGAGGCTGCTCAGGGCTAGGGTCATATGCACCTGCACTACATAATCTGAGAGCTCCTCCATGTCTGTTTTCATATAGTCCAGGGCGGTACATCTCAGATCATTCACATCCACATGTAAAATAACAGAGTCATATTTGTACCTGTTGTTGACGGACCCAAAAGTTT
>NC_056732.1:417266481-417268981 GCF_019279795.1 Protopterus annectens
GCCAACCTCAAAATAAACCAAAACAAAACCATCAACATAATTGGATGCTACTTCCCACCTGGCCAAAACATCCCTCCACTAGAAAACCTCCTCAGCCGGTCAACCCACCATCTCCCCCAAGAAACTATCATCTTAGGTTATTTCAATATTGACTGTCAATCCTGTTCTGGCAACAATCCAACCCATCATGTACACCTTCATGGCTTCACCCAACTAGTCCAGTCATCAACCAGGATAAATAAAAACTCCAGCAAGCACACTATCCTGAATTGGATACTAGTCAGTTAGAGCCCCCAGTCATATATAACAGGCTGCTTATCAGATAACCTCAGTGATCACTCCCCAACATTCCTTCTCAAAAAATACCTATACCAAGCTAAACCTGTCATCTACCGTCAAATACATAAAAAAACTAAACTTTAACCCACTCACATTCATTTCATCCCTCAAAGAATGTAACTGGCATCCTCTAAAGTACCTCAGTATAGATGACGCAGTTGAATTTTTTAATACTACCTTCCTGAACATCCTTAATTACCATGCCCCCATAAGAATTTCCAGAACCAAAGCGCAACTCTCCCCATGGCTACAGAAAACCACTAAGTCAGAAATGAAAAATGGGGATAAAGCCTGGGAGCACTGGCGCAAAACCAAAACCCCCTCAGCTAGACAGAAATTCCTAGAACTACGCAATAGAGTCAAAAAGCTAATAAAACGGGACAAATTCCAATACTACCAGTCTGCCCTAGACTCCTCACAACACAGCCCCAAACAATTCTGGTCCACCATAAACTCCATCCTCCACCCAGGTAAAGTCAGTACCCCTCCTCCTAACATCCCTCACTCCTCAGAAAATATTGCTACCTCATTCAACACACACTTCACCCAAACCATACTATCACTAGCTAAACAAAACAAGCCCCCTCCCCTCCAACCTACACCTTCAACTAGTAATCTCCCCACTGCCTTTGCTTTTTCTCCTGTATCTACCTCCAACATAAAAAAACTCTTAACTAAACTTAAACCCACCAAATTAGCAGTAGACAACTTCCCAAGTGAATACATACAAATCGCAGCTGATGCTCTGGCCTACCCAGTATCCATCTTGATTAACCAATCTCTGTCAGAAAGTTACGTTCCCACACTGTGGAAAGTATCACATATAATTCCCCTCCACAAAGGCGGACCCTCCGCAGAACTAACCAATTACCGCCCCATAGCTATTCTCTCTCCACTCTCCAAAATACTAGAAAGATGCATACACTCTCAGGTCTCAGACTACCTCCTTACTAACAACCTCCTTTCCAGTACTCAGCATGGTTTCTGACCAAACCATAGCACCACCACTGCCTTACTCTCCTTTACTAACACTATCCTTCAGCATAAAAACAATGGCTATCTCTCCTCTGCTACTTTCCTAGACCTATCTAAAGCATTTGACATGGTCCCACACAAGCAACTTATCTCTGTCCTCAATAACCTATCCTTCTCACAATCAGTCACCAACTGGTTTCAGAGTTACCTGTCTGACCACCAACAATCCATTGTATGGCACAAAGACATATCTCCCCAACTACCTGTCTCCATAGGGGTTCCCCAAGGATCCATCCTTGGGCCCCTACTCTTCTCTGTTTACACCAGTAATTTAGCCACTGCCACCAAACATGGCACACTCATACAATACGCAGATGACGCGACCATCATCTGCTCAGCCCAGTCCCTACCAAAACTGCAAAAAGTCACACAGGAAGCCTTTTCCTCTGTTGAAACATGGTTATCCAATGCCCAATTAATACTCAACCCAAACAAAACTAAACTACTCATCTTCCAACCCACCAAACATACTCAAAACCACTCTCACTTTAACATCACAGCAAAAGACAACACAACTATATACCCAACTGAACACACCAAATTGCTAGGAGTGGAAATAGGCAATAAACTAAAATTTGACATTCACATATCCATGACCATAAAAAAATCCACAAAAAACTAGGAGCGTTATACAGGAATAAGCAATTTCTCACCAAAGCAGCAAAGATTTCAATAGCAAATTCCCACCTTATCTCCACCCTACTTTATGCCTCTCCAATATATACCAACCTAAGGCAATGTGATCTAAACAAGCTACAGACCTGCTACAACAAAATTGCCAAATTCACCACAGGGGCATCCTATCGTAGTCACCACTGTCTCTCACTTGCTGAACTGGGCTGGCTTGAACTCCCTCACCTCCTTCATTGGTATCAACTCTCACTCGCCCACAAACTAGTAAACCATCCACTAAATGTCCCATCCCTCCAGAATCTACTCCAACCCTATCGCACCACCAGACCACTAAGATCCAGCAACAAAAATCACTTGCAGATCACTAAAGCCAATAACTCTGCTGGTGAAGCACTATTCTCTTGCGCCATAGCCAAATTATGAAACTCACTCCCACCCACAATTACCTCCGTACCATCATGCACCCACTTCAAAACTTTACTAAAAGCGCACC
>NC_056732.1:417276481-417283981 GCF_019279795.1 Protopterus annectens
GAGTGTGTTTGGCTTTCACCACCCTTTTAGATTAGTTGACTGTGCCTCTGTATAGTAGGTTACAGAAGGTAGCCCTTTTAAGGTTAGTTTACTGTACCTCTGTCAAGCAGGGACACAGAAGTGATCCCAGGGGTAAACTTACGATCTCCCATCCACTCGTCAAGATTTCTCTTGAAGAGGGTCAGTGAGGGGCTCTGCCTAACATTGATTGGGATTTTGTTCAAGAGTGAGGGGAGCCTCTGGGATATGAATCTGTCCCTCCAGCATGTCCTATTTATTTCTGTGCTGAGGTTCAAGTCCCTGGAGCGCGTAGCTCTAAGGGCTTTGGATTTCCTGAGGTGAAGCATGTCCATTAATTAATTTATATGTCAGACACAGATCGCCTCTGAGTAGGCGGTACGCAACTGAGTAGAGCTGGAGTTTCTTTAGTCGAACTGCATAGGGCATCTGAGTCCCTTGATCCTCTTGGTGAGGTACTTTTGGGTTCTTTCCAGTTACTGCAGGTTTCGGGTAAGGTACATCCCAAATGGGGCATTGTATTCAATTATGGGCCAGATAAGTAGAGGGGCACAATGACCTCTCTTGATCTAGACGTTAACCCTTTCGTGATAAGGTGGGCTATATAGAAGGTCTTTCTAACCACCTTGGCAACGTGGTTGTCAAAGGAGAGATTGCTATCTACTTGGGTTCCCAAGTCCCTAATTAGTTCTTCCGTACTTAATGGATTACCACCTATGTGGTAATTTGTGGGCACTTTGTTTTTCCCAAAGGGGATGACTATGCACTTTTTGGCATTTAGCTTTAGGCCATGGCTCTGGCACCAGTTATCCATCTCTGTGAGACCCTTTTGGAGGATGCTTGTGTCAGCTGGAGAGTCAATTATGGCACCCAGTTTGCAGTCATCTGCGAACTTGGTCAGCCATAGTCTACCCATGTTAGCCTGTACCTTGGAGAAATATATACCGAACAAGAGAGGTCCCAGGACTGACCCTTGTGGGACACCACTTGTAACTGGTTTAGAGTCTGACATGGCACCTGCTAGTCTGACAATGTGGGTTCTACCCCTGAGCCAGTTTGCAACCCATCTTGTGAAATAGGGGTTGATATTTAAGCTGGTGAGCTTATTTATGATGCCCGAGTGTGGTATTGTTTCGAAGGCTTTTGTGAGGTCCGTGTAGGCTGTGTGGACTACCTTCCCTTCATCTATGGCTTTGGTAACTGTTTCAAAGAAGTCGGCCAGGTTCAAGAGGCAACATCTGCCCTTAACAAAGCCGAATTGGGTAGGATCCAGTGTCTGGAGGTTCCCAATGTCTTTGTTTATGATTTCCATGATGATACGCTCCATAGCTTTGCAGACCAGGCTAGTCAGGTTTATAGGGCGATAGTTTCTGGGGTCTGTTGTGGCACCACCTTTAGAGTGGGACCACTGTTGCTGTACGCCACTCCTTGGGTACATATCCTGTAGTAAGGCTGAGATTGAACAGTGACTTTATATGACGGTTTAGTTCTTCTTGGAGCTTGTGTAGGACACAGCCTGGGACACCGTCTGGTCCTACTGATGCTGTGTTTTTTACTTTGAAGAGGGCAGCTCTCACCTGTGCATCTCAGGAAGGCTGCACTCTGTTGGGATAGACATTTGCTCTTTTAGGGGGGAAGGGGGGAGAAGTTTGCACTGAACCTTTCTGCCAGGATGTTGGCAATGTCTGTGGGTTCAGTGTATTTTTTGTCATTTTGCACTAACTCATTGCATATCTGGGAGTTGCCTCCCAGGTTCCTCACATAACTAAAGAAGGCCTTGTGATTATCTTTAGTGTCTTGTGCAATTTTTCTTTCGAAGCTGGCCTTAGATGATTTTATGAGGGATCGTAGTTTCTTGCTAGTACTGATCAGAGACGCCTTCCCTTTTTAGGATTTTGCTCTATCATGTAGTAGCTTTCTCCTTCTGTTGTTTAGCTTATTTATGGCCGGGGTCCACCAGACAGGTCTCCTGCCTTTGGAGGAGTGAGTCTTGGATTTATTTGGGATAGCATGCTCCATGTATTCCTGTAGGTGTCCATAGAATTCTTTTATAAAGGATTCTGCATTTTGGGCCGTATTTTCCACTGACCCGGGGGCTTTGAAGGATTTCACCTCGGTTTTGAGAAGTGTAAAGTTTGCTTTTGAGAAGTTCTTCACCGTGGTTTCCTTGGCTGGGGGTGGGGATAGAATATGGATGTCCAGTGAGATTAGTTTATGGTCTGATCTTACCAATGAGGGGTATACCTCTGGTGTGGGACATAGAGACCCCATGTTGGTGATGATCAGATCCAATATGTTTTCCCCTCTTGTGGGAGTGGTGACCAGTTGTTCCATAGCATTTGAGTTTATAAATTCTAGGAACCATTGGGCAAGGGTGTTTGGGCTTGAGTAGTTTTCCCAATCAATGTTTGGGTAGTTGAAGTCACCCAATATAATGGTGTTTGGAGAGACCTTCATATTCTCCAGTGTTCGCAGGAAAGCCAAGTGTGGTTCCTGTGTTTGGGAGGGTGGTCTGTAGCTGGCTACAAACTGAAAGGCAGTTTTGCCCACTGTTAGTTGCAAATGGATGGTCTCCAATGCTTCGTGCAGTGCTACTAACCTGGAGGTGTGGGTATCTTTGATAAATATGGATACGCCCCCTCCTTTTGTGGTTAGGTCCAAGTTTTGGGGCCAAAAAGCATGGTATGAAGTATAACCTGTTAGTGCTGGGGTGCTCTCGGGAGCCTTGAACCAGGTTTCTGTTACTGCACAGATATCGATATTCTCCATATTGAGGAGAGTCTCGAGTGGGTGCATCTTGAGGTTTAGACTTCTGGCGTTGAGCAGCATTACCCTTAGTTTTTTTTTTCTTTGTGCTGTCTATGGAGGTGGGGTTGTCTTTTGAGCCTTGCCTAAAAAAGGCACTATGGGGGAGGCAAGAGCCTTTGCCAGTATTCGAAAACCCAGGGGTGACAGGTGCAAGCCGTCCCTAGCAAAGCATCGTGGCTTGTCGAGCATGTCATCCCAGGCTGACAGACACTGGATCCCCTTTGAATGACACTAATACTTTAGCCAATTGTTAAAATTTATCATTTTGTCTTTATACTGTGGCATCATTCTTGGTGAGGGCAAGATGCTACTCAAGGTCAAGGTCATACCGCCTGGGCTACAAGATCAGAGAGCTCCTCTGTCTCTTTTCATGTAGTCCAGGGAGGTACATCTCAGGTCATTCACACCAGCATGGACAATGACAGAGTCATATTTGTACTTGCTTTGGAGTGACCTGAGTGCTTGTGTTATGTGGCGGATCCTGGCACCCGACAGGCAGCTTACAGTGACCTTCTCCTTTTTCAGTCTGGTGAGTGGGACGTCAGTGTGTCTGACAATAGAGTCACCTATTACACGTGTATTAGGTGTGTTGTTTAGCCATAAGGGCTGTGACTGTGTGGCACACTGACTTTGTGAGCTATGTGCTACGTGGGTATTGCTTCATGGTAGGGGTTGCTTGGACATCTGCTTTGGAGGTCTCTGCTGCTTAAGCAGATTTTTATTTAGAGCCTCCAAGTATGTTTTTGTGTGTTTATGTGTTTGGTTTGCTGATGCGATAGGTCTATGTGAGACTGGATTTGTGGTGTGTGTGGTTACCCTCTCCTCCTGACTGGCTGTGCCAGTACTGGGTTGAGAGAGCTCAGCCTCCAGTTTGGCTATATAGTTGCATTTTTCACATATATTTGAGCTTGTTGGGAGGAGGAGAGGGAGGTCTGTATACATAAGGCAGTTGTAACATTGCCTCAAGATTCCCAGATTCACCAGCTGGACTGAAGAGTAAACCAGAAACTGACCTTTGGACATGCCTGAATAATATAGGAATTTACTTATTGACTGATCAGAAAGAACCAATAGGGACAAGTACTTAAAAGGAGTATAAGAGGGTGTAGTGCTTAAGTTTATTAGTGTTTACCTATGAGATTACTTATACGAGAAAGTGCAGGGCTTTAAAATGAAAAGTGCTTATTTTGAGATTTAGAGCAGTTCTAAAGGAAAAAGTGAAGAGCAGACTTTGTGGAGCTGGGAATAGTTTAAACCTGTTTAAGTGGCGCTGCTCTGTGTGCAAGACCGCGCAAAAAGAGAGATGCAGGGTTTTAAGAGAGAGATCAAGGAGTTTGGAATTGACCAAAAATGGCCAATAAAACTACAGTTTCAAGGCAGTAACCACTCCTACAGGGACAGGCAAGCTGCTCAGTGCTAAGCACTGCCACTGGTGAACACAGAGACTTCCTTTTAGCCCAAGTAAGCACTGGCCTCCAAGAAACATACAAACAGTTCAGAACAGCAACTCTGTAACTTAACTTTCTTTTAAATTATAGAAAGTGGGAAAATAGCAAGTTTTTTTTGTTTTTGTTTAAGGATAGCAGAGACACACAAGTAGCAAACTAGTCAGAACAGTGCAATAAATGACCCCAACATGTGTGTGCTAGGTCAGAGGCAGGTAAAATGCAATTGTAAGAAAAGACGATTTTAAATTAAGTGCAACACAAAAAATGCAGTAAACAGGCTCTAGGGATGTTCTAAATTCTGTTTCTAACAAAGATATAAACTTTTGCAATCAAGAAAATGCCAAAAAGTAGGCAGCAATGCAGTTTTTCTAAGAAATAAATCAGAGGAAAATACTTAAAATCTCAAAAGTGGCTCCTTTCTTCTCTCAGCGTTTTCTCCTCTTGGTAGGTGCTTCAGCAACAATTATCAAGCCTGGAAAGACGTCAAAACCACACGGCTGCAAGTTTTTAAGAGAGAGAGATCAAGGAGTTTGGAATTGACCTAAAATGGCCAATAAAACTACAGTTTCTAGGCATTAACCACTCCTACAGGGACAGGCAGGCTGCTCAATGTTAACCACTGCCACTGGTGAACACAGAGACTTCCCTTTAGCCCACGTAAGCACCGGCCTCCAAGAAACTTACAAACAGTTCAGAACAGCAACTCTGTAACTGAACTTTCTTTTAAATTATAGAAAGTGGGGAAAATAGCAAGTTTTTTTTTGTTTTTTTGTTTTTGTTTAAGGATAGCAGAGACGCACAAGTAGCAAACTAGTCAGAACAGTGCAATAAATGACCCCAACATGTGTGTGCTATGTCAGAGGCAGGTAAAATGCAATTTTAAGAAAAAAACGATTTTAAATTAAGTGCAACACAAAAAATGCAGTAAACAGGCTCTAGGTATGTTCTAAATACTGTTTCTAACACAGATATCAACTTTTGCAATCAAGAAAATGCCAAAAAGTAGGCGGCAATGCAGTTTTTCTAAGAAATAAATCATAAGAAAATACTTAAAATCTCAAAAGTGGTTCCTTTCTTCTCTCAGCATTTTCTCCTCTTGGTAGGTGCTTCAGCAACAACTATCAAGCCTGGAAAGATGCCAAAACCACACGGCTGCAAAGTTTTAAGAGAAAGAGATCAAGGAGTTTGGAATTGACCCAAAATGGCCAATAAAACTGCAATTTCTAGGCAGTAACCACTCCTACAAGGACAGGCAGGCTACTCAGTATTAACCACTGCCACTGGTGAACACAGAGACTTCCCTTTAGCCCACGTAAGCACTGGCCTCCAAGAAACTTACAAACAGTTCAGAACAGCAACTCTGTAACAGAACTTTCTTTTAAATTATAGAAAGTGGGAAAATAGCAAATGTTTTTTGTTTTTTTGTTTTTATTTAAGGATAGCAGAGACACCCAAGTAGCAAACAAGTCAGAACAGTGCAATAAATGACCCCAGAACATGTGTGCTAGGTCAGAGGCAGGTAAAATGCAATTTTAAGAGAAAACTATTTTAAATTAAGTGTAACACAAAAAATGCAATAAACTGGCTCTAGGTATATTCTAAATACTTATTCTAACACAGATATCAACTTCTGCAATCAAGAAAATGCCGAAAAGTAGGCGGCAATGCAGTTTTTCTAAGAAATAAATCAGAAGAAAATACTTAAAATCTCAAAAGTGGCTCCTTTCTTCTCTCAGCATTTTCTCCTCTTGGTAGGTGCTTCAGCAACAACTATCAAGCCTGGAAAGACACCAAAACCATGCGGCTGCAGGGTTTTAAGAGAGAGAGAGATCAAGGAGTTTGGAATTGACCCAAAATGGCCAAAAAAACGACAGTTTCTAGGCAGTAACCACTCCTACAGGGACAGGCAGGCTGCTCAGTGTTAACCACTGCCACTGGTGATCACAGAGACTTCCCTTTAGCCCAAGTAAGCACTGGCCTCCAAGAAACATACAAACAGTTCAGAACAGCAACTCTGTAACTGAACTTTCTTTTAAATTACAGAAAGTGGGAAAATAGCAAGTTTTTTTTGTTTTTTTGTTTTTGTTTAAGGGTAGCAGAGACACACAAGTAGCAAACTCATCAGAACAGTGCAATAAATTATGCCAACATCTGTGTGCTAGGTCAGAGGCAGGTAAAATGCAATTTTAAGAAAAAACGATTTTAAATTAAGTGCAACACAAAAAATGTAGTAAACAGGCTCTAGGTATGTTCTAAATACTGTTTCTAAGACAGATATCAACATTTGCAATCAAGAAAACACCGAAAAGTAGGTGGCAATGCAATTTTTCTAAAAAATAAATCAGAAAAAAATACTTAAAATCTCAAAAGTGGCTCCTTTCTTTTCTCAGCATTTTCTCCTCTTGGTAGGTGCTCAAGCCTGGAAAGATGCCAAAACCACGCAGCTGCAGGGTTTTAAGATAGAGAGATCAAGGAGTTTGGAATTGATTCAAAATGGCCAATAAAACTACAGTTTCTAGGCAGTAACCACTCCTACAGGGACAGGCAGGCTGCTCAGTGTTAACCACTGCCACTGGTGATCACAGAGACTTCCCTTTAGCCCAAGTAAGCACTGGCCTCCATGAAACATACAAACAGTTCAGAACAGCAACTCTGTAACTGAACTTTCTTTTAAATTACAGAAAGTGGGAAAATAGCAAGTTTTTTTTTGTTTTTTTGTTTTTGTTTAAGGGTAGCAGAGACACACACGTAGCAAACTCATCAGAACAGTGCGATAAATGATGCCAACATCTGTGTGCTAGGTCAGAGACAGGTAAAATGCAATTTTAAGAAAAAACGATTTTAAATTAAGTGCAACACAAAAAATGTAGTAAACAGGCTCTAGGTATGTTCTAAATACTGTTTCTAAGACAGATACCAACTTTTGCAATCAAGAAAACACCGAAAAGTAGGTGGCAATGCAATTTTTCTAAGAAATAAATCAGAAAAAAATACTTAAAATCTCAAAAGTGGCTCCTTTTGTCTCTCAGCATTTTCTCCTCTTGGTAGGTGCTCAAGCCTGGAAAGATGCCAAAACCACGCAGCTGCAGGGTTTTAAGATAGAGAGATCAAGGAGTTTGGAATTGATTCAAAATGGCCAATAAAACTACAGTTTCTAGGCAGTAACCACTCTTACAGGGACAGGCAGGCTGCTCAGTGTTAACCATTGTGTGTATGTGTGTGTGGG
>NC_056732.1:417285708-417305031 GCF_019279795.1 Protopterus annectens
TTGTAAAAAAGGAATATGAAGTCAGAAACAAATGATGTTGCCATAACCAAACGGGCCTTTTTCTTTTAACACAACTCGCCCCTGGCCATCATGTGGATAGGCCCACAGTTGAGAGCTATGCAGGCAGACTGCATTCCATGCAAAACTAGCATGTACACACAAACCCTGTAAAATTAGCAGTATTCAATGCTTATAACAGCAATACTCACACACACACTATCCCTAGGTGTGGAACCTTATACAAACATGTAGTTGGCCTGTGTCTGCAACTCCTGTTGTAAGAGGTATTGCTACCTGCTGTCTGTAACACTACTGCCCACACACAGTAAGGATATCTTTCATCATTACTTTCTGTAAAGTTCACTATGTCCCCCCCACTATGTCCCCCCTACTCACATGAGTAAGGGGGGGACATAGTGAACTTTACAGAATGTAATGAATTACACTGGATCATAGAACTAGGAGCAGACTATCATAGGTTCATAGGTGCATACTAGGCTATCTGCCCTAGGGCATTTATAAGCCTAGCCATAATGTGTTTGGCTTTCACCACCCATTTTAAATTTATTTTGCTATGCCCTTTTTCAAGTTTAGTATACTGTGCCTCTGTCTAACAGTGACACAGAAGTGATACCCGGGGTAAACCTATGATCTCCCATCCACTCATCATGATTCCTCTTGAAGAGAGTCAATGAGGGACTCTGCCTAACCTGGACTGGGATTTTATTCCAGAGTGAAGGGAGCCTCTGGGTTATGAATCTGTCCCTCCAGCATGTCCTATTTATTTCAGTGCTGAGGTTCAATTCTCTTGAGTGTGTAGCTCGATGGGATTTTGATTTTCTGAGGTGCAGCATGTCCATTAATTCTGGGTTGGACATGGCTTTATACGTCAGGCACAGATCGCCTCTGAACAGGCGGTATGCCACTGAGTAGAGCTGGGTTTCTTTTAACCGGCAGCATATGGCATCTGTTTGAGCCCTTTGATCCTCTTGGTGAGGTACTTTTGGGGTCTTTCCAGTTGCTGCAGGTGTCTGGTAAGGTACATCCCAAAAGGGGCATTGTACTTAATTATGGGCCTGATGAGGGATGAGTAAAGAGGCACGATGACCTCCCCTGATCTAGATGTGAATCCCTTCATGATTAGGTGGGCCATATAAAATGTTTTTCTAACCACTTTGGCCACGGTTGTCAAATGAGAGATTGCTATCAACTTGGGTCCCCAGGTCCCTAATTACTTCTTCTGTACTTAATGGATTACCACCTATGTGGTAATTTGTGGGCACTTTGTTTTGCCAAAGGATGACTATACACTTTTGGCATTTAGCTTGAGGCCATGGCTCTGGCACCAGTTGTCTGTTTCTATGAGGCCCTTTGGAGGATGCTTGTGTCGGCTGAGAGTCGATTATGGCGCCCAGTTTGCAGTCATCTGTGAACTTGGTCAGCCACAGTCCTTCCGTGTTAGCCTGTATCTCCGAGAAATATATACCGAACAAGAGAGGTCCCAGGACTGAGCCTTGTGGGACACCACTTGTAACTGGTTTGAGTCTGACATGGCTCCAGCAATTTAACCATGTGGGTTCTGTCCTTGAGCCAGTTTGCAATCCATCTAGTGACATAGGGTTTATATTTAAGCTGGTGAGCTTATCTATAATGCCCGAAAGGGGGTATTGTATCAAGGCTTTTGCGAGGTCCAGGTAGGCTGTGTGACCACCTTCCCCGCCAATGGCCTTGGTGACTGTTTCAAAGAAATCAACCAGGTTTAAGAGGCAGGATCTGCCCTTAACAAAGCCGAACTGGGTAGGATCCAGTGTCTGTAGGTCCCCAATATCTTTATTTATGAGGTCCATGGTGATCCTTTCCATAGCTTTGCAGACCAAGTTAGTCAGGCTTATGGGGCATAGTTTCCAGGATCCGTTGAGGCACCACCTTTATGGAGAGGGACCACTGTTGCTGTAGGCCACTCTTTGGGCACATATCCTGTAGTAAGGCTGAGACTGAACAGTAGTTTTATGTTTGGGTTTAGCTCTTCTTGGAGTTCATGTAAGACGCAGCCCGGGACACCATCTGGTTCCATTGATGCTGTGTTTTTGCTTTGGAGAGGGCGGCTCTTACCTGAGCATCTGAGATGTCAGGGGCAGCACTCTGCTGGGATAGATATTTGCCCTTTGGTGGGAGGGAGAAGCTTGCACTGAACCTGTCAGCCTGGATGTTGGCAATGTCTGTGGGTTCAGTGTATTTTTGTCATTTGGACTAATTCTGAGCATATCTGGGAAGTACCACCCAGGTTCCTAACATAACTAAAGAAAGCCTTGTGATTATCCTTAGTGTCCTGTGCAATTTTTCTCTCAAGCTGGCCTTAGACAATTTTATGAGTGCCCATAGTTTTTGATAATACTGATCAGTGATGCCTTCCCTTTTGGGATTTTGCTCATCATTTAGTAGCTTCCTCCTTCTATTATATAGTTTGTTTATGGCTGGGGTCCACCAGAGAGGACGCCTGCCTTTGGAGGATTGGGTCTTGGTTTTATTTGGGATCGAAAGATGATCCATGCATTCCTGAAGGTGTTCATAGAATGCTTATAAAGGATTCTATGGTCTGGGCCTTATTTCCACAGGCCCGGGGCTTTGAAGGATTCCACCGATTTTGAGGAGTGTGAAATTTGCTTTAAAGAAGTTTTTCACTGTGGTTTTCTGGGCAGGTGGGGTCATGTGAATATCCAGTGAGATTAGTTTATAGTCTGATCTTACCAGTGAGGGATACACTTCTGGTCTGGAGCATAGAGTCCCCATGTTGGTGATGATCAGGTCCAGTATGTTTTCCCCTCTTGTGGGAGTGGTAACAAGTTGTTCCATAGCATTTGAGTTTATAAATTCTAGGAACCTTTGGGCTAGGGTGTTGTAGCTAGAGTAATGCTCCCAGTCTATGTTTGGGTAGTTGAAGTCACCCAATATAATGGTGTTTGGAGAGACCTTCATATTTTCCAGTGTTCTCAGAAAGGCCGAGTGGGGTTCCTGGGTTTGGGAGGGTGGTCTGTAGCAGGCTATAAACTGGAAGGCAGGGTTAAATACTTGTATACCTTTAAGACCAGCCCTGAGGAAAAGGAGGGTAGTGAAATGATTGGTAGTTGTATTTTTTAAAATGTCTTTTAAAAATGTATTTAAAGAGATTTCATAAATGTTGCTATACTGTCTGATAAAGGGTTATCCTGAAAGAGCTTACAGTTTTATGATTATTTTAATTGTTTTTATGGAATAAAAGTTTGTGACAGCCTGCTTGGACTCGACTGTTTTCTTGGAATTACATTGTTTTTTGGCACGAGAGTCCTTAAGGAGAGGAAGACAGTTTTTATATTCATCATGTTAAGGGTGTGCACACTTATGCAACCCACATATTGTATGCATCTCAATCAGCATCTGCACAACTAACACATTTGTTTGATACTGCATTTGATTGCACAGGTCATATGCACATATCAGGTGTGTGTAATGTTAACATATGCATTATTGTGGCCCCATTGCATATCAGGGAAGAGGCTGGCATGTCAATAAGGGTGTGGACACTCCTCATAGCCACAGTAAGCTTTGAATGTTGTCAGTGTAATTGGATTTTATTGGTCATACATGCACTGCTGATGATGAGATTTGTAAATCAGAGGTCAGGCAATCACTATTGACATCTGTCCTCATATCATCCCAGGTATGTGTCAGACAAACACATAGGGGCTGTGAGCAACACAGCAAACATAACTGGCACACATATACACATTCAGCAATGGTGTGTACATGCATGAGGTATGATGCACAGTACATGCCAGGGTGCTGAACAGGTTCACAGCAATACTGTGTACATGGGTGCAGTGTGTTTTAGGGGAAGGGGCATCACCTACTAACACAACTCATGCATCACAGTGATGTATAATGTTGGTAACAGGGATAGAGTATAGCTGCAGTGCATGTTGTTGAGTGCCATATGTCATGCATGTTGACTGTTGGGTAATGAGAGGTCTGTGTAATAAATTTGTGTCACCTCACCTGTAAGTGTGTATGTGTGTGTGTGTGTGTGTGTGTGTGTGTGTGTGTGTGTGTGTGTGTGTGTGTGTGTGTGCGAGTGTGTGTAGAGGTAACCAATGATGTACATGCCTTAAATTATGTTTTTTGTTTTCCCCTCACACGTGGCGAGGTGGTTCAGGGTCCCTCCTGCAGGCAAACTGATGTTAGTGTCCATACAGTCTCTGACAATGATGATAGGTATGGTGAGGCACAGGCAGGGTTATCAGGGGCTGAAACTGTGCCATCCATTGACATCCCACTTTTATCCACCCCAACCCATCTCCACACAGAGTCACAATGCCTATACATACCCCATCACCAGTGGCCATAGATGAGGGACAGCTGGTGGGTGGAGCCATGGGACAGGACAGTGTGGTGACTATGGCAAGTGTGTCTGTACACAGCAGCCATAGCCAGATGACCGGTGAGATACCACACAAGCAGATGTACAGGGGTGCTCATAGGAGGTCTGCTGGCCATCATGCCCCTAGCAGAAGTGCCACAGCAAGTGTCACGAGATTCATGTTTTGGGCCATCATGGAGGCACCAGAGGGCTACTCATTCTGCTGTACTTGACAACATCCGTGATCTTGCAAGTGCCCACCGTTATTTTGCAGAGGTCCTGGATAGAAGGATGGGTGAGATGGTGGGAATCCTCAATTGTTCAATGTCTGTGCTAGAGCATATGGTTTGAGTAGGGCGACAGCCACATGGACGTAGGTCAGCAACACCAACAGGTGAAGGTCTGCGTGGACATGCAACAAGTCACAGCCACTCCCATAGTGGCAATACCAGCACTGCGGGGGGGGGTGCTGTCCACACCACAACACAGCAGGACACATGGTCCTGGCCAGTCCCAACAGGGACCTGCATCCAGCAGACATTTGTCATCATCAGGGGAGAGTACCATATCTGGGTTTGTACCTGATAGTCCCCATGGAACCCCTGGCAGGCACAGTTCTTGTGTCCGTGGCCAGAGATGGTAAACTGCGCACCCTGCCAAGTATGGTCTGCAGCTGTCGAACAAACCCCTGTATAGGGCAGCCACATGGCAGAACTGTGTGCATACACACACACACACACACACACACACACACACACACACACACACACACACACACACACACACACACACACACACACACACACATCACCAACACAGTTAGGGCATCTCCATACCTACACACATCACATCTTTACAGCCCAATTGATAACAAAACCCCCTAACACACACAGATGATGTCAACCAAATGGCTCAGCCTAGGTCTCTGGCAAACCCACAACACACCCGGTGCATATGATATACCTGTGCCACATCCCTGTCATCCATACCATCAATGCAGGGACAAGCTAAAATGGTTCTGATGTACAGGGTGAATGTATTAAAGTTTAGCAATGAAATGCTGTGTAACATGTATTCAGCTGGACAATTTAATGCTTACATGTCAGAATGTGTAGCTGTCCAGCCATGATGCATTATAGCTGTTATTAACACTGATTGTGGTCTCCATAATGTATTCAGTTTGTGTTGTAGGTGTCTATGTGTCAGCAGGATGTTGGTCTGCTGTTGTTTCCTACAAGGGGTATGGCACGGTGGTGACACATTGACTGTGTCATATCATGGGTACAGCTGAACACAATTAACAGGTCTGTATAACAGTTACTGCATGTGCCATATTGCTGATAAGTCTGAGGGGTATATACAGGTGAGTGCATGGTGACTGATGTCAGCAGCCCTTCTACAGTGGACAATGGTAAGTGTACTGGGTGGCACACACCACATCTTTGTGAATAACACACACACACACACACACACACACACACACACACACACACACACACACACACACACACACACATATATTTGGTGTCGATGCAATACACAGAGAATACTGTACACATGGATGTACTTAATTTTTCAGTGAACCAATTTTAGCCTATGCAATTCCACCAAGACAAAATAGGCAAAACATCACATCAGCAAATAATCAGTCTGCTAGTTTAATGTCATTGACGATGGTACTGGCAGGGTATATGTCCTTGAACCAGAGAAAACAATCCAGAGAAAGCCACAGTGAACTGACTGTAACTACACACACCAAGGAATACCAAACCAACTTCAAGTAAATTCAGATTCAGAAATACAATTTATTCGAACTGAGCGCTTTAATCTATTATAACATAGACTTCATCAGAGTAGGGTGGGAGGGATGGCATAATGGTTAAGGTGATTACCTTATAAACACAAGGTGCAGGGTTTTATTCTCACATGGGGTAATCAGCTAGGCTTAAAATGGCCCACAAGGGCAGCTAGCCT
This sequence comes from Protopterus annectens, assembly GCF_019279795.1. Taxonomy (NCBI): domain Eukaryota; kingdom Metazoa; phylum Chordata; order Ceratodontiformes; family Protopteridae; genus Protopterus; species Protopterus annectens. Next base: position 417,292,076 of record NC_056732.1, read on the forward strand.
AGTACTAACCTATGAACCTATGAACCTATTAATACACTAGGTGAAATGAGCTCAATTTGTACCTTACAATTAATTGATCACATGATAACATACCACCATAAAAGTCTTAAAGTCATATAACCCCCCACATGTACATAAATCACTACAAATCTAATTAAAACATATAAACTTTGAAGCTTTACTTAAAATCAAACTAAATATGATCTCAATTTTAAAAGAACTGGCAACTGACACCTGGTCATTATGTCCAGGAAACTTACAAGCATGCAATTTAGGTTGCCAAATTAGTTCTTTTGCCTCTAACGGCCTCCCGGCCTCCCCTTAGGTTAGTCACCACACAATCATGGCCAAAGAACTGAAAACTATGATCGGGATTACCTACAATGTGTTTAGCAAGGGAATTATTCAAGTTGTTTTTCCGAATACTTAAACAATGTTCGTAAATTCGTTCCCTTATTTTATTTTTACTTTTGCCTACATAAAAACTAAAGCATTTTAAACATTTAGCAAGGTAAATTACCCCTACAGTGTTACAATTGCAAGGGAACATATTTCTAATGATATTCCCATTGATGTAACCATTGTCTGCTACTAGCATATACTTACATTGTCCACACTTTCCATACCTTGTTGCACCTGATTTTCTGGAAGACTTAATTTTCCAAAGGTTGTCACCACTTTCTAATAAATTCTTCATGGTATTCCCCTTCTTATACACTACTACTGGTCTATCACTTATTTTATCTAATACCCCATTGAAGCAGGAAAAAAACTCCCCAATTATTTTCTAATATATTTCTAATATGGGTGTCCTCAGCATAGAATTGTATAATCAAACTTGAGGCAAAGTGTTTGTCACCCATTTTCTTCCTGGTAAAGACTTCCTCAATGTTCAAACCCTGGGTTTTTACCAAAGGGCAAATAGTTCCATCTTTCCTGTTCAATACCACATCTTTCTTTCACCACTAAATTGTTAGGGTAACCTCTGTTCTCAAATATTCGACCCAACAACTCACACTTGTCCATAAACATATCGTCATTAGATACCATCCTTGCCACCCTCATAAACTACCCCCTTACTATCCCTTTTTTTGGTGATAGGGGTGACAGCTAATAAAATGTAGTAAACAGTTACTATAACTGGGTTTCCTATAAATTGTAGTTTCAAAGCTTTTTCTTTCATAATCCTTAAAAACCCTTACATCTAGGTAACTTATAGTATCAACATCATAGTTGTATGTAAATTTCAAAAATGACGTAGTGGAGATGAGATATTCAATAAAGGGAGAAATGTTGTCAATATGTTCTTCCCAAATGATAAAAATATCATCCAGGTACCTGGAATACATTTTCCAGGCAGGGATGGAAAATTTGTTGAATAGAAATTGTTTTTCCCATTGTATTAATACGATATTTGCAAATACGGGGGCGCAAGATGCCCCTATTGCTACCCCCTTGTTTTGGTGGAAGTATTGTCCATCTATAAATACAAAGTTGCAAACATCAATAGACGTCCACAAACCAAGAAAACATTGAAACACCAAAAAACCAGGAAACGGATGTCAAAGACTCCTGAGATTATAATATCCAAAAGTAGTTAAAAACAGTCACTCGAAACTTCGACTTGTAAAGTGAATCAGCACACAGAAGGTAAAACGAGGACAACGTACCTATTTAAATGTCCAAAAAGTAGTTAAAAACAATCAATCGCAGCTTCAACTTGTAAAATAGGTCAGCACACAAAAGCAAAAATCAGTACGTTATATATATTATAGTCTCAGGAGTCTTTGACATCCGTTTCCTGGTTTTTTGGTGTTTCAACGTTTTATAAATACAAAGTTGTTCTGTAACACCACCTCCATCAAATAATTTAATACAAAAATTGGACAATTTGATAATGATGAGATCTTTGTACTAAATTCTTTGATGGAGGTGGTGTTACAGAACAACTTTGTATTTATAGATGGACAATACTTCCACCAAAACAAGGGAGTAGCAGTGGGGACGTCTTGCGCCTCCGTATTTGCAAATATTGTATTAATGCAATGGAAACAACTATTTCTATTCAACACATTTTCCATCCCTCCCTAGAAAATGTATTCCATGTACCTGGATGATATTTTTATCATTTGGGAAAAACATATTGACAACATTTCACCCTTTATTGAATATCTCAACTCCACTACGTCATTTTTGAAATTTACATACAACTATGATGTTGATACTATAAGTTATCTAGATGTAAGGGTTTTTAAGGACTATGAAATGAAAAGCTTTGAAACTACAATTTATAGGAAAGCCAGTTATAGTAACTGTTTACTACATTTTAATAGCTGTCACCCTATCATCAAAAAAGGGATAGTAAGGGGCAGTTTATGAGGGTGGCAAGGATGGTATCTAATGACGATATATTTATGGATGAGTGTGAGTTGTTGGGTAGAATGTTTGAGAACACAGGTTACCTTAACAATTTAGTGGTGAAAGTAAGAGGTGGTATTGAACAGGAAAGGAAAGATGGAACTATTTGCCCCTTTGGTAAAAACCCAGGGATTGAACATTGAGGAATTCTTTAACAGGAAGAAAATGGGTGACAAACACTTTGCCTCAAGTTTGATTATACAATTCTACGCTGAGGACACCCATATTAGAAATATATTAGAAAAGAATTGGGCATTTTTTCCTGCTTCAATGGGGTATTAGATAAAATAGGTGATAGACCAGTAGTAGTGTATAAGAAGGGGAATACCATGAAAAATTTATTAGAAAGTAGTGACAACCTTTGGAAAATGAAGTCTTCCAGAAAATCAGGTACAACAAGGTGTGGAAGGTGTTGACAATGTAAGTATATGCTAGTAGTGGACAATGTTTACATCAATGGGAATATTATTAGAAGTAAATTCCCTTGTAATTGTAACACCGTAGGGGTAATTTACCTTGCTAAATGTTTAAAATGCTTTTGTTTTTATGTAGGCAAAAGTAAAAGGAAAATAAGGGAACAAATTTGCGAACATTGTTTAAGTATTCGGAAAAACAACTTGAATAATTCCCTTGCTAAACACATTGTAGGTAATTCCAATCATAGTTTTCAGTTCTTTGGCCTTGATTGTGGGGTGACTAATTAAGGGAAGGCCCGTGGGAAGACCTTTTAGAGGCAAAAGAACTAATTTGGCAACTTAAATTGGATGCTTGTAAGTTTTCTGGACTTAATGACCAGGTGTCAATTGCCAGTTTTTAAAACTGAGATCTTATTTAGTTTGATTTTAAGCAAAGCTTCAAAGTTTATATGTTTTAATTATTTTGTAGTGATTTATTTACATGTGGGAAATTATATGACTTTAAGACTTTCATGGTGGCATGTTATCATGTGATAAATTAATTGTAAGGTACAAATTGAGCTAATTTCACCTAGTGTATTAACTCTGATGAAGTCTATGTTACAATAGATGAAAGCGCTCAGTTCGAATAAACTGTATTTCTGAATCTGAATTTACTTGAAGTTGGTTTGGTATTCCTTGGTGTGTGTAGTTACAGTCAGTTCACTGTGCCTATTTGTAGGGTATATGTCCTCTTCCCCAATGTAGTGCAATCCTGGAGTTGGTAAACATAGGTATGCGGGTGTGGGTAGCACAGTCCTCCACTTTGGAGGGTGTGGGATGGTGTACACCCGCACATAGTGTGATTGACAACTACTTAACCTGTTAACATAAACTGTATAGTATTACAGCAGACTAAGTGGGGGGATACACACAACAATAACCCCGATGAGGGTGGCTGTGCCCACAACATCCACACTCAACTATATATACCAACTCCAGTATCACTGTACAGCTGTACTGTGGAGAAGTGGGCATTTACACATCTACTACTAGTTTTGATGGAATGAATTTCCACAAGATGATTCCTTTGAAATGTTAGCATTTGCCAGTCAGTTCTCGGACATATGACCTCCTGGGACATGTATTTTCTGCAAACTGAAGTAGATCCCTTCACATACACACACTCTTACTTGGCAACACTGAGAATAGAACCCCTATCTAGGTACTTATTGCTACTAATGTGTCTGGCTTTAATTGCACACACCACACAGCTTTTATGATGTGGTGTGTCCCGGGTTTCTTGTTAAGTGAAGAACATCACCAGGCCTTGAACAGTATGGTAATGGGGGATGTACTGGGTGTTAATGAACAATACATATTATGACATACTGTCATATACACATTGATGAACCCATAACAGTCATAGACATATCTGAGAGACCTAGGTTTATCAGAGTTAACTACCTTGTCAGTGAGTCCATTCTGTCACAGATAATTTGCACACAGCACATGCATCATTTGGCTGGATAATGTAATCAGTTACCTGTATGGTTGATGGTGACAGTGGTCCTCATACAGTGGACCTTGGGACATGTACTGGGGGTACCATAGTGTAAAGACAGTATACCCAGCACCCAAACCCCACATTGGATATTTTACTCACTGAAACCCATGATAATACTCTGACATACCCACAATCCCACATTGACCAGGACTGCAATACAACCCCATGTTAATCTCATCAGTGCTAGTACAGGGATATGCATTTATTGCACATGCCACAGGGATAGTAGGGTGAGGGTTTGTCATGGTTCTCCTAATGTCAGCAACATGACTATCCCTTATAATGTATGGCAAGGTGTATTGTGTTTGGAGAATGTGGCCTCAGAATGCTGTATCCTACAAATATACACACTTGCACACATACACACACTTGCCAGGACTCAGAGGGTAACCCATGCCTATCTATCCATTTGTACAACAGTGTTGTGCTGGTACTGCAGGCTCCAGGTAGCCCATAGGGTGAAGAGTGTAACAAGCTGCATCTAATGTCCATTACAGCAGCGGCCATTTCTAACTATGGCAATGAGGGGTGTAGTGGGTGAGAAGCCCATCAGGGTATTATCAACTACAAGTTTACAAGCACACATACACTGTTGTTCTCAGTAATGCACACTGACACATTTGCCAGTACTAGGGTCCATAGGTGCAGGTGTTCCTAGGTGTGTACCAGAATATTGTCGATGGAGAGATGAGAAGAGTAGGGGATGTGGGTACAATGGTATCATGCCACCTGACACTTGTCAGCAGGCCATCTATCAACTGATGCCACTTGAGTGATCCCCAGGGTGACAGTTAAATGTAACATTCAATCATCTGGTTGTCTCTTGCAGAGGGCCAGTAAGGCGCTCCATTTGACAAGTATGCAACATACATTACATAACATGGCCAGTGTGTGGGTTGGAGACCTGTACCCAAGCATGAACAGTTGACTGTGGGGCATACATGGTGGGGTTTCCTAGCTGAGGCATTCATACCACAGCTGGGCAGACATGTCAGTGTCAGCCAATCCTAGATTGCCTGTAAGCAGCCAAGATGGATACCTGACATCTGCATGTCTGTACAGAGGACAGACAGAGATCAGCTACCCAACAGGTTATGCATTAGGATGAAAGTTTTGACAGATAGACATCTGACACTGATAGGTATGCCATTACTACATGACAGCAGCCCTCAATGACATGTCCTATACACATAATAGTCCACAGTTAATATCCACATATCAGATCAATATCCAGTAGCAAATACTTAATAACACACAGCTCACATACCAAGAACATGATAGTCAGTACTCAGAGTCTAGCTTTCCATGCAGGGGTGTATGGTTCCAGTACAACAATCTGCAATCTACTCTTACTTGGGAACCACAGTTAACAGTAGTAACACAATGATACAATACATGCAAGTGAGACTGCATATAACTTGGGATACTACCCAGGTATGAAACACATACAAATAGAAAAGATTTCTGTACTAGCCATATATACTCAGGTGTCCCATACAGTATGCTCACACCCCTTGCTACTGTGATGACAGCACATAGAAGCATATTATGTACATGTAATTAAATACACTTATTAAAGATGTCATTACCCCCTATTTTCTCAGTCTGGAATGTGATCACTGGTTACCAAGGCTAAGCTATGCTTAGCAGCAGTAAGCATTGCTTAAATGTAAATGCTAAGCAGATTTGCGCACTGGTAAGCGAAGCCTACACAGTGTAAGTGCCTTTTCATTTAACTGTACATTAGCACTGCTTACCATCACACAAACCCATGCAAACCCACTTAAAGCTGCTCAAAACTGCCTTAACCACTCTGTATCTAACAGTACTTGTTCTATCTAGCAACAAAATAACCCTTACAGCTTTTGAACCCAGGACCTTGTACACAACAGTCACAGCAGTTAATCACTAAGCCATCAAAGCTTTGAAAACATTTGTTGTTCTTTCAAATATATCTGTCAGTACACATACTGAATAGTAGTGAAGAACTACTTCAACAGTTGTGTAGTACTTTGTAGTGAAAATAGTGTTGAATCAGTATATTGTTATATCTAAATATACACATATCAGATAAATATGGTGGGATATATCTGGGTGGGTATATACAACACTCATGTTTACACATAAGGATATGGATATATGTATACATATGTAGATATATATATATATACATGTACATACACACATATATATTTATATATATCTGTATATGTATTTATATATACATACACACACACACACACACACACACACATATATATATATATATATATATATATTCATTTATATATTTGGGTTCACTTCAAAATCCTGAAAGCTTAAAATATTGAAAACTCATAATACTGAATCTCATAATACTGAAAAACATACAGGGCTATATACCCAAGCAGAGCTCCATGTGGTCCTGCAGAGGGGTCCTGGCAACAGAGAACTGAAAGAAGCGACCACTTTCCAGATTTAAGTATTTTTTGGCTTTTTTTATCTGCATTGTCCTCTCTGGCTTTCATTTAACTAGATATAACTGTTTTTGTGTCTATCTGCTGATTTCTGAAGTATCTGCACTTAAAAGTAGCATTTTGGTCGACTCTGGTCGATTAATACTGTTTTTGTTAATTTTACTGCTCAGGCTGCCCACTAATGTGTGCTAGCCTCTGTAAATCGATTTTCCTCTTTGCTTACTTCCATTTCTCTGTGCTTTCCTGAAAAACAAAACAAAAAAATACTCCTTGTTTTCCGCTTTGCTCGACTAGTTAAGACCAGTATACAGGCTTTGCTGTATTCTGGGCTGTGTGTAGTTCCTGTGTTGGCCATTGCCTTACTTGGATAGAAGGAAGTTTCTGAGCTCACCAGTGGGAGTGGGGAGCCTTGAGCAGCCTATCTGTCCCGGGGAAGTGACCTCAGCACTTGAGCTGTAAATCATTGGTTGCTTTGGACCATTTCTAGCTCTTTTCAAGTTCCCTGTATAAAAATCCGCCTCAGGGCGTTTTTTCTGGCTATATACCCAAGCAGAGCTCCACGTGGTCCTGCAGAGGGTCCTGGCAACAGAGAACTGAAAGAAGCGACCACTTTCCAGATTTAAGTATTTTTGGCTTTTTATCTGCATTGTCCTCTCTGGCTTTCATTTAACTAGATATAACTGTTTTTGTGTCTATCTGCCGATTTCTGAAGTATCTGCACTTAAAAGTAGCATTTTGGTCGACTCTGGTCGATTAATACCGTTTTTTTGTTAATTTAACTGCTGAGGCTGCCCACTAAAGTGTGCTAGCCTGTGTAAATCGATTTTACTGTTTGCTTAATTGCATTTCTGTGTGCTTTCCTGAAAAAACAAAACAAAAAAAATACTCCTTGTTTTCCGCCTTTGCTCGACTAGTTAAGACCAGTATACAGGCTTTGCTGTATTCCGGGCTGTGTGTAGTTCCTGTGTTGGCCATTGCCTTACTTGGATAGAAGGAAGTTTCTGAGCTCACCAGTGGGAGTGGGAGCCTTGAGCAGCCTATCTGTCCCTGGGGGAAGTGACCTCAGCACTTGAGCTGTAAATCATTGGTTGCTTTGGACCATTTCTAGCTCTTTTTAAGTTCCCTGTATAAAAATCCGCCTCAGGGCATTTTTTTCTGGCTATATACCCAAGCAGAGCTCCACGTGGTCCTGCAGAGGGGTCCTGGCAACAGAGAACTGAAAGAAGCGACCACCTTCCAGATTTAAGTATTTTTTGGCGTTTTTTTATCTGCATTGTCCTCTCTGGCTTTCATTTAACTAGATATAACTGTTTTTGTGTCTATCTGCTGATTTCTGAAGTATCTGCATTTAAAAGTAGCATTTTGGTCGACTCTGGTCGATTAATACTGTTTTTTTGTTAATTTAACTGCTGAGGCTGCCCACTAAAGTGTGCTAGCCTGTGTAAATCGATTTTACTGTTTGCTTAATTGCATTTCTGTGTGCTTTCCTGAAAAAACAAAAAACAAAAAAAAAATACTCCTTGTTTTCCCGCCTTTGCTCGACTAGTTAAGACCAGTATACAGGCTTTGCTGTATTCTGGGCAGTGTGTAGTTCCTGTGTTGGCCATTGCCTTACTTGGATAGAAGGAAGTTTCTGAGCTCACCAGTGGGAGTGGGAGCCTTGAGCAGCCTATCTGTCCCGGGGGGAAGTGACCTCAGCACTTGAGCTGTAAATCATTGGTTGCTTTGGACCATTTCTAGCTTTTTCAAGTTCCTGTATAAAAATCCGCCTCAGGGCATTTTTGCGCCGTTAGGCGCATAGCGCAGCGGGTTATACAGGTTTAAACTATTTCTGGCTCCGCCAAGTCTGCTCTTCAATTTTCCCTTAGAAGCTCTACTCAGTCTATTTAGCTGTATATATTAGCACTTGTTTTCGGAACTTCTATCCTTAGCAAGCACTCATAATAAAATAAGCACTCTTATCCTAAAGTAAGCACTACAGGCATCCACTATCCCCTGTGAATACCCACTCCCTTAAAGGCACAGCACTCCTTATAATATTCTAGTATGTCGAGTGGTAGACCACTAGCATCCTCTCTTGTTCAGCTGGTTAATCTGGGAATCTTAAGACAATGTTACAATTGTCTCATGTACACAGACAACCCTCTCCTCCTTCCTACTAACACATATACTTGTGAGAGATGCAACTATATAGCCAGACTGGAGGCTGAACTCTCTCAAGTCAGGACTGGCAAGACCAGACAGGAGGAGAAGGTACCCACACCAAGCAAAACCCGGTCACACATAAAACCACCACTACTACAAACCAAACACATAAGAACACAAAGACATACTGAGGCTCTTATAAAAACTTACCAAAACAACAGAGGCCTCCAAAGCAGACACCCAGAAATACACCCCACAAAACGGAACAACAACAACACATACCTCAAGCAACAGGTGTGTCACACAATCACAGCCCCTAAGGCAAAACACTATGCCAGAGACATTAGTAATAGGTGACTCTATAGTCAGACACACCGACGCTCCACTTACCAGGCTGAATAAGGAGAGGGTAACAGTGAGCTGCCTATCGGAAGCAAGGATCCGCCACATTACACACGCACTCAGGTCACTCCAAAGCAAGTACAAGTATGATGCAGTCATTGTCCATGCTGGTGTGAATGACCTGAGATCGCACCTCCCTGGACTACATGCAAAGAGACATTGAGGAGCTCTCCCATTATGTAGCCCAGACTGGTATGACCCTGCCCCTGCGCAGCATCCTGCCTTCACCAAAAATGATGCCTCAGTACAAAGACAAAATGATCAGTTTTAACAATTGGCTTAATCACTGGTGTCATTCTAGGGGGATCCAATGTCTGTCAGCCTGGGATGATATGCTGGACAGGCCGCGCTAAGCTTCAAGGGATGGCTTGCACCTGTCACCACTGGGCTTCCGGATACTGGCCAAGGCTCTTGCCACTCCCCATAGTGCCTTTTTAGGCAATGCTCAAAAGACAAATCAACCTCCATAAAACAAAAATGGAAAAATTAAGGGTAATGCTGCTCAACGCCAGAAGTCTAAATCTCAAGATGCAGGCACCTCAAGCACTTCTCAGTATGGAGGACATCGATGTCTGTGCAGTAACTGAAACCTGGTTCAAGGCTCCTGAGAGCACTCCAGCTACCAGGCTATACCTATATCATGCGCTTCGCCTCAAGTTCCAGGCGAACCACAAAGGAGGGTGTCCATTTTCATAAAGGACACCTACACCTCTCGACAGGCTACCCATGAAGCATCAGAAACCATACAAGTGTTGCTCACCATAGGCAAACTGCCATACAACTGGTCGCGATGTTATAGAACACCCTCCCAATCCCAGGAATCCCATCAAGCATTCCTGAAAACACTGGAGGATATGAATGTCACACCAAACACCATCATATTGGGTGACTTCAACTACCCCAACATAGACTGAGCCCACTATTCTAGCCCTAACACCCTAGCCCAAAGATTCCTGAATTCATTAACACAAATGCTATGGAGCAACTGGTCACTTCTCCTACGAGGAGAGATAATATACTTGACCTGATTATCACAAACATGGGGTCCAAATGCTCCGCACCGGATATAAACCCCTCACTAGTAAGATCTGATCATAAACTGATCACGCTTGGATGTACATATCCCACCCAACCCCCAGAACAAAAGACTACAGTGAAAAACTTTTCAAAAGCTGACTTTGCGCTCCTTAAGTCAGAAATGATATCTTTTAAGCCTACTGGGTTAATGGAAACCACATCCCAAAATGCTGAATCCTTCACAAAGCCTTCACGGACATCTCCAAGAATGCATGGATCAAGCAATCCCAACTAAAACCAAGACCTTCTCCACCAAGGAAAAGCCCGGTTTGGTGGACCCCGCTATAAACAAACTGTACAACAAAAGAAGGAAGCTACTGCAGGACAAAGCCAAATCCCACAAGGAAAGGCTTCCTGATCAGCACAAGTAAAACTACGTTCTCTCATAAAAACATCTAAAGCAAACTTTGAGAAAAAGATTGCCAAGGATACCAAAGACAATCACAAGGCCTTCTTCAATTATGTCAGAACCTTGGGAGGAAATTCTCTGATATGCTCTGAGTGAGTACACAACAAAAATTCACTGACCCTACCGACATTGCCAATATTCTGGCAGATAGGTTCAGTGCAAATTTCTCCCTCCCTCACCCCCTAAAGATGAAGTAATTATCCCTGGTGAATGTAACCTACCTGTCATCAGAGACATACAGGTGAAATCAGCACTCAACAAAGCAAAAAACAGCATCTATGGGACCCGATGGTATCCCGGTTGCGTGTTACGCGAACTTCAAGATGAACTAAACCTCACACCTAAGAACGCTATTCAATCTTAGCCTCACTACAGGATATGTACCTGAACACTGGCGCACAGCAACAGTGGTCCCACTCCACAAAGGGAAATTCTACTGACCCTGGTAACTACCATAAGTCTGACCAGCCTGGTCTGCAAGGCTATGGAAAGAATCATCATGGAACTCATAAATGGCGACATTGGGGATCTGCAGACCCTTGATCCCACCCAGTTCGGTTTTGTAAACGGCAGCTCCTGCTCTTAAACCTGGTTGACTTCTTCGAGACAGTCACCAGTGCCATCGACGAACAAGGCTGTCCACACTGCCTACTTGGACTTGGCTAAAGCCTTTGACACGATACCACACTCTGGCATCATAGACAAGCTCAGCAGCCTAAATGTAAATCCATATGTCACAAGATGGGTAGCAAACTGGCTAAAACACAGAACCCATAAGGTCAAAGTTGCTGGAGCCATGTCAGACTCAAAACCAGGAACGAGTGGTGTGCCACAGGGCTCAGTCTTGGGACCACTCTTACTCGGCATTTACTTCTCAGATGTGAAAGCAAATATGGAAGGATTATGGCTGACAAAGTTTGCAGATGACTGCAAACTGGGTGCCATAGTTGATTCACCCACTGACACACATCCTACAGAAAGGTCTCACTGAAACGGACAACTGGTGCCGGAATCATGGCCTCAAACTTAACGCCAAAAAATGTATAGTCATCCCCTTTGGGAAAAACAAAGTACCCACAAATTATCACGTAGACAATAACCCACTGAATACGGAAGAAGTAATCAGAGACCTGGGGACTCAAGTCGATAGTGACCTCTCCTTTGACAACCATGTTGCCAAAGTGGTCAGAAAGACATTCTACCTTGCCTATCTCATCATGAAGGGATTCTCATCCAGATCAAAGGAGGTCATTGTACCTCTATATTCCTCCCTTGTCAGGCCCATGATTGAATATAATGCTCCATTTGGGATGTATCTCACCCGCACATGCAACAACTGGAAAGACCCCAGAAGTACCTCACCAAGAGGATCATAGGTCTCAAACATGTGCCTTATCCAGCTAGATTAAAGAAACTCCAGCTCTATTCAGTAGCATACCGCCTGCTCAGAGGTGATTTGTGCCTAACATATAGGGCCATGTCCAACCAAGAACTGATGGACATGCTCCATCTCAAAAATCCAAATCCACCAGAACTACGCTGAGCTAAAGATTTCAACCTCTGCACAAATATGAATAGGACATGCTGGAGGGATAGATTCATAACACAGAGGTTACCCATACTCTGGAACAAAATCCCAGTTCATGTGAGACAGAGCCCTTCATTGGCACTGTTGAGAAAAAATCTCGATGCATGGATGGGAGATCTAAGTTTACCCTGGAGTCACCTCAGTGTCACTACTAGACAGAGGTATAGTTTACTAAATAATGGGGTCCCACATGTGTCACTACTAGAGAGGCACAACTATATAATACGGGGTGGCGGAAGCCACATCACTGTTGGCTAGGCTTATAAATGCCCCCGGGCAGATAGCCTAGTACACTACTATGAAACTATGAAACTCCAACACTGACTGTACTGCAGCAGAAATACATACAGAAACAAAGAAAAGATAAACCATATCAGTCTAAACAAGCATGTAATGGTATGTTTGCCATTTTCTTCTGTGAAGTGCGATCTCAGAGTTGATATATTTAAGTAGCAGTGGGTGTGCAGCCCTCCAAGTGAGCTCCCCGCTTTAAATGATA
>NC_056732.1:417305531-417326160 GCF_019279795.1 Protopterus annectens
ATTTACCATGGCACTTCTTGTGCCAATAGCTACGCCAATATGTTCCTAGCCCAATGGGAGGATGAAGTATTATTTTCACAACCTCATTTCAAGGACAATGTTCTTTTTTATAGGCGTTTTGTTGATGATTTGTTTATTTTATGGGGAGGTTCACAGCAATTATTTAATGAGTTCTTTGAATCAGCTAATAGACTGACCCACTGTTTGAATTTTACTTATAAGTTTTCGTTTGATTTTATTGAATTTTTAGATGTTTTTGTTCAGAAGTTTGATTCAGGCATTATTAACACAGGTGTTTTTCGGAAACCCTGTTATAGGAACTCCCTTCTTTTTAGGACAAGCATGCATCCGGGTTATGTGTTCAAGAATTTGATTAGAGGCCAAGGTATTAGAGCGTCAAGGATGAATCCTTTGGACTTAGGCTTCCAATGTGAACTGATTATGATACATGACAACCTCTTAGAGAGGGGTTATTCTCACACAGAGTTACAAAGACAATGGGAAGATCTTGTCCATTTGAGGGAGACGAGAGCGAAACCTTTCTTTAGTGCTAGTGCTTCGCCCATTGTACCTTTTAGTAATAGAATTGCCAGGACTGTTCAAATTCCCTTATTTTATTCTAGTGACGTCAAGTATGTCACCAAACTTTTCCAGCAACATTGGCCGATATTGGTGGTCAATGAAAATATTGGGAATATTGTAGGTGAGATGCCGAGATTTAGATTTAAGAATCACAAGAACCTCAAGAGGATGCTATGTAATAGTCATCAGAGTAAGGTTCGGATGGATTTTGGCCATACTGAACCTTGTGGTTCGTGCAGTTTTTGTGGTTATATAAACATCAGGGAAGATTTCCCTCATCCTGATCTGCATAAGAGCTTTACGTTTAGAGTATATCACAATTGTATAACCTCACATGTGGTTTATCTTGCCGAGTGCAGCTATTGTTGTGCATTTTATGTAGGAAAAACAGATAGAGTGTTAAGAGATAGGATGAGAGAGCATTTATATAACATCAGGAGGAACTTCCCGAATAATGCTCTGTCTAAACATGTCAATAGCCTCGGCCCACAACATACCTTTAGCTTTAGAGTTATTGAATCTATTAATGTTAGTCTAAGAGAAGGTGATGTTAGGACATATACAGAGTATAGAGAAAATTGCTGGATCATTACATTACAAGCAGATAGAGGTCTCGGGCTGAATGAAAAAGCATCGATTAAACCTGCCTTGAGCAGGAGGAGACTGCATAAATAATTTTAGTATGAACATGGTTGCTATTGATGTATCTGTGTGTTTTATTTTTATGCATATATATTTTTTAATATAATACTTATATGTGCAGTTTTTTAAGGTATATATTCTATGTCCATATACATACATATAGCTTTTGTATTTATTCTCTTATGTATTACATTAGTATTCTGTTCCTGATTAGCTTTGGTGCGTTTTTTCTTTAAGAACGTGAATTATTTAATTGATTTTTAGGCAGGCTTTTTTGATTATGTGTATAAAAGAATTCAATGTCTTTTGTGGTTATAAGGTCTGATGAAGCTATTCAGCGAAAGCGCTCACCTATGTTAATAAAAGCTGTTATTTTTATATATCTATCCGCATCTTGGACATTATTTTGCATCATACATTTCCTGTGGACTATCCCTTGGTAATTTTGGTGCCATGACAGCTCCTTGGTTTGCTTTGTTATAGATATATTTGTTGGCAACTTGGTTATACTTACCACGGAGCTTTTCTACCTGGGACTGTTGGTGCTGTTTTCTTTAAGTTTTAAATTTATTATTATTACTTTAGATGGGAGCAGTTGCATCAATGCATCTATATAAGAGATAATAAACTTCAGAGAAGTAGGCGGCAAGTACAGTAACAAGTTTGGAACTTATGCAATTTGTGATTACCGGTAAGAATGGTAAATAATAATTACCTTGTTTCAGAGTAATCCCTGAATGTAGAGGAATCACTGGAGGCCATGAAGAAAGTCTCCATGGAGACCGGAACAGTGGGTACTGAGATTTTGCTAAGGAGTGGATAAAAACTGGGATGGTACAGTTGAGGGAATTTCTTGTGCATGTGTATATTGTACATGTACATATGTATTTACAAAGTCCAGAAATCTCTGGCCATATGTTACCTTTGTTAGTTTAAATGTGTATAGTTGAGGTCAACCATAAAGAGAAGTATTTGGATGGATGGCTAATTATCCTAACCAGTTAAGGTATTTGTATGATCTAATTTAGCCATAGATGGGTTTCTATAATTGAGTATAATGTGAAAACTTACTTTATGGAGTGTAATTAAGACTTTGACCAATTGCAGATTTGTATCATATGGAATTTGCTGAGATGCAATGAGGTTATGAATAAATACACATATTATACTGCAGTTTTTCGTGGATCTGACTGTATAATAGGTATTGCCCCCTGGAATAGAGGGAGTGCTGTCACTACACTTAAGACCATAGGATCATAAGACATACAAGGAAACAGAGCCCCCATTGATGCCTTGTTAGTACCCAACCTTAGACTGTACCAATTTTTCTGAGGAGGGCTGGGCCAGTCAAGCCAGGGGATGAGTTTGTCAATAGCCATCCAATCATTCAGATTCCATTTGAAGAAAAACAGTTTATCACATTGCCTGATTTGCAGTGGGCATCTATTCCACTGGTGAAGTAACTGTGCAATGAGTCAATCTCTCCACTGGGTTTTATTTATTTGCTGATGAAGACTTAGATCCTTGATTCTGTTTTTGTTTAAGAGACTGATTGATTTGTGGAGATACAACAGATCCAGGACCACTAGGTCTCTACTTGCATGGAGGACAAGACATAAATCTCATCTGAGAAGTCTATAAGATACTGAATAATGGGAAATTAATTCTTGTCTTTTTTGGTAGCCTAGGGTTTTTAAGACAATTATCTTCTTAGTTAGGAATCTCTGGTGTCTTTCTATTTTTGTTATGTACCTAGTGAGGCACATCCCAGAGGGGCCACTGTATTCAATAACTGACCTTACCAATGCTGAATATAAGGGTCAGTGATCTCTAAAGGCCTGCATGATATTCCTTCGGCAAGCAGATACAATAAGTAGAAAGACTTTCTAACTACTGTCATTGCATGATGATTAAATGAGAGAGAATTGTCTATCCAAGCTCTAAGGTCTTTAACAACATTCTCATTTTAATGTTGATAAGGGGTCTGAGGTAGTCAGGGATAAATTGGTTTTGGACTGTCATCTCTGATATAATTCATACTTTTTGCTAGGCTATTGGCAATGCCAACTGAATAAGAGTAGAGGGTGCTATTGTAAATAAGTTCAGGGCACTGTGCGGTACTACTCCCTGGTTTCCTAATGTGGCTAAAGATGAATTTGCAATTGTCCTTAGCCTCAGGTGCTAACCTAAGTTCTTAGGCTACTTTGTAGACCTAATAGTATTTTTCAAGTTTTTAGTCAATGTTCTGATGTTATTCTTGATATAATGGTTCTTTGATCTGCTGTGTTGCTTAAGGAGCCCCCCCGCACTTTATTGAAGAGATTACTTATGTTGGTGGACCACCTAGAGGTAGTTTGTTTTTAAATTTCTCATTGTATTTAGAGCTGGTTGGGCCTGCTAGTTCTATACATTTATCTAAGTCAGCATACAACACCTTTGTGAAGCTACCTTCTGTGGTATCATCTGGTGTTATGTTGCTATAAGTGAATTTTGAAACATGAGTATAGAATTTGATGTTATTAGCATGCTTGAAATCCTTGAATTCTGAAATATTAGTTTTACTGCATTTATAAATTTGAATATGAAGGTCATGAGTTTATGATTAGAGTTAACCTGAGAAGGAGATATCAGGTGAAGAGTACACGAAGAAGCTATATACATAAGGACCAGGGCAAGAATATTATATTATCTAGTGGGTTTGTTAACAATCTAGTCCAGTGAGTTTTTGTTTATTAAATCTAAGAACTTTTGGGCATATCCTACATTGCAGGTAAAGTTACTCCAGTTTATTTTGGGGTAGTTAAAGTCTCGCAAAATAATGGAGTTCTTGCCTATAGGGAGTTCATCAAGTACATTTAAGAACCTTGCATTGTTTTCAGGGGACACAGAGAGTGTCCTGTAAAGGCTGTAAACTGATACCCATCATGTGATCTCTGTCTAAAAGAAAAATCAATGTCAGCATCAAAAGTTTTAACCAGCATGTGAAAACTAAAGGGTGAGAGATAAAGGTCATATCTGGCAAAGTTGGGAGCAGCCTGTTGATCAGTTCAACACATGCAGATTTACACTTGATCCCACTAGTATGACACCAGTTTACTAGCCCATTACTAAAGCCAGTTAACTCAGCCTTGAATTTAGGCTTCATTCTTGATGAAGGTAGAATGCTGCTCCATGCTAGGGCCTTGTCTTCTTTAAAGACATATCCTGAGAACTAAGCAATGTGTTATTGCATCTGTACTTCCCCCAGGGTAGAACACCATAAGAGCATGCAGTCCTTCACATGCAACTATGAAGTCAAAATCTTATCTGGTACAGTTCATGGGTTTCAGGCCCCTAGTGAAATATCTAATCCTAGCACTAAAGAGAAAGATAACTGTCACTGTATCCTTCGCCAACTGGTGAATACTGCTTCTGCGTGTCTTACAATGGTGTCATCAATGCCTTAAACATTTCATGAATGTGATGCAGGCTTATGAAGTACAGGTGACTAACAGTTACAGTAGCTGTGGGTGCAAGTGTGTAGTTAGCATACTAGGCATGCAGTTGAAGTAATATAGTTAAATATCTAGGTCTAAGAGGTTTAGGCAAGGATTTATTTATGTTTAAAGGGTCATGTAATCAACAGACATTTAGTCAGAGACCACTGAAGGGTCTAGCCCAAATTACAAAGTGACCCAAAGTTCTGTCTAGTTTTTTGACTTGCTTAAGGTTACAGAGTAGGTAAATGAAGGCTAAGGGAATCAAACCCTAAATCACAGGAAATATCTTGTTAATAGCTGATAGCCTTATTCCAAACTGCCAATATTTTTTGCTTTTTAACTTTACTACCACAGGATATAGAGACTTGAAGTTATGTTGCTGTGGTATTGTAATGTTTGTTGTGGTGTCTTGTACTGACCATGGACGGGACAGAGAGGTTAACATGCATTTTAGATAAACAAGTTCATCTCTTGCAAATTGAATCAGTATGTATCAGAACACATCAGTTGTCAGTAAATATGAAGCAGCTACACATTTGTTATACTGCCTCAGAAAATCAAGTGCAAATAGTGATGCTTAAACTACCATATCTACATCTATTTTCAACATGACACATTGAACTAATTGTTGTATTCTCATTTTATGTACATTGAGGCACACAATCTAATCATTAGAAGAGGGGATACAACAAACCTGTCTGTTTTTTAACTTCTACAATCTATGATGGAAAGTTGATTACCTGAAAATGACTACTATGATATTACAATATAACATGTGCATGATAGGAATGGATCAAAAAGTGATTTTAGCAGGGGAGCAACCACATAGGGTGCAAATCTCCTGCATGCCTCAAACTAAAATATACCAACTCCACAATTGCATAAGATATGGGAAGGATGAAATTCCCCAGAATGATACACAGTAATAATCACTTCTTTGAATCCAGCAAGGTCAGACAGTCCCCACAGCCACAGACTGGTCTGTACTGACATCTGAATATCAAAGTGTTTCTTTTTGGGGTGAAGAAGAAGAATGTTACAGCAAGATGGAGCATCCATCTCTTTAAAGATACACGCCATACTATGTTAATTAATGAATGAATGAAAAAGGGATGAAAACTAAACACTAAAAGGCAGTTGCTAAGGAATGACACACTAAGAAGTTCACGGAATTCTGTTTACAGCGCGGAATCCTGCATGCATTATGACAAACAAAAACAAGAGCAGAAGCATATTTACCTGGCTTGACAATTTAAATAATAAGAGAGAATGTATCACAGGAGTGAATTCTTTGGAAAGTTCCAAATGATAGCTGTGCTAGTGCTGTGTTCCTTGCAGAGTTCATCCTGTCTGTGAGCTGTCCTAGGAAATCAAGACAGTTTACGTACTGATCATGAACTAAATTCTACATGATTTTTGAAAGCTACACAGAACATGAGTTTAGCGCTGATACCTCCATAGTTCAGCAAGCAGCACAACTTAGATTTTTTTAAAAATAATCAATATGTCAAACAAGGTTGCAGCCACTATTCTGAAATCATTGCTGTTTAAATCTTAACTAGTGATCTCAAAGTGCTGTGATAAATGCTATTACTGGTTTCAGGTTTTTGAATATGGGTAAACTGCCTAGCTCTACTCACAAATGGGAATGTAGTTTTTCAACAGAAAACAGACAATTTATTAATGGGCGGTGTAACTTTTTCTCTAGCAACTTACTTGTAGACATGTCTAAAGCTGAAATCATCTAAACTTTGACCCCATGACAGTAGCTATGTTCTGTACTTATTTTCACTTCCAAATTTAATAAAGTCATATAGTTACAGCCCATCTTCATTTGACTGCCTATAATCACAGATTAGCCTAATTATTGTAATGCTGTGAGTATTTCTTTATTTTCATTAAATGCTGAACCACCAACAATGCATAAAAACGCAAAACAAAAAAGATATCTAATCCACAAGTGACATTTTATATGAATTGTAACTTTTATTAGAAGCTTAAACAATACCTGGATCCTCAATCTAAACCTTCAAGGGGACAAATGTTTGCTATAAAATTTAATGTTAATTAACTAATTGACCTGCACATATAATTATGCTATTTACTTTAAAAATAACATGTTACTGCAGTAGCGTTGTTGCCTCACAGTTAAGACGTTGGCCTGTTCCATTCTCAGCTAGAGCATCTTCTGTGTGGAGACATGTGTGAATGGGCGTACCTTCATTGAAGGTTGTGCGTCAGAGCCGGCAACTCGGCACGTAAAAATCTACTGCCAATCATTAACTGCTGTGGCGACCCCTAACCGGGAAAAGCCAAAAGACACAACAACTTTAAAAATAACATGCTCCAGCTAATCCCATATTCATTTTTAGGGCTGCTATAGTCTTTAACAATGTAAAATATAGCTTTATAAGTTTTTTTTTTTTAGGTGTGTTCTGTGTCCACGCCTGCTGCCCATCAAGCCTCACTCTGTCTGTTTTGAGTTCATTCATTCCAGCAGCACTGGTGAGTCCCAGGAGTAACTGTAACAAGTAACCAGTGAAGCCATCCTCAGGGCAGCCAGGAAAGTTGTTTGCACCCTTGCTGGCCTCCTGGCAATGAATAGATTTCTAGTGGTGGCCCTAAACCTTCTCCTGGTGGCTGTTATAAGCAACCATATCACTGAAGGGGAATCTGAGCTTCCTTATGTATGTGAGTGCCTCTCTACGCATGTTACTGTGGGACCACCAAGCATGCCTCTCAATTGTTCAGATTTTTGTCTCATTTTTTGGTCTGTTTCTTGTAAAATGTGTGGTTTTCTGTCAAATTATCTAGGACTGAAGTCACTCAATAATGACATACATTTGAGTTTCAGACTTCAGATTCTTCAGAAAATGCATGCTAACATACTGTATATCCTGTTATTGTAGCAACTTTCTAAGTTTATAAGCGCAATATTTAAAATCTGTCCCTATTTTTGCACCTTTGCCTCCCCATACTTTTAGGCTTTGTCCAAATTCCCTATGCTAAAAGGTAGAGAGGTATGTCATGTTCTGGTTTCAGCTATTTTCAGAGCTGTGCAGCAGGTGGCTATCTAACAGGAAGTCACCCATCTTCCTCCAGAATGAGTTAACCACAATCAACCACTTATTTCCACTCACCTGTATCTAGTTTGTCTAGTACCTGAACCTCTATTTGAACTTTGGTCATCTGAGTAACAATCAGAGCTTTATCATTTTATGTCACAGAGCCAAACTATACATAGCTTTATATTGTAACATTTTTATATGCACCTTACATTCTAATTTACATGTTGCATATTATTTCTATTAATATGAACTTTATCTAAAATCTTGAATTGTATTTTATCCATTTCACATCCTTGTAATAAACAATAACTACCAATAAGACTATTCTCATTATTACATCTTAATATGTGATGTGCCCTGTTAGGTTATTTATTCTCACTTACATATACCTTAAATAAGGGTGCTGGCGGAAATTGGTCTACTGTTGGCAGAAGGAGAAGAAGAGGAGGAAGGCATGCCCAAAGGCAGGAAGAGAGGAGGAAGGTTAGGAGTGTAGTAGTGAGGGTAGGAACTTTGAATATTGGCAGTATTGACTGGTATAGGGAGAGGGCTAGCTGATATGATGGCGAAAAGGAAGGTTGGTATATTGTGCGTGCAAGAGACCAGATGGAAAGGGAGTAAGGCCAGGTGTATAGGAGGTGGGTTTAAATTGTTCTATCATGGTGTGGATGGGAGGAGAAATGGGGTAGGGGTTATCCTGAAGGAACAGTATGCCAACAGTGTGTTTGGAGGTGAAAAGAGTGTTGGATAGAATGATGTTTATGAAGCTGGAAATTGATGGTGTAATGATGACTGTTGTTAGTCCATATCCTCCGCAAGTTGGGTTTGCGATGGATGAGAAAGAAAAATCTTTGAGTGAGTTGGATGAAGTGGTGATGACTGTATCCAAGGGTGAGAGAGTGGTGATTGGAGCAGATTTCAATGGGCATGTTGGTGAAGGGAACAGAAGGGATGTGGAAGTGATGGGTAGGTATGGTGTTAAGCAAAGGAATGCTGAAGTTGAGATGGTGGTGGAGTTTGGAAAAAGGATGGACATGGCTGTGGTGAATACATATTTTAACAAGAGAGAGGAGCATAGGGTGACATACAAGAGTGGAGGAAGATGCACACAGGTTGATTATATACTATGCAGGAGGGCCAGTCTGAAGGGGATTGGAGACTGTAAAGTGGTAACAGGGGAAAGTGTCATTAGGCAGCATAGAATGGTGGTCTGTAGGATGAAGTTGGTGATCAGGAAGAGGAGGAGTGTGAGAGCAGTGCCAAGGATCAAATGGTGGAATTTGAAAAAGGATGATTGTGAGGTGGAGTTCAGGGAAGAGTTAAGACAGGCATTGGGGGCCAGTGAAGAGTTACTGAATTGCTGGGTAACTACAGGACAGCTGGTAAGAGAAACAGCTAGAAAGGTGTTTGGTGTGACATCTGGACAGAAGAAGGAGGACAAGGAGACCTGGTGGTGGAATGAGGAAGTACGGGAGAGTATACAGAGGAAGAGGCCGGCGAAGAAGAAATGGGATTGTCAGAGAGGTGAAGAAAGTAGACAGGAGTATAAGGAGATGAGGTGCATGGCAAAGAGAGTGGTGGTGAAGGCTTAAGGATAAGACATATGGAGAGTTGTATGAAAGGATAGACACTAAGGAGGGAGAAAAGGACCTGTACCGATTGGCTAGTCAGAGGGACAGAGCTAGGAAAGATGTGCAGCAGGTAAGGGTAATAAAGGATAATGAGGGAAATGTACTCACAAGCAAGGAGTGTGTGTTGAGCAGATGGAAAGAGTACTTTGAGTGGCTGATGAATGAAGAGAATGAGAGAGAGAGAAAAGATTGCATGATGTGGGGATAGTGAATCAGGAAATGCAACGGATTAGCAAGGAGGAAGTAAGGACAGCTGTGAAAAGGATGAAGAATGGAAAGGCTGTTGGTCCAGATGACATACCAGTGGAAGCATGGAGGTGCTTAGGAGAAATGGCAGTAGAATTTTTAACCAGAATGTTTAATGAAATCTTGGAAAGTGAAAGGATGCCTGAGGAGTGGAGAAAAAGTGTTTTGGTACCGATTTTTAAGAATAAGGGTTATGTGCAGAGCTGTAGTAACTACAGAGGGATAAAAGTGACCAGTCATAGCATAAAGTTATGGGAAAGAGTAGTGAAAGCTAAGTTAAGAAGGGAGGTGATGATTAGTGATCAACAGTACTGGGAAAGAGCACTACAGATGCAATATTTGCTCTGAGAGTGTTCATGGAGAAATATAGAGAAAGTCAGAAGGAGTTGCATTGTGTCTTTGTTAACTTAGAGAAAGCATATGACTGGGTGTCTACAGAGGAATTGTGGTATTGTATGAGGAAGTCAGGAGTGGCAGAGATGTATGTAAGAGTGGTACAGGATATGCATGAGGGTAGTGTGACAGTGGTGAGGTCTGAAGTGGGAGTGACAAGATGCATTTAAGGTGGAGGTGGGATTACATCAAGGATCAGCTCTGAGCCCTTTCTTATTTGCAGTGGTGATGGAAAGGTTGATAGACAAGATAAGACAGGAGGCCCCGTGGACTATGATGTTTGCAGATGACATTGTGATCTGTAGTGAGAGTAGGGACCAGGTTGAGGAGACTCTGGAGAGGTGGAGATATGCTCTAGAGAGAAGAGGAATGAAGGTCAGCAGGACTAAGACAGACTATATGTGTGTGAATGAGAGGGAGGATAGAGGAATGGTGAGGATTCAGGGAGTACAGCTGGTGAAGGTGGATGAGTTTAAATACTTGGGATCAGCAGTTCAGAGTAATGGTGAGTGTGGAAGACAGGTGAAGAAGAGAGTACAGGCAGGGTGGAATGGGTTGAGAAGAGTGTCAGGAGTGATTTGTGACAGACGTGTACCACTAAGAGTGAAAGGGAAGGTCTACAAGAGGGTAATGAGATCAGCTATGTTATATGGGTTGGAGAGGGTGGCACTGACAAAAAGGCAGGAGTCAGAGCTGGATGTAGCAGAGTTAAAGATGTTAAGATTTGCACTTGGTGTGACGAGGGTGGACAGGATTAGGAATAAGTATATTAGAGGGTCAGTTCAGGTTGGACGGTTTGGAGACAAAGCCAGAGAGGTGAGATTGCATTGGTTTAGACATGTGCTGAGGAGGGATGCTGGGTATATTGGGAAAAGGTAAGAGGAAAAGAGGGAGGACTAAGATAAGTTTTATGGATGTAGTGAGAGAGGACATGCAGGTGGTTGGTATGACAGAGCAAGATGCAGAGGACGGAAGAAATGGAAACAGATGATCCACTGTGGCGACCCCTAACAGGAACACATAAAAGAGAAGACTGATACCTTAAATAAGGGGATGTAATTATGGAAATTATACTTGTGCAACAAATTAATTTATGCGTAATGACTACATTTCCCATTTATCATTAATCTCTACTCCTCATTCAGATAAGAACATTCTATGCTCCTACAACATTTCATATTTATTATTTATTTAACATTTTTTTACCAGGAAAGTCCAACTTGAAATGAAGCCAATTTTCAATGGAGGCCCAGGGAGAAATGCTCCAGACACATGTCTTTGTAACATGGGAGGAAACCCACATGAACACAGGGAGGACATGAAGACTCTGCACAAAAAGCACTGCAGTTGAGAATTGAACTGGAAAACGTTTTGCTTTGACATGACAACACTACTACTGCACCACTGTTCAGTCCAGTTTGTGTACTTACAAGTTATGGAATGGCAGGGAATTTAGGCAATATTATACATTGCAGCTTTATTTCTTTATAAATGATGCTAAACCAAACACCTTGCATATTTTAGCTATTTGAAAAGTTACCCTTAGTCTCTCTCCAAATGTCTATCATTGACCAAGATCTGAAATACTATTATTCCATATTTAAATATAATATTGCCTACATTTCCTTCCATTCTAAAACTTGTAAGTACACAAATAGGTTGTATTTTCCACTTGATTAACATATACCTCTATTATGGTAAGGCACCCCCCTCAAAAAACCTCTAAAAAGGCTTTTTTCTCATACTTCTATCTTATAACCTCATAATTGCAATCTATTCAATGTACATAGAGATTGTATAATCTTCATGCTTAGAACTTATTGTATGGTATGAATTCTAAATTTAAAATAACCTCTTGTTCTGTGCAAAAAAAAAAAAAAAAATCTAATGTTGATTTTCCTTTGGAACATATATATGGTCATAACTAAAATTATGGGTGGTATTCATAGTCCAGTAATTCACAAGTTCATAGTGGTTATGAGTGAGAAGCTCTCTACAGTTATACATAAATAATCCAAGCACATCACATTTTCAATGACTATGGAAAAGCAAAGGCATTTTTGAATGACATGCCCACTTATATCAACAACGTATCAACAACGTAAAGTATGTCAAGTCAAGGGTTAAGCCAACATGAAGGACTACCTGAAACCCATTGTATTAGTTCATTGTACTTGAGATATATTTGTATAGGCATAGATGCAACTGTGCACAGTCATGTTTAAAAGACCTGGGGCAAGCTGGAGACTGGAGACTATGCAGCTTTTATTCTTTCTTTATGCTTTTCCCGGTTAGGGGTCGCCACAGCGGAACTCCAGAACGCTAATGATTGGCAGTAGATTTTCACGAACGCCAAGGAGCCAGCTCGATGTCCAACCTTCAACGAAGGCATGCCCATTTACGCATGTCTTTCGAATGCACATCCAACCGTGGGGAGGACATGCAGACTCCACACAGAATGCACTCCCCGCACTCCAGCCGAGAATCAAACAGGAAAACCTCTTGCTGTGAGGCGACAATGCTACCACTGCACCACCACAGATGCAGCTTTTATTACTGATATTTAAAAAAAATTAAATTGTTTAATATATTTTATATAGGGGTATACTTATGTGGACACCCTGATGGCTTCCTTAAAGAACAGAAAGTGGAAGATAGAAAAGTTTAAAAAAAGGGAGACGCAACAAAGAGGAGAACACTGAAGTGAAAACATCAAGAAGGTTATGCAAGACCAGGTGGCAGAGGAGAGCAGGGGCAGAGTATTTTTATCAAGGGATAGACCTCCCAATTTTTTTTCATTTTTTTTTTCTTTATATGAGAGGGCAATTTTGGTGGGAAATAGGTAAGAGAGTGTGACTGAAAAGATAAGGAAAGAAAAGATGAAGCACCTGCAGGGGTCCCAGCCCAGACAGTCTCAGACATTTCCACTGCCAGTTGATGGGGCATTAGAAGACCCCAATGTTGAGGGTGGTGCAGTGGTCAGAACCAGCTGTGACAGCGAGTCTTCTACAGGCTGCAGCTAAATGTCAACTGACCATGTCCTCTGTACAACTACCTCTTCCAGAATATCCTCAATCAATTTCCAAGCCCCCAATCTGCAAGCCTTTCCCGACTGACAATTGCTGGGGTGTTTGCAAGAATGAGCCTCTGTCCCCAACACTGCAAGGATGTGGTGCAAAGAGTTAGCACTCCTTAACCTGGGAGGTATGTGCCTGGATCACTCCAAGTTATTCTGTATCTGTAGAAACATTTGCAAATGGAAGGGAAATAAAATAATAAAGAACAAAGGAATGCATAAATTAAACAACAAAAAAGGGATTGAGAGAAGCAAAACAGAAAATACACTCAGTACAACCACACATCAAGTTCTGCAGTATTAAATTTCATACTTAAAATAGATCTGTTTGTATAAATATTTATTGAAGTAAAAATAATATTTGGAGTCTTTATTCATGCTTTTATTTCAAAGTGCACAAGACGTGCTTATGCAAATTATGTGATGATAGGGAATGTTTATGCATGCTTGTGGGATGAAATATTATGGGAAGTGCTTATGCCTACTTGACAAGACAGTGGGCCGGATTCACGAAGGCTTGCACGGAGTCTAAGAGTAGAGTAAGACTCCAGACAGCCAACATGTTTGCCGAGCGATTCAGGAACAGCCGGCAGGGGGCGTGCATGAGAGCACTTAAAATGACTCTTGCACGGACAGTGTTAGGATATGCAAATTACCTCATCTGCTGCTAAAAGCTATGCAAATGAGGTAAATTTGCAATCCAGGAAACACTAACCTGTCCGAGTAAGAGTAGTGTTATTTGTAGAAATGTACTCAGTTGGTAACTGAGTACCGTTCCGCAAATAGCAAAATGGAGCTATGACCGCTCCAAATAGAGGATGCATCCAGTTGATGAAGCATGCTAATGGCCAAATATAAGGTCATTGGCATTATTATGTGTTGCAAAATAATAAAAAACATTTTTTTCCCCGATCTTCAATGTTTAAGAGTAGCGCAGTGCTGCGCAAACGTGCGGCGCTCTAAAAAACAGAAACCCCCCCCCCTAAAAATAGGCATTTTATTAAATATATTCATCTGCCATGCAGGTGAATGGCAGGCTGAAGATAACATGGCTACTGAGTAGAGGTTGCTAAGGGGGGAAGCTCAGTCTGAGAGATGTAACCAAGCATTAGTAGGCAATCCTATGCAAATGAGTATACGGAGAGTGAATCCCAATTTTCCCTGCCATGTGAACCATGTCCATAGAGTGTAAGAGTAGGATTAGGGGAGTAACAGAGTAGAAGATAGGTGACATCATGAGGGGGGGGTATGTTACATAGACGGTAAGCTTATTGGAGCAGAGTGGCATGTGTTTGCTGTGAGTTACGCAGGACTGGAAGAGGCGTGTCTACAGTTGTCTGAACTGAAACCCAGAAACTGAAGGTGTACAACGTGGCTATCACTAAAGTTTCTTGCAAAGATGCTTACACTGTGTGCGTTCGTGTATGCGCCTATAAACACATCTAAGCCTGTGTGCGCGTGTGTATGCCCGTGTAAGCCTGTGTAAGGCTGTCTAAGCCTGTGTGTGTGCATGTGCATCCCCCTAAGCCTGTGTAAGCCTGTGTAAGCCTGTGTGCACTCATGTCTGCTCGTGCGCACTCGTGTGCGCGTGTTTGCGCTTGTTTGCGCACCGCTGCCCCCTGTGGAAACAGAAAGGGAAAAGGAAGGAAAAGAAGAGTAGGAAGTTAACCAAGGAGAACTAGCAGAGCTGCCAGGTGAAATCAATCAGAATCAGCTAATTACACAGGCAGTACAATAGCCCAGCCCAGCATTTAAAACTCTGCAAACAACATTCCCCCATGTTTTTCTCAGAAACACTGCAACACTGCGGTCTACAAAGAGAAGTGAAAACTTAAAAAGATTAACTGAGACAAAAAATGTTAGGGGCTGCCATAAGGCAACATGTGCAAGATGCTGAGGGCGGTGCCATTGCAAATGCTGCTGAGCAACCCACAGTGAGGAGATGGAGATGAGTGTACAGACCCAGGGTAACCTACCAGGGGCTACATGAGCTGGAGATAGTGGAGCGCTATAGAGTGGACAGGGACTTCCTGCAGCAAATTGTTAAGCTGTACAGGCCACGTCTCACACACAGAACCAACAGAGGGGAACCCATCCCAGTGGAAACCAAGGTATGTGTTGGCCTAAGAATACTAGCAACAGGTACCTTCCAGAAACCAACTGGTGATATGATGGGGATTTCACAGGCATCAGCATCCAGGGTACTGCACCAGTTCCTGAATGCCATGTCAGCACATGTCAGTGATCATGTATATTTCCCCAATTCCCATGAGGTACTGGCCAGCAATATGCATCTCTTCCAGAAAATAGTGGAATACCCTGAGGTAGTGGGTGGAACTGACTGCACGCACATACACATCAAAGCACCAGCCGGTGAGCGGGGTAGGGCCTACATCAACCGCAAGGGCTTCCACTCCATCAACTGCCAGGTCATGTGCGATGCCCAGGGCATAATACTGAATGTGTGTGCTGGCTGCCCTGGAAGCTACCATGATTCCCATATCTGGCATCTGACGCAGCTGTACCAGACATTTGCCAATGGGGACATCCATGACGGTCACCTAGTGGGAAATGCTGGATACGCACAGGAGCCATGGCTGATGACACCCATCAGAAATGCACACACACCTGAACAAGAACTCCATAATGAGGCACACGCACAAACAGGAAATGTAATCGAGCATGTGTTTGGGATGCTCAAGTCATGGTTCCGGTACCTGGACACATCTGGTGGAGCCTTGCAGTACTCACCAACTATATGTACCCAAATTGTCATGGTATGTGCCATGCTACACAATATGATCCTGCGAAAACAGCTGTAGCAGGAACAGCATGGAGCAGGACCACACAGCCCCCCACCATTGCCAAGGGCTGCACAAGCACAGCGTGACTCGGAGGAGGAACAACCTGAGCCTGCCCCAGTAGGCAGAAGGAGGCGTGCCCAATATGCCTTGGCCTTGGCAAAGAGGCAATGCATAGCACATACACTGGCTCAGTAGGAACCCTGAAAATGATATCTCTCTCTGACTCACACATAAAATAAAAGGGATGCCTAACCTGTTTCCAAACATGTATAGGGAGTGTAGTATGTGCATCCAATATAGGCAGCCCTGCAGCACCACATGAGGCATGATTGCCATGTTTTAAGAAAATAAAGCAGTGCTAAACAGCATTTACCAATATTTAGTATATGTAAACAAAATTGCCCGTGTTAACTAGCGCAATGTTGGGCAACGTTGAGCAATGTTGGGCAAGGTCGGGCAAAGTCGTGCAAAGTTCAGCAAAGTCAGGTAAACATGCTCATATTTGCTTTACTGTTCCTTAAGCAGTCTAGTCTGCCCAGCATGAAAATAAAAAGCAGTGACAGGGCTCGAACCCAGGATACTGGGCATTATAGTCACAGTACTGAACCACTAAGCCATGATAGCATTTCAGTGGCACAGACACAGCAGGACAATTGTACACTAATGCAAACACAAAGAAATGCTGTATCATGCCCCTAAAGAGGCATATGGGTAACCTCCCTCACAGGCCTATAGAGACAGAGAACATCAGGCCAGGCGGTGTGATGTGGGTTGTGTAGGCTATGAAGCCGCAATCTAATATATGTGACATTGGATGCTAGGATCTGTAGCACAGTAGTATGACTCAAGCCAATACGATAGGCAACAGTACAGACTGAAATGGTGTACCGTACATAGCAGTGCAGGCATAGCAAATGTGTATAAGTCTGAAGAAGTTTATGATTTAACATAAACGAAAAGCGCTTAATTTTACTTGTGGTCTAGAGTGTGCCTTCTTTCATCTGTTCCAGTATTTCGTGATTTTTGAAATGTCTATAAGTGTCAGGTGAAACCCTCATCCTATGTACACCCACAGTAACAATCAGGTGTGCCCCCGGGTAGAAATGTACAAAGAATAGCTGCCCCCCCCCCCCCTGTATGTAGAAATGTTGATAAGTGTATGCAAAGTGTCTCTTGGAAGCCCTACAGGCACAGCATGATCCCTGTTGATCTATGACACAAAGGTGAGCCCTGCTGTAAAAATACAACTTGATTTGCCATACACATATAGTATAAATGCCTATAATGGGCGTGCTCACACACTCCAACAAATGTAGTGAATTTCATTCAACATCGCACTGAAAGGTCATACTGGGCATGCCCACACACTTTAATAAATGAAGCAAATGTCAGGCAACAACATACTGAAAGGTCATACTGGGCATGCTCACACACTTGAAGAAACGAAGCAAATGTCAGGCAGCAACATACTGAAAGTTCATACTGGGCATGCTCACACACAGGCTAAATACGGATGTGATAATAAGGGATCTATGGACAAATGTGGAAACACATTCACAAAGTGGTCAGAAAATCATGCTATGTGTTCACACAAACTGCCAAGGTCTGTGCATGTAGGTCAAAGGAGGTTCTCACTACTCAGCAGTCATCAGACCCATCAGAGAGTACCACAACACACTTGGGATTAATCTGACTAGGCACGTTCAGCAGCCAGAAAGACCACTGAAGTACCTTAACAAGAGGATTACTGGCCTCAAATAGTCGCCCCATGCAACAGGACTGAATGTAACCCAATCTGTACTCTGTTGCATACTGTCTACTCAGGAGATCTCTGCCCAACAGACAGGTCCATGTCATGGCTACACTCAGATCTGTTCTGAGTTATAGCTCAATGGCACTAAATATACAGACCCAACTGATATTGCCAACATCCTGACAGATAGGATCAGTGTTAACTTTAACCCCCTCTCACCCAGAATAGAAGAGGACATTGTTCCCCTCTACTCATCACTCACTAGAACTATAATAGAGTGCAACTCCACTTTTGCTATGTACCTCACAAGAAAACCACAACAACTGGAAAGCCTGCAGCAATACCTCACAAAGAGCATTAGCGGCCTGAAACACATGCCATACACAGACCATCTCAAAATGCTCCATCCGTACTCCCTTGCATATCGCCTACTCAGAGGTGTTCACTGCCTAACATACAAAGCTATGTCAAACACAGAGCTGTTGGAACATGCTCCATGTAAAACACTCACAATCCCTCTGACCTTTGGAGCTAAAACCACGAGTGAAATACAAAAGGAAGAGGTGTACCCATTTACCTTATGGATACCCACACCTTCGGGTTAGTGGCACTGCATGAGGCCTTGGAGACCATGCAAGTGCAACTAATATTGGGCAAAGCTGCTCATCAGATTGTAGCCTGCTACAGATCATGTACCTTGTCTCAGGAATCTCACTCAGTATTCCTGAGAACAGTGGAAAATACAAAGGTCCTATCAAACACCATTATATGAAGAGATTACAACTACCCAAACATTGAGTGGGAGAATTACTCATGTACAACGTCCTTTGCCCAATGTTTCCTAGAGTTTAAAAACTCTAACACCCTGGAACAGCTGGTCACCATGCCCATTAGAGGTGACAACATACTGGACATGATCATCACCAACATGGGATACCAGTGTTCCACAACAGGAATAAACCCCTCGCTGTAATATCAGATCATAAAGTAATCGCACTGGACATCCACATCCTGCCCTCCCACCCAGTCAATGAAACCACTGTGAAGACATATTCAAAAGCAAACTGCACACTTCCCAAGACCAAAGTGGAACATTCCAAAGACCTCTTGCTATAGCATAATACAATCTGTCGAATCATTTACAAGTGCATCCCATGAGCATCTACAGGGATGCATGGAACGAGACATCACAAATAAATCCAAGATGCGCTCCTCCAAAAATAAGGCAACAATCAGGTGGTTGTTGCCCATAAATAAGCTAGACAACAGAAGGAGGAAACAAACACATGATAGAGCCAACTTCACTAAAGGAAAGCCATCACTGATCATTATTAGGAAGAAACAATGATCGCTCATAAAATAATCCAAGGACAGTTTCTAAAGACAAATAGCCAAGGAATGTAAGAATAACAACCACAAAGCCTTCGGTAGCTATACCAGACATGTAGGTGTCAACTTCCAAATATGCTGTCAGCCACTGAAAAATGGAAAGAAATACACTGAACCAACTTTTATTGCCCACATCCAGGGGGAAAAGTTCAGTGTAAACTCCCCCCATCACCCCCAAATGGCCCTGTGTCCATCACAGAAGGATGCAGAGCCCCAGACGTCATGGACATACAGGTAAAGACAGCCCTCTCCAAAGCTAAGAACACAGCATCAATGGGACTGGAAGGTGTCCCAGGCTGTGTCTTACACTAGGCCCAAAAGGAACTACACCCTCACCTACATCCACTGTCCAGACTCAAGCATACCGCAGGCTATGTACCCAAAGAATGGCATACACTAACAGTCATCCAGCTCCACAAAGGGGGTGCCACAACAGAACCTGGAAACCATTGTCCTATATGTCTACTCAGCCTGGTCTACAAAGCTATTGAGCAAATTGTCATGGAACCCATAAACGGAAACATTGGAGACCTCCAGACACTGGACTCTACACAACTTTGCCTTGTTAAGGGCAGATCCTGGCTCCTAAACCTAGTTGACTTATTTCAAACAGTTAACAAGGACATAGATGGAGGTGAAGGTAGTCCACACAGCCCATCTGGAGCTCACTAAGGACTTTCTACACCATTCCCCACTCTGTCATCATGGACAAGTGTACCAGCTTGAATATTAACAGCTATGTCACAGGATGGGTGGCCAAGTGACTCACAGATCAAACACACATGTTCAGAGTTGCAGGTGCTATGTCTGACTCTAAGCCAGTCACAAATGACATCCCACAGGTCTTGGTCCTGGGACCCCACCTGTTCAGTAGATACTGCTCAGAGGTACAGGCAAGCATGGGAGGTGTATGGCTGAACAGGTTTGAAGATGACTGCTAACTGTGGTCCATAATCGACTCTATGGCTGACACAGACATCTTCCAGAAGTGTCTTACTGAGACTGATACCTGGTGTCAAAACAATGCCCTAGAGCTGAATGCCAATGAATGAATAGTCACCCCATTTGGATAAAACAATGTGCACACAAATTACCACATAGGTGGTAATCCAGTATGTATGGAGAAAGTCATTATGGCCCTGGGGACACAGGTAGATAGTAAAAATAGTCACATTGCCAAAGTGTTTAGACATTCCTTCTATGTAGCCCACCTAATGTCACCTAATGTAACCCACTTTGTTTAGTCTGATGTCACCATCCTACAAATATATCTGTGGAAAGGAGAACTTACAGTAATGTGAATAGCATGTTGTGTAAATGCATACTCCTGTAGTATCGTTAAGTAGGGGTTTGAATCCTGCACTTGATGTGTGTTTGTGTGTAATTACCTTGGAGAACAGCAACCTTTTTGTAGAGTAGTAGAACACCTTACAAGTGGTATACTTATCTTTGTCAAGTCTGATGATGTCACCATCCTACAAATATACCTGTGGAAATGTGACCTCCAGTAATGTGTATAGTGCATTGTGTTAATGCGTACTCCCCTAGTATTATGAAGTAGTTTGG
>NC_056732.1:417326660-417334160 GCF_019279795.1 Protopterus annectens
TAATTTTCAGAACAAGCTAAAGGTTTTACTGTACTTCGCTAGTAGTCTCAACAATAAACTGCAATCCATGAGAGAGTTGTTCTCACCTAGGAGGATGCTACAGGTTCTGTGCAGTTAATGAAACATGGTTCAAAGCCATGGAAAGTACTCCGACAGTGCATGGCTATAACAACTTTCACTGCGTTCCGACCACACAATGAACATGAAAGAGCAAAAAGTGGAGGTGTATTTATCTATGTAAAGGATAAGCACGCCTGAAAGCTGGTCAAATAATATGACATGCTTGGGCTACTCTATGTCCAACTAACCACTGGAGAAATCTATTACCATACTCTTGCTAGCTACAGGTCCCCGACCATAAACCAGGAAACTCATACATTGTACCTGACGTTATTCGAATCACTCACCATCCAGCCCAATACTGTACTCAGAGATGATTTTAACAATTCCATTCCATTATTTGGGTGGCATACATGACCACTAACATGCAGGCCCAAAGATATCTTGACTTTTTAAATTCAAATGTCCTGGTGCAGCTAGTCTGCATTCCCACTAGGGGAACACATTTCCTAGATCTGATACTCACAAATATGGGAGAGTGCTGCATCTCTCATAGCCTGATGTCCTCACTGGTAAGATCAGATCACAAGCAGTCTCCCTTGAAATAAAGGGAAAACTAGTTCCCCCACCTAACCCCAAAAACGTTAAGAAATTCTCTAAGGTAAATCACCCCTATTAAGGGACAGCATAGTTAGATTCTAAGCTCTCCTAAATCCTGAAAACACAGAGACCTCTACAGAGGCATGCACAAAAGCCCTGTATGACCATATAAACATCTGCATAGAAACAACAGTACCAGGCCAAAATAAACCCAGGTCAAACTGCAAAAACAGGTGGCCCCTTCTATTAATAGTTTGTACTACATAAAAAAGAGAGTCCTGTTCAGAAGTAAGAGGGAATGTGCACAACAGAGCAAAAAGTCCCTCAATAGTCTAAAAAGGTGAATCAGGAAACTAATTAAGTCTCTGAAAGTAGATTTTGAGGTACAAATAGCCTCTAAAACTAATGATAACCATAAGACATTTTTTAATTATGTTCACCATCAATGTAAGATATTGATTGTAGATGGCATAACCTATACACAGCCAGAAGATATAACAAATCTACCGGCCGACAATTCAGCTCAAATTTCACCTCCCCATCACACCCAGTTCTCCCCCATTAAAAACACCCCACCACCACACTGCCAATTATCACCAAAGGACAGGCTGCCACTGCACTCACTAAAGCTAAAAACATGGCTTCAATGGGGCATGATAATATACCAGGTTGCCTCTTAAACAGCTTTAATCAGAACTTATCACTCACACTAGGATCTCTATCTAACCATGGCCGCCAGACTGGTTTAGATCTATTAGAGTGGAGGACAGCCACAGTCATCACTCTGCATAAAGAAGGACCATCTACTAAGCCAGGAAATTACAGTCCAATATGTTTGACTAGTCTTTTATGTAAGCCCATAGAAAGAATAATCATAGATCTGATAAATAATGACACAGGAAACCTCCAAACACTCGTCCCAACCCAGTTTGGCTTTGTCAAAGGCAGGTCATAATGCTGAATCTGGTAGATTTCATTGAGAAGGTCACCGAGGCCATGGACAAGGGTAAAACAGTACATACCACCTACCTTGATCTGGCCAAGGAATATGACAAAATTTCCCACTCAGGTATTATAAATAAACTCATAAAACTGGGCATAAATCCCTATGTCACTAGATGGATAGCCAGTTGGCTCACAGACAGGTCACATGTGGTTTACATCAGTGAATACAGATCCAGCAAGAACCCAGTTACTAGTGGTGTGACACAAGGCTCAGTGCTGAGACCACCACTGTTCGGAATATACTTCTCTGAAGTCAAGGCTAATGTGGAGTGGTTCTGAATGACAAAGTTTGCCAAAGGCAGCAAGTTGGGGCAATCATTGAATCCCCACTGATGTAGATATCCTTCAGGAGGGTCTAGATCAGACAAATGTTTAGTGCCAGAACCATGGTATAAAACTAAATGGGAAAAATGCATTATCATACAATTTTGGAAGTCAAATACCCCTGCAAATTACAACATAAATAGTACATCCCCTAAACAGTAATCTGAGAGGTGAGCGATCTAGGTACACAGATAGTTCATAGCCTGAACTTCGACTGCCATATATCCAAGTGGTGAGGAAGTCCTCCTATGTGGCAGAACTTATAAGTAAAGGCATGGCATTCATATCCAAGGAAATTATAGTCCTGCTGTACTAAGCCCTCATTAGACCAATAATTGAGCACAATGCACCATTTGACATGTACTTTACTGGGCACTTAAAGCAGCTGGAGTGACCTCAGAGGTTCCTCACAAATTAAATACAGGGTGTAAACAACATGTCCTATGAAGCTAGACTAAACGTCCTATCCCTTTACTCAGTCTGCTACCAACTATTAAGGGGCGACCTATGCCTGATCTACAAGACACTCATAAATCCAGCCCTAATAGAGCTGCTTCACATCTGCAAGTCAAATAGCATAAGGGTCACCCAATCTATGGATCTAAACTAAGTCAGTAAGTCAGTGACTCAAACAAAACATGCTTTAGAGACAGATATCTGTCTCAGAGATTGCCCCTTCTTTGGAGCAGGCTTCCTGTTCACATTAAGCAGAGAACTTCTATGGCCCTTTTCAAACTCATTTTGGATCAATGGATGGGGATACACAAATCCACACCTGGGGTATCATCTGTGTCCCTTAAGGATGAGAACAATATGTAAGATACTCAAGGCATAGGAGCAAACTTATGTCATCCTTTTGCCCTTGAGTAAAATTAGATTATATTGGCTATGTTTGTAAGGGCTGTTAGGCCATTAGCCTAATAATCTCCTATAAACTTATGAACCTATGAACCTATGTTGAAGAAGAAAATAAAACCGGGAGGAAGTACATTTTAAAAAACTCTGTAATAAATAAGCACTTTACTAATTTTAGAGTTTTTTGGAAATGTGCATTCTCTAGGATTATTGGGTTTTTTTTTGTTATAAAGTTGCTCAAATGAAGATGGTCTTATTAACTATCTAGCCAGTCTTCTCCTATCTACACCTTCTCAACATTTTTTTCCAATAATTATCTACTACCCTCTCTATGGAAATTACTGTTAAAATGCCAGCAACAGTGTATAAAGAGAAGTAACCTCCAGGTCTGCCACTAGTCTGTGATATGTAAGGAATTCCACTCCACTCCCACAGCATCACCAATTAAACATTATAAACTCATCCTACTACACTACTACTGCTATTACTATTACTACTACTGTTATGACTACTACTATTACTACTCCTACTACTGCTGTTACTATTAATACTACTATTACTATTACTACTGATGCTGTTACTACTACTGCTATAACTACTACTATTATTACTCCTACTACTGCTATTACTATTACTGTTACTACTACTATTAGTTTTAGTTCAACTACTACTGCTGCTGTTGCTACTACCTCTAGTGTTACTCTTTGATCTATGGTGGATCACAAGCCTTGATCCCTTGCAGTTCCATAAACTAAATGCATGTTAATGACTTTTAGCAAAATCTTTATAAACACTGGCACAAAACAATGATTTTTTTTTATTATTTATTCAAACAGTCCCATTGCAAGTGCACCAAGGGAGTTGCAACTGGATCTAGCCAGCTTGTAAGCAATCCATTACATGGAAAGCAAAGGCACAAATCAAAACATTGATAATGAGAAAGCCAGGAAAGAAATATTGAGCAAGATACTATGGTTTAAAATGTTGGCTATAAATTAAGGAGCACATCATACATTATATTACAAGGCACTATTAAGGCAGATGGCAAGTCCAGGTTATTGTAAGAGAAAGGATGTAATAGACACAGATGCTACATAGTGAACTGAAATAAAGTACAGTGGCAAACTACTGATAGGTAACAAAAGAAAAAGGAATGCACCTCCTACAGACACTGGAATTTGCCTGTGGTTTTGATAATAAACTTAAGGAAGTACAATAAAGATACTTAAGCTTAACTTGCAGCTCACAAAAGTGATGACAAAGTTGCGCACATACACACCACAAAAACACAAAAACAAAATTAAAAAAACAACACTGGTAACTTTCACTATCACTACAATGATAACAAAAATGTCTGATTAGAAATGTCCAACAGGACTGAAAAGTCATCATTAAAAGTGACAAAAATACACAAAACAAAGGCTACATGATGCCCAACAGTAGTGACATAGAGCTTTTAATGATTTTCTGTGTATGCATTGTCAAGTTATCAGTACAAAAGCCTTCATCTTTAAAAACTCTACGGCTCTATACTTGTGTGATTTAGCCATTTTGTGCAAACATATGTACCTAACACCTCCCCTGTGCATTGCAAATAATGTTCATTGTTCGAACTGAAATGTCATACTTTTAGTCAGCTGCAGCACCTCTTAGTACTACATCTAGCAGCACCTCTTAGTACTACATCTAAGAAATAATTTGTGACTGCAGTGAGTCTGCATACTGACAACTGAGGAAATCTAATCTTTGCTTTCCTCTCTTCCGACAGGTTTTTCTAACTCGTTCATCAAGTCTTAACTACTTACTTACATTTGTTACCTGAGAATGTTTGGTTGTGAAGATACATTTTCAGTGATGTCCTGGAAAGAAAATCTCCAGTAAAATGCATTGAATGATAATAATAATAATAATAATAATAATAATAATAATAATAATAATAATAAACCATGAATATGAAAAAACTGCATACAAAAAAGAATAAAGTCAATACTATACTAAAAGGAAGTACAGTAATTAAAAAGGCCACATGAGTAATTTCATTAAGTACCAAAATCATGAGTATACAAAAGGAACAACTATACCATGAACAACTAGCCATCCATTTGCAGAAATGTTTGTGGGCTGGGTATATATCAGTGCAATCAATATAGTAATCTCACTTGTATATTCTTCCTAACTTGCATTTATTCATATCCTGCACACAGAGAAATACCACATGGTCTTAGTGGTATCTCTAACTACTTTTCATACATCAAGCTTGTGCACATGACTATTTGTCTTCTACTACTCTGGATTTCTTTACACAGACCTTGAGGGGGTGACAAGATTTTCACTGTATCCAGTCAGGTCCAGTGACTTATTTAACCAGTAATTCATTTTTATCGGCTTTTTGATCCTTCCTGCAAAGTTCAGCTTTATCCAAACACACCTAGTTAGCTCATTAATTTTATCTCCACAGTAGACTTAATATCTAACACTCTTCCCGGGATTCATGAAGCTTAGAACAAGGACGGCATTAGTCTTGTACCGACCGTGCAGCGTAGAGATGGCGCAGCAGCACCACATGTATATTAATGAAGGGGTGCTGCCGCAACGCCCACATGCATAAGAAACGTGCGTGAGTGCAGGGGGCGTGTCTAAGCACTGCATGGAGGTGTGAACATGTTGGCTGCAGACACGCAACCTAAAATGCTGACTAGTACAGCCTGCCTCTAATAATAATCACTCCTGTCAGTGTCCGTGGATACGGAAATGTATGCAAAGCATACAAGACAGCTTTGTGAACACCAAAATAAAAAGTAAACACAGAGGCACATAGCTGAATATTGAGTCCCGATCCCTCAAACAAATGACATTTAAAACTCCGTGCCCGTATTCCATTGTAGTGTTGATTGTCATACCAAGTGGAAGCGAAATGCAGCATGTTAGCGCTCCACTACCATTTGCTAAGCCTAGCCCAATGGTTAGGGTCACCAACTGTCCCACATTGTGAGGGACAGTCCCCCTCTGAGCAGTTGTGTCCATACCAAAACCATTATAAATGTTAAATGTCCTGCGATTGTAGGACATAATTATGTCCCATATTTTTTGTAATAGTTCCATACAATACTTATTTCTGTATGTAAAATACCTAAATGTTACAAGAAACAGAATAAGCAACTAAACAAAACAGAATAAGCAACTAAACTGCTACAGCAATAAGCTTTCATTTAGGCATAAAACTAAAGTACTATTGTTTGTACTGACCATGGGTATGTGTTGGCCTATAAACTCTGATGTGTGTCCCGAAAATGTCCCATTTTGGTCATATGAAAAGATGTCATCCCTACCAATGGTCAGAGAATTCGCTCAATATCTGCCCATTCGTGGTCCAAGTCGTCCTTGTCTGGATGGCCCAAAGATGAACGGGTATTACCCGGGTCTACCTACCATGTCATGAAAGATAAGTATGTGCGTGTACCTATGTGCGTGAAATACAGCATGTGGAAGATTAAAAATGCTAGGGTCGTCCTCACCACCATATTGGTACTAGAGATATGTAGTGTATGATATGTGTTCTGCTGACTGTGCCATGGGCCATCAACCAGAAAAGGGATGGATGGTGTGTGTGTAATATTGGTGTGGGGAGTGACGGGTAATGTAATAATTCGGCAAGGGGAGATTGGGTCGGATGCACAATAGGTGAACTGGAGGTGTATGAGGGAGCAGTGGCCGAATCAGATAGAAAACCAAAGAACAAACATTCACATCTGCAATACAACCGGAAAGGCCATACTGTAGAACACAATCCCACAAACATATGAACATTAAAATGTGCAATACACATGTACAGAAACGTTACTGGCTCACACCCACATAATGGTCTGGCCTGAACTGAGCCATCCAACCCAAACACACCTGATACATAATTGAATACCCACCATCCCCTCCACAGCACACCACCCCCCCCTTCCTGAACATCCACAAAAAACACCCATACTCCAGCTGCTAGCTTGGCGCAGCCATATCTGCACATAGTGACCCCTACTCATATCTAATAGGCAGTCTCACCCTAGGCAGTCTCAGGATTGGAAACTATTTATCTCTTGCATGTAAAACCTTACCTCATTTTCATAAAGCCAAAAGAATCGAGGTCATTGGTCCCCACAATTTTTGGATATCCCTCATGGGATAAATATCTGTTCTAAACATTAGACTTGGTGTCACGACACGATGCTCAGTCCTGTAGACATCTGGACACAAGTGGTATGAGCAGTAGTTGTCCACAACCCTGCTCAGCCTCCAGCCGGTCCTGCAGAACCTACGACCCGGGATTACACACCTGACCATGATGCATGTCTCCCCAAGTGCATTATCGGGAATATATACCTTTCACATTCGCATAGTGGCAGTCGGATATAGGGTGATTAAGTCGCTTTAAAGCAGACGTAAGTAGGGTTACCACCTGTCCCACTTTGCAAGGGACAGTCCCTTTTTGGGCAGTTGTGTCCTGACCAAAAATAATAAAATGGCAAATATCCTGAGATTGTAGGAAATAATTATGTCCCATATTTCATGTAACAGTTGCATAAAATAGTTATTTCTGTATGTAAAATGCTTAAATGTTACAAGAAACAGAATAAGCAACTAAACTGCTACAAGAATAAGCTTTCATTT
>NC_056732.1:417339160-417341846 GCF_019279795.1 Protopterus annectens
ATATGATACAGCAGTTACAGGTAACATATGTTCAGTCCGGGCATATGTTGGTGGGAGGTCCAATAAACAAACAATAACCTCCCATCCCCCCCAACTAGGCCAGTGAGACATACAGACACACATTAAAGGTAAATACACCACTGCTTCCTAGACCACCTGCAGGAAACTACCAGTGGGAGAGATCTACAAGGTCTACACTTTAAACATGGACAGTGATGTCCCTTGTGGGACACCAAAAATGTAGTTCTTGTAGCCAAGCCTGTAAAGATTGATGCGACCAGGATGTAGCTGTACATGGATCAGTAGGTTGTGCAAGCCTGATAACACATGGGTTGACACAACGTACGACACGTGTCCCGACACGGGGAAAGTAGGCAGTGTGTAGGGGTGTGTTTATACCCCACCTGCACCCACAGTAAGGATGAGTGCTGTAGAGGAGTGGCAGGTAGGGGAACTATGGGTATGCGGTTATGGGCCTAAGCATGCAGGTGTTGGCTGGCAGAGCCGTATTAGGACCGCCCCTTGGATGTAAGTAATATTCCAATGTGGGCATAGCAGATGCCCATACCTCCCAAACCTTAAGAGCACATCTACTGGATAGTCCATAAACCATTGGGGGAAACACATAGGGACCATATCATTGTACTGTCCCCGATTATCAGGGATGTCCGTGATTACGAATCAGAATCTAACTCAATCCCAACTAAACCCTCCTAGAACTAGTGATATTAGGAGGAAAGGTGGTGGAATACACATACTGAATAATGACAACATGTAAGAGTCATAAACAGCATGTACCTCAGACAATGTGTATGAATACACATGTGCTCTGGGTCCATCAATGTGTCAGGTTAATAGCACCAAACTTCTTAATGTGTCCCTGAGGTTGTTATGCAGTGTCCCTGATTCATTATTCATTCTTACCCATTCGTATGGAGGTCTGCTAGTGAGAAAAAGCATATGTTCAGCCAACTACCTTAGAAAGATGATAGAATAATAGGGTTGGGGTTACCACCTGTCCACCTTTGCGAGGGATACTCCCCTTTAGGCAGTTGTATCCTGCAAAATAATTGTAATTATGGCAAATGTCCTGTGATTTAGTCCAAAGATTTCCTATATTGTCTGTAGTAGTTGCATAAAACAATTATTTTGTATCTGAAACACCTAAATGTTAT
This sequence comes from Protopterus annectens, assembly GCF_019279795.1. Lineage (NCBI taxonomy): Eukaryota > Metazoa > Chordata > Ceratodontiformes > Protopteridae > Protopterus > Protopterus annectens. The sequence continues at coordinate 417,340,336 of NC_056732.1, forward strand.
AAGAAACAGTATAAGCAACTATAATGCTACAAGAATAACCTTTTATTTAGGCAAAACAGTGAAGTACTCTCCTTTGTACTGGCTGTGGGTATGTTTTGCCCTGCAAAATCTGATGTCTCTCCATAAAGGTCCTATAGGGTTTCCACCATTTCAAATGCCCAAAGTGGGACATGTTCTGTAGAAATGTCAGACTTTCCAGGACAAAACATGCCTACTGCCGTGCATATACAGAATGTTACTTATTTGCACAAATAAAAGCTTATTCTAGTAACATTTGAATTGCTTATGCTACTTCACATAACATATAGAAGTTTCATATATAAAATAACTGTTTTATGCAACTATTAAAGAAACGTAGGATATAATATTGTCCTGTAATCTCAGGACATTTGCTATGTCTTGATTATTTTCGCAGGACGCAACTGCCTAAAGAGGGACTATCCCTCGCAAAGTGGGACAGGTGTTAACCCTAAAGTCCCACCTTGGCCAATTGAAAAGGTGGCAAACCTATAATAGATATGCGGTAGCATGACTCGGCCAATGGATATGGCTCCCAAAACCCAATTACTTGTCTGTATTGAAGAGTCTCGGTTCCCATGTATCAGCCAGATGGGAGCAGATTGTATGAGGAACACACAAATAATATGATTAATTCACTGGACAGGCCGCTGATTCCGTAAAGTTGAACGCCATGCCGTCGCCTAATGGGCAGTCATTCCCGATACTGTAGTCATGTAGTCCAATGTAATAGGCATCACAAGATAATATTGTGGTCCTCACTCCCACCCAGGGGTGTGAGTGACAGATGCAAGCACCGATGTCGGTGCATTTGCAAATGCGGGAGCGAGCGGGTGTAAGCGTGTTTGGCTACCAGCATGTGAGTATTGCACTGGTAAAGCAATGTAGAGGCTAACCGAGTGTAAGAAGCTGTAACCAGAGGTCAGCAGTGCTTAACACCACGCAAACACATGCACACCCGCTCCCTACTGCTTTAATGTGCCTTACTCCCTCCGTATCCAATGGCCTTGTTCTGCCCTGCAACCAAATAAACATCCTCTGCAAGAGTTGGAACCAGGACCCTGCACACACAGCTAATGTGAATTACCAATACGGCATGGCAGATATACAGACAACGGACAGTAGCACAAACATATCATACAGTGCAGTCATTCAACAGTATAGGAATGTATCCCATCATGTAGATGTATATGTGAGTGTTTATGTCCAGCATATAGGTACATACATATATAGAGATATATCAGGAACATACCATGTGGCAACAAAGCATTACAAACGAATGAAATGGGAAACACCAGCGATGCCTGTATTATGCAGTGGTGTTCTATGTGATCTCAAGACTTCCTCAGACAGACATGTGTCATTCATACACGCAAATAGTTGTACATTGGCCGTATACATCACTCTGTGCATGTAATGTACATTAACACAACAGTACCTGTCCCAAACATTTTAAAAATTTTTTGAAAAACAAAAAAATAACCTCTTTTTTT
>NC_056732.1:417342346-417374846 GCF_019279795.1 Protopterus annectens
TTTAAAAAAAAAAACCCCCAAATTTTTGGGTGTTGCAATGGGGCACATTGTGCACCAGCTTATAAATATTATTATGGCTTTTTGGGAAGAAAATATCTCTTAAATTCCCCTCTTTTAAATGAATGCACTTTATACACAAGGTTTTTAGATGATTTGTGTTTTTTCTGGAATGGTAGTAAGGAACAATTTTTTAATCTTTTAACTTATGTAAATAGTACATCTACTTTTTTGAAATTTACTTGTAGCTTTGATTATCAAGAACTTAGATACCTAGATGTCTGTATAGGCAAATATGAAGGAAATTTTACATCACGTATATTTAGAAAAGAAACCTTCTCTAATTCATATCTGCACTACACCAGTTGCCACCCCCCGCACCAAAAGAAGGGGGTTGTGAAGGGGCAACTTGTGAGATTGAGCAGAATGACTTCAGACAACAAAGTGTTTTTGGAAGAGACTAACCTTTTAAGGAATTTATTTTCTCAGAGAGGTTATCCTCTAGAATTGTTTAATAAGGTGTCAGAGGAAGTTAACATTAAAAGAGTAGACTCCTTTGCCCCTATTTTGGGCAAGGAAGAAAGGCAGTGCTTTGATCAACAGTCGGTTGATATGTCCAGAGAAAATAAGACAGGGCTAATCACTACTTTTAGTGAGCAATCAGCATTTGTAAGAAATATTTTCTCCAGGGAATGGAATTGTTTTTCAAATATTTCAGACCTTGAATATATTTTTGACAAAGAATTAACTTATGTTTACTGTAAAGGTAAAAGTATCAAAAATATTTTGGAAGGTGGCTTGAAAATTCATTTTAACAACAAAAGTAATAAACCAAAGAAAGGGCTATATAAATGTGGAAAATGTAACTATTGTTCACATTTATTTTGTGGAGATACCCTGTTTTTACAAGCAAGGAATTTAACACTGCATTTAAATACATTTGCTAATTGTGACACAAATGGAATAATTTATATTGCCCTTTGTAAAAAATGTCCATCTTTTTATGTAGGAAAGAGTGAAAGAAGGCTTAGGCAAAGAATATACAAACATCTTTATGATGTCAAATTAAAAAGTGACAAAAATGCACTTAGCAAACATGCCTTAAAATGCAATACTTCTGGCTATCAATTCTTTATTTTAGAAGTTGTTCCCACTAATCCCAGAGGTGGTATGTGGGAAACATTAATTGAATATAAGGAATTGTATTGGCAGCTTCTTTTGGATGCCAACCATAATTTTGGGCTTAATGATATGGTATCCATAGCCCCAGTTTTAAAACTGAGGGCAGCAAAGCTTTAATTTACTTTCCTTGCTATGTATTTTAAGATGTTTTACCATTTTCAGCCACAAGATGGTGCAATGTTGTATCTTTAATTTCCATCCCTAATGAAGAATCAATCAGATTTTAAAGTGTTTTATTAAAACTGTTTTAACATATTTTTAACATTTTTTAACTATTTTAATGATTCAGGGAAATTAATGTAATTAGAAGTGATACACACATATATATTTTTAAACTTGGGATGAGCATTTTTAAGAAAAATTATGGATTTTAAATTAATTATAATTATATTTGAACTGTGATGCAAAATGATTGGTTAATTTTATTTTAAATGTTTATATAAATACACCTACTTTGTAAATGGTTTAGACTACTGAAGAAGTTGGCGACGAAAACGTTTTGTGGAATACGTTATTTGGATTGTTTTTTCACTAACAGCCTGCAGTTTATTTGGTGGTGTTCCTATTGAGGTGGTTGGACCAATAAAGCATCTTCACATTTCGGGACCTGGATTTATTTGTACTTGGCAAAACAGCAGTTGTTTTTTTATTTACTAGTATTGAGAGGCTCCGTAAATGTTGTAGTCTTACTATGTGTGACCTGTGGTGGTGGAGATCTAGTGAGACTATGTGATGAGTGTGGTGTGGTGCAAACGTTTAACATCCCCACATGATTGTCAGGTTCAGTCTGTGTTGGAGAGAGCTTTACCTCCAACATGGCTAGATATGTGCATCTCCCACAGGTTGTAGTGTTGTATGTTAGGAGGGAAGTATTGACTGTGTACATGAGACAATTTCTATATTGCCTCATGATGCCCATATTCATCATATAGACAGGCAATAACACTGGGAATTGGCACTTGGACATGCCTGAATATTTAACTATTTCCCACTAGATATGTCAAGAAAGTGTGTACAAGAGCTGTTTTACTCTAAGCAAACAGGAAATGTAAGTACAAACAGTGTTTATCTGTAGGTAATGAGGAGGATTGAGTGCTATAGTAATTAGTAGCTCATGAAGTGCTTACTTGTTCTGAACAAGTGCTGAGCATGAAAAAGCAATACAGATAGGGTGATGGATAACATAACACACTGCCCCCCCCAACAGGTACACAATCACATATTCATGAACACTACAGAGCCCCTGCAACCATAACTATGATGGTACAAGGTGCACTCAGGCTGCATGGGACCTGTAAAAACCAAAAAATCCAAAAACCAAAGTGGAAGCAGCAAAAATGAAATGACCTTCAAGAAATAGCGTATTCAAATTTATTATCCGCTTTCGTCGAAAGACTTCATCAACCCTGATGAAGTCTTTCATGGCGGATAATAAGAAATCGTATTTAAAATCATTTCATTTTACTAACTTCCACTTTGGACCACAATTTTGTTTACTTGTTATCGGCACCTTGTTTTGTTCTGCATGGGACCTGTCCACATCCCTGGTTGTATCATACACATATGGCAAAACAGTTTGCTCTACACATACACATCATGTAAAACATAGCTTCAGGTCAGTCTGTGAAAAAAAACGGAATGGTGCACACCAACAGTTATCACAACCCACAAAGCGGCGACCCCACTCATAAAGTGAGGCACTGCACTACTACCCTGCTGAGTCTGGTCTGAAAGTCCATGAACCTTAATCAACGTATATGTTGTTAGCAGTATAGACGTAGATGACAGTACAGATGATTTCACACTGCATACCATACCTGTGACATGTCACACCCATACTGTGTTCCACCTACACTCAGTATACTAGATGTACTTTTGCATGTCACAGGAGTGTTTTGCCAGTGGACTGTTGACAGAACCAACACTTCAAAAGGTGTCTAAGTAATATGTGCATATCACACCAGTGGCGGCTACAGTAAAATAGGGTTAATTCATTATACTCCCCCTCATTGTAGCCCATACCACTCAGACAAATGGGAGGCATCTGCCCATGTAAGTATGTGAATGGCTATGATCTAGGAGCAATAGCTGATGCAGTGTTGTGGACAACATGCAGAAGAGGCTTTGTGGGTGAGGTGTGTGACATATGTGCACAATCTGACAGCTGCATATTGCATTGTCACTGCTAGGTTAATAACCTTGTACCCATGAACTACCACCTAGGCAGCAGTTAACATAATGGACACTGTGTGTAAGGGATGCTGCTGTGCAGTTTACCTCCCTGAGCTAGTGACATCACCAAGCCTATTAGGTAGTCATAAGAGGCAACCCTAGTCATGACAGGGTGCCATCCATGTACATGGAGATTATTGTACAGCCATAATCATCACTCAAGTGACCAATATTGGATCACATATCACCTTTAAGGGATATTGGCCATGTTTGGATGGGTGACATCAGCATTCACAATCCTCATCTCCACTATGTAGCATGATGCCTACCCTGCATAAAGACATGTCCAACACTGTGATGTTAGATATGCTACATGTACATATCCTGATCTGAAATACATACGTCATGGACATCCACCTTCCTAGTACAAGGAGTGCCACATGCCGGACAGATCCTTGTGCCATACACATTACATACTCCTGCCATATTATGCAACCCTGTCCAGCAAAGCTGCACATTTCACTTCTGTCAGACATGGTGTGATGACCGCATGGTAGATGTATCATTAACCGTGTGGGTCAGTTATGTGGCACTGCTTCACCTGGTGCCAGAAACACAGCTGTCGGCTACAGCTAGGCAACCTTACATCCTAGGCTCATACATGGCCTGGGGCATACAGACTACTAGATGACCTTGGCCATACATGCTATAGTTGATAACTATCCCTGCATATACCATCAGGCTAGCCAGTGTCCCATGTTTATCACATGTGCAACACAGGTGATACGTGGCAGGATGTTGAACTCTGTACAGTGCCGTGTAGATGTATATGGCAAAACACATGCATGAAAAGGCTTCCATGTGCATGTCTGCATTGTCACAGGTCATGTCCGTTAAGGCAGTGTATGTGTTTATATGTGACATATTCACAGCATCAAGGTCAACAACATTAATGTGGACACATCCAGGCATGTGCTGATAGGTAAGAACACCAGTACAGGTAAACAGACATGCTCACATCAAGACAGCAACCACATGGAGTATGAGCAATGTAATCAGGTGACACACATATATGGTGATAATATCCAATCCCCATTGGGTGTCACATGTGTGTGACACAAACATGTCAGTGGTGTCAGTGTCATGAAGATTTGCAAAGACAACTGTTTATATGTAATAAATGTGATACACATGTATGTGCAGCTGTATGTCTGTGCATCTCTGAGATACTGTGACCTGTCTCCATAATTATGTCTTCCAGATATGCCACAAGCAAGGCTCCCAGCCTATAACCGCATGGAGGATGAGGCCATTATACCTTATCTCCAAGACAACTATGATGTCCTGTTCAGCCATGTGCCACAGGATGCACAGCAGCGGGATGACCTGTGGCAGGAACTTCACAGGAGAGTTAATGATGTGGGTGGCCATAACCGCACATACCAGCAGGTGCACAGACACTGCACAGACCTGATTAGATGTGCAAAACAGCGTGTGAATGCAATTGCCAGGGGAACAAGGTGCAACAGGTGGTGGGCCAACCTGGGGACACCGTTAGAACATCATCCACAAACCTTAGTTGACATTGTGGAGGTGGGTGTCTCTCAACCACCGAGCCTGGAGTTGCCTGGTAAGTCACTACTGCACATATAACTATTATATCCCATATAGTTGCATGTGTCACTGTACAATATGTAATGTAATATCATATGCAAGGCATGTATACACACATGCCACATACTATAGTATGCTACTCTGTGTATGCGCACATGTGAATACTCCATAGTATATCCTATTGTACTGGCAAATGTGTTAACATGCACATTGCATCCTGTAGCTGTCATACAGGCGTGGATAATGATCATACTGCTGTGTCACCCCTATATAGGTACCTCTGGCATTCCGCTGAGACAGCAGGCCATTGCAGGTGAGACAGTTATAAGTATCAGGCATGTTAATGCACAGATCTATTCACCATGTGGCCAGTTAACACATGTACACATAATGTATGGTCTGGTCACAATATACAGGTCATATTTGCAATTCATCACACTGCCTACCCATGTGCAATACTTACAAACTAAGGGAAACACTGACATGAAACCTCGGAAACTGTCATTGCTAGATGTGTGGACAGCTGTACATACAACAGTGGAGGTGTTGTTCAATGTAGGAACATGTACTACACATCAGAACTACACATGTGGGGTACACAAACAGTACTACACAGTGAGCTGGAGTATGGGCAGCCCACAGGAGTCACCATTGTGGATTATGCCCCTGCTATGAGTGCACACTTTGTGATGTGCCATCTGACATGTCTATGACATGTAGTGGGCCGGCTGCAACATTGTCTCACTATCCCATAAAATATACCCCACATACCAAACATACAACCCTTTGTCTGCATAACCCTGTGGACAGTGGAGTATATGACATCTATGGGTGTATGTCATATGCGACAACACAGACATGTGAGATAGATGGCCATCACAACCGTTTGGCCAACACATGTTCAGACATGCCCAGGGAGGATGGCCAGAGACATGTAGAAACACTCAGTAGATGTGATGTGTTTGTGTGTACACCCTGTTGTACATTGGCTACACATAGTCCAACTATAGCCTTTGTTGAATGGTTATATTGCAGCTGTGGAACACTGGACATCCTACAAGCCTGTGCACAGTTTGTGGAGGCGTAACTTCATTCGACCTCATAAGATGTGTTGAACATCATGACTGTGTCACAGCATGACAGTAGTCACCTGTACAGCATCCACATACACACACAGACAACCACATCAGGCCACAGATACAGTACATTTCCCTTGCTGCTGTTGGACATTACTGTCAGCCATGCACCTCGTGTGTGTGGTACACAAATGTCATGTGGGACATGGTGTATTGACAAGTCTGCCATGTGTGGACATGGTTGCTAGGCAGCTAAAATATGTTTGCAGATGTGCAGGGTGTCATCCATATGTCCTTTGGTGACCTGTGTCACACATTCCACATCATGGTTTAGTGTGTATACACCTCAGCGACGTGGGTCACAATCCACAGTATATATGTATTGTGTATGCACACAGTCATGGCTCTGCACTGTGTCTGTAATTCACACTTTATAGCAATATAGATGCCTCATAATACCCTTCAATGGTCATGCACATCTGCTAAATGTGCATTTTATCTGTAGAGCAGACAGACAACACTGCAATGTGACACCATTACCCCACCGTATATGTGACAGGACACCATTGTGTTAAACATGTATGCATGTCAATGCATACGTCAGCAGATTACATGTCATACTACATGTTAATGTCAAGGTCATATGCCACACATCAGCCATATGTACTGTTAACCTGTGCTGGTCCACATGGTGTAATTCAGGGATGCATGCTTACTACCATGATTGTGTGAAATGCATGACTTCTGCTATGACACGTTTGCTGTTGTGTGCAACTCAGGGATGTATGATAACTACCACTATTATTGTCTGAGCTGCATGCCATCCGCTGTATCACATGCATGTCACATGCCTTCTGTCAAATCACATGCACGGTGTGTGTGTGTGTGTGTGTGTGTGTGTGTGTGTGTGTGTGTGTGTGTGTGTATGTGTGCATCTGTATTGTAATGTAGAGTCTTTGTTTGCCTTCACAGGTGATGTAGGTGCGTTACCCTCCTGTGGTCCATCTGGTGTTAGTGTCCCCACAGACTCTAGCAGTGATTATGAACATATGCTTGAGGCACAGGCAGGGTTGTCAGGGGCTGAATCTGTGCCATTGGTTGCCATACCACCTATATCTCCCTCATCCCCACACACAGATCTCATGCAAACACATACTCCATCACCAGTGGCCATATAGGAAGGACAGTTGGCATGTGGTAGCTTGGAACACGAAAGTGTTTTGGCTATGGAAGGTGTGTATTCACAACATGGTGTCAGGCAAATGACTGGAGATGGGCCACACAGGCATGTGGTCAGTGCTGCTTGTAGGAGGATCTCTGGCTGACATGCACCTCCAGGACAGAGCTCAGCAGCTGGTGTCACCAGATGCATGTTTCAGGCTGTAATGGCGGCACAGGTACGTGCTGAATGGCAGAACAGGGAAGGGCAGAGGCTTCAGAAGGCTGCTATCCAGTTTTTAAATGGCAAAATCCAGGCATTGGCAAATGCTCAACAGCAGATTGCTGAGGTTTTGGACAGATGATTGGGTGACATGGTTTGAAACCTTGACCATGGCATGACAATCCACAAGCCTGAGCTGTCTGTGCTGGAACATCTGGTAGGAGTGAGGTGTAGGGCACGTGGACGTAAGCCAGCTATGTCACCTGGTGCAGGTCTACGTGAACGAGCAACCTCACATGCTCACTCCCATAGTGGCGATAGCAGCAGCAGTGCAGCTGGTGCTGCGCTGTCCACACCAGGACACAGCAGGCCACGTTCATGTGGCCCTTGATGGTTCCAATGGGGACATGGTTCCAGTGGACATGTGTCATTGGACAGTAACCAATCTGCACCTCTGCCTGGTAGTGCCCATGCAACCCATGGCAGGCACAGGTCACGTGGCTGTGGCCGGACACCGTGAGCTGTAAAACCTGGTCTGTACAGTCTGGAGCTGTCAATAATACCCCTGTGTAGGCCAGACACATGGCAGAACTGTGTGCACACATACATGCACACACCAGAAACATCTGTAGGGCACCGCAACACTCTCATGCATAACAACCACACATGGCCAATTAGATCACAGGCCCTAACACGCACACATGATGTCATCCACTGGTGCAGCCTAGGCCCCTGGCAAACATTATCATCCTGTGCATATGATGATGCCTGTGCCGCATCCCTGTCATCCACACCATTGGTGCAGGGACATGCTCATATGGTCTGATGCACAGGGTGAACAGAATAGGGAGATAAGTGTAAATTACAATTGTTGTGTAATGTTGACACGCAGCAGACATATCATGTAGTACAGGTTTAGAATGCATTGTTTTCTGTTCACAGTATGTTTCTTGGTAACAACAGTAACAGCATGTTGGTAATGATGTCCTGCTTCCCTCCTTCAGGTCTAATTGCATGTGCCATTGAGTGCCAGTGTTTGCAGTTTCCCATGTGTAAATGTGGACTACTCACAGGTATGTATGGCAATACCAGCATGCTATTCGTAGCTTCAACCTCACTGCTAGAAAGGCTGACATTCCAAAGATGTCTACACATCTACTGATCCAGGAGCATGGGAGCTGTGTACTAAGTTACAGTGGCTAGAGACATGACATCCATACCGGGTGACATCACAGGTACAGTTACATTGGGCGGGGAGGTTACATAGCGGTCTAGCTGATGACAAGGGTAGAGGCCAGTTGATAGCTTGAGGTCTCACTGTGTAGAAGTAATACACATTCACATTACAGGATGAGAACACACAACTACACACACACACACACACACACACACACACACACACACACACACACACACACACAGACACACACACACACACACGCACACACATGCACACACACACACACACACACACACACACACACACACACAGGTATTCTCACACATGTATTAAGACACACAGTAACATGCCCACACTCAGGGGGTGAACAACAGTGTAACACACAAACACACACTTGATAGTGTTGAGGGGAGGACCCCTGCCTATGTGGTAATCACCATTACAGTACAGTGCACCCACATGACGAGACACAGAGAATACACATGTACAGGTAGTCAGTAATGCCTAAGATCGACGGCATCAACAAGGTAGTAGATTGCATCACCTGGAGGGGTTAGGGTTCCTATCTGTTCACTATGGAAGCATACATCCTCACTCCATGGACCAGACAGCCATACATACACGCACACACACACACACACACACACACACACACACACACACACACACACACACACACACACACACACACACACACACACACTGTGGAGTCCACAACTGAATGCACCTATGTCATGCACATACAGATAGCTCATATGTGTGTGATACACACCCCACCCCTGCCTATGTCTTGCTTTCTACACTGCAGTATGTAAAGATCTCTACAACAGTGTACAGGAGTGTAAGTAACAATTGGGATGTATTCCCCACCATGCGTGGCATATATTTACATGCAAGCAAACTCACATGGCAGTACTGTGAATCAAACACCTGCTATCTTATGATATGTATGACAAACATGCAGCAGTATTGCCCGCATTACAATGTTTACTGATGCTACCTTTGGCAATTGTGCTGATATTTGCACATGGGTGGTCTTAAGTTTTACAGGTGTCAAGTGATTTACAGTCAGGGACACCCTGACTGCTGTGTAGGCTGTATGTCTTCCCCTTCAATTAACAGAAACATAGCTTAGTGTTTGCACATGTTATGGTAGGATGGCTTGTGCCACACCTGTGAGCTGTCTTCAGCAAACATCCATCTGGAAAAATGGCCCACCACTTAGTTATGTCCATACTGTACTGTCAGTATATCACCATATACAGTTGACAATGAGGGGGCTGCATTGCAACTGCATGTTGTAGTAAGACACATATCACCTGCAAACATCAGCTACTGCACACGCATGGTAGCTGAATACACACCACTACATGTACATGTGTGTAGGTCCTACATTCCTGTCATTTAGCCATGTTTGTAGGCATTGCAATTGGTGGACATGTGTGATGACATACATGACACATGGACTGTTGTATGATATGACAGTTGTCATGGGTAACCAGTGCAGAGGCAATGTTAACTCAGTCAACATTTATATCACACCTTATGTACTGTTAGCATTCAACAGCCATTGGCCTACCTTCCATGTGCATGGCTGTAGCCACCTGTCTGCACGAAGGACAGCAACAGCTATGCTATGTACATATGTGTTGTGTGTGTGTGTATGGCATGTACATATCCATGGCAGGTACATGTATGTCATATCCAAACATGAGGGTGTTTACTGGTGTACAGCAACAGTCATCTTTTACTGCTGTATATGACGCAAGGCCCCTGTTATGTGTACAGCTGACCTGGTTGCGAACAGTGGTATCATTGCATTGCATAACACATGATGCAACTGTGTCAGTACATGGGTAGTCTGCACAGTTGATGTAGAGCTAGGTACAGTCCACTGGTTTTGGGTCACATGGTGTTGTACTAATATATGTTCTACCACATGTATGGACATGTGTTGCTGGTCCTAGGATATGGTGATGTCTGAGGGTGACATCCTAGAATGCGGATTTTGACACTGTGATCTGCAACTGACACATCTGAGATGCCTTTTGAGGATGTACTGGTCAGTACATGTGAGTGGCCTTCATGTAGATGAGGACACCACCACCTGGAAGGGTCCATAATAGTGTTATGGCCCACATGTCTTTATCCAAGGTATACGGTGGTAGTGCTATTGTGCATAACTGAGCCTTCAGCCAGGTGCTCCTCACTGCACAGATGTCAATATTCCCCATTGTTGGATCTACATTGGGCAGCTGTGATTACGAATACTACCCATCTAGCACTGTTTAGCATACACATACAATGCAGTTGTCCTCTAGGTGTCAGGGTGTTAACCTGGTCTCAGGACATTCATCTATGAATGGCACTATATGGGCAAAGTAGCCACTCCTGGCAGGACATCACCACGGGTGGTATTAGTGTGCCAGGTTTAGATTGGTACATCTAAGGTGATGGACAGCAGCAGACATTGTGTAGAAGACTGGTGTCAGATATATGTAGTGCAGCGTTCATGCTAACAATGACAACTATCGAAACTGGAGTCCATTACATTGTGCTGTTCACGTCTAACTGTAATAGCATGGCCACTGTGCCCTTCCATGTTTAGAATCAGAGTGCATACAAAACAGCCCTTTGCTACTAAGTGTGTGAGCATGCCTAGTATAACGTTGTGTAGATGGACACATAGTGCATTCCAAACGGCTGTGTGCTACTAAGTGTGTGAGCATGCCCAGTGACACCTTGTGTCGGTTATGTGCCTCTATGTGTATGTCCATGGCCATTGTAACCTTGTATAGCGATAGTAGTCGTCCAGTCAACAGATGGCCATACCCCACTTCAGGATGGATTCCTACATTGAACACACTGGTTCACAGGTATGTACATCGTAACTGCCAACATTCATGTTGATGTCCGCATTCCTAGAATGTCATATTGACACTCTTGAAAGGTGTAGTGTCTGTGGCACAGCTTGTATCTATGTAGTATTGTAATAGTGGTCCGTAGATAGGCAGTTTTCCTGATCACACCACTGGTGTGTGTTTGTCTCCGTCTGCCTGGGGACAGAAATATGCTTTTAGACTGCTCACACTCCATACAATCTCTATCACCATCTTTTCCATTGCTGATGATGTCATCCACCTAGAAGTACACCTCTGGGAGGGCTGTGTCCTAGTAATCTAGGTAGCGTGTTCTGTAACTGTGTAATGCTGTAGTGTGATAAGGTAGTTAGGTCTGTGTTCTAATCCCAGCCATACCAACTGTGTGTGTGTGTGTGTGTCTCTGTCTAGCTGGGGACAGAAATATGCTTTTAGACTGCTCGCACTCCATACAATCCATAACGCTGTCTTTTCCATTGCTGATGATGTCACCCACCTAGAAGTATGCCTCTGGGAGTGCTGTATCCCAGTAACCTTGTTAGCATGTTCTGTAACTGCGTTATGCTGTAGTGTAATAAGGTAGTTAGGTTTGTGTTTTAATCTCTGCCATGACAACTGTGTGTGTGTCTCCGTCTGGCTGTAGACAGAAATATGCTTTTAGACTGCTCACACTCCATACAATCCCTATCGCTGTCTTTTCCATTGCTGATGATGTCACCCACCTAGAAGTACGCCTCTGGGAGCACTGTGTCCCAGTAATCTCAGTAGCGTGTTCCATAACTGCGTAATGCTGTAGTATGATAAGGTATTTAGGTCTGTGTTCTAATCCCAGCCATGCCAACTGTGTGGGTGTTTTCATCTGTTTGTGGACAGAAATATGCTTTTAGACTGCTCACACTCCATATAATCCCTATCGCCGACTTTTCCATTGCTAATGATGTCACCCACCTAGAAGAAAACCTCTGGGAGTATTGTGCTCCAGTAATCTCAGCAGTGTGTTCTGTAACTGCATAAAGCTGTAGTGTGATAGAATAGACAGCTAGGTGCTTTATTCCAAGGCATGACAAGTGTGTGTGTTTGGCAGTCATATCCTATGTGTTGGTATCTGTGAGTGGCTAGCTCCAGAATGTGTTTAGGATTGTGTTTTGTTGTTTTCCTATATAGTGTCCATAAATGTTGCAATCGGCCAAAAGACTGGGTTGGTAATGTCAACAGCCCTAAACTTACCCTTAATACAGTCTGAACCTGTGTGATGCACAGAAACACACTTGCCTTGATATTAACACTAGTACATAATGCAGGAGGCGCATGTGGTTTCCTTTTCATTCTTGACTAATGCTTTGGTGTCACATGGTTTGCTGGTGTGATATATATTCTATATCTATGTATGTGTGTATATACACATAAATCTACATGATGGAATACATGTCCTATACTGTTGAATGCCTGTGCTGGATGATCTGTACGTGATAACCTCGGATGTATGTATATCTGCCATGGCTTAATGGTAAAGCACATCATCTGTGATGTGCAGGGTCCCGGGTTTGAGCTGTGCAGAGACCGGTTGGTTTGTTGCTGGGAATAACAAGGGACATCGACTATGGTGACAGGAAGGCACTTTTTACCAGTTGTGTGTGGATCTGCATGGCAGTAAGCAGTGGTTATTTTTGTGGAGGCTCAGTATGGGTCGTGTAACTATGCCTTAGAAGACAGTGCTATGCAAACAAGGTGGAAAATAGTGAGTCACGTTTATCCCCAGGGTGTGATGCAGATCCCAAGAGTGTATGTGTATAGATAGCCAGGTGCAGGACTTGAATATAGGTGAAAGCATGGGGGGGTGTCAGGCATACTGTATGTATATTGGAGCCCTGTGTCACGGGATTTCTCCTGCCTTAGCACGCCTAAGCTAGGGGTGTGTCTATACCTGCCTAGTGCAATTGGGAGGGACAACAGCAGTAGGAGAGTAGTCAAGGTGAACACGCAATCAGCAAATTACAGGCCCAGTCCAGCCCAGAACACTACAATAAAGTGAGCAAGCACCATACCCTTGGGTTTTTTCCACACTCTACACCACCAGTGTATACATGCGGGGAAATTTTACAAAACAATCCAATGAAATGAGAAGGGCTGCAGCAGGCAACATAGACCAACATGTGCAGGAGGCTGAGGGTGGTGAGGATGTGAATGCTGCTGCACAACCCTGAGTGAGGAGACAGAGAAGTCTGTACAGACCCAGGGTAACTTACCAGGGGCTACATGAGCTGGAGATAGTGGAGCACTATACAGCAGATTGTTGAGCCATGCCAGCCACACCTGACACATTGAACAGGCCGAGGGAAACCCATCCCAGTGGATACCAAGGTATGTGTAGGCCTAGATATACTAGCCACAGGTACCTCAAAAAGCACAACTGGGGATATCATGGGGATCTCACAGGCATCTGCATCCAGAGTATTCCACGAGTTCCTGGATGCCATGTCACCACATGCCAGTGAGCTCATACATTTCCTCAACACATGTGAGGTGTTGACCAGCAATATGCATCTCTTCCACCAAATGGCAGACTACCCTGGGGTAGTGGGTGCTATAGCCTGCATGCACATATGCATCAAAGCACCACCCGGTGAGCAGGGTAGGGCCTACATTAACCGCAGGGACATCCCCACCATCAACTGACAGGTTGTATGCAATGCCCAGGGCATTATACTGAATGTGTGTGCTGGCTGCCCTGGAAGCTATGACGATTCTGATATATGGCATCTGATGCAGCTATACCACAGCTTTGCCAATATGGACATCCCCTACGGTCACCTAGTGGGGGATGCTGGGTACCCACTGGAGCCGTGGCTGATGACACCCATCAGAAATGCACACACACCTGAACAACTATGCCATAATGAGGCACATGCACAGACAAGACATATAATTGAGCGTGTGTTTGGGATGCTCAGGTCATGGGTCCGGTGTCTGGACACATCCGGTGGAGCCTTGCAGTATTCACCAGGTATATGCACCCAAATTGTTATGGTATGTGGTATGCTACACAATATGATCCTGCGGAAACAGCTGCAACAGGAACAACATGGGGCAGGGCCACACAGCCCACCACCAATGCCAAGGCCTGTACAGGCACAGAGTGACTCAGAGGAGGAACTACCTGAGCTGGACCCAGTAGGCAGAAGGAGGCATGCCCAGTATGACCTGGCCTTGGCAAAGAGGCAACACATAGCATATGCACTGACACAGTAGGTCTCCAGGGAATGTCACCCTCTCTGACTCACACAGACAGAAAAAGGGATGCCAAATATGACACTACCTGGGCTCAGCCATGTATAGGAAGTGCACTGTGTGCATCCAACATAGGCAGCCCTCCAGCACCATCCTCAGGTCTGGCACACCCTCAAGTTAAGTCAATCAACCTACCAACTGGCAGTAGTATTAGAATGTGTTGTTACCTGTAGCTATGGTATGGATGTGAGCATGCAAGCGAATTTGGTGGCCGAATGTTAAGGCAGCGGACAGTAGATGTCCATAGTGGCACCATGACATCTGTAGCACATACCGGGGTCACAATTGTAGCCAGTAGTACACAGGGTCTGCATTGCAGAGTATCGGTTCCCATGTATCAGCCAGATGGGAGCAGATTGTATGAGGAACATGCATATAATATGTTTAATTCACTGGACATGCCGCAGTAATGGGCTGAGCATCATGTGTGTCCATATAACCCACACAAGTCTCAACCAGCTGGACAAGTGTAGACCAACACAGATAAATGCTGTACTATGGCCTCTGAATATGCCCAATGGATGACCCCCCCCCCCCCCACAGACACACACAGACAGACTACAGCAGGCCAGGCAGTTGGATGTAGGTTGTGAAGGCTAGGACGTCTGTAACTAATATGTTGGTAATTAAAGCTAAGATCTGGAGTACACTGGTATGCCTCTAGCAAGCACAATAGATAGGTCTACACACTGAAATGGAGTACCTGACATACCAGTACAGTAGTAGCAAAAGTGTACAAGTGTCAGCTGTGTCCCTCTTCCAATGTACACATTTAATAGTCAGGTGCACCCCCCCATTGCTGTGTAGGAATGTGGATACAGTCGGATGTCCCCCCATGTTGTGCAGAAATGTAGCAACAGTCAATGCCACATGACCGATGGATACCCTGTAGACACAGCATGCCACCTGTCAGTGTAGAACGCAGAGGTTGGCACCACAGTACTGACTACCTGGACATGTAACACATGCAGTGCAGTTGACCATACTGGGCATGGGCATGCTCAAACACATGAAGGTATGACGGCAATGTCAGTCGGCAACATGCAGAATGGCCATACTGGGCATACTCACACACGTAAACACAAGAAGGCTAGGTCTGCAAACACCAGTGGTCCGGACATATCTGCCGGTACATTGCTATACTGTTGGATGACTGTTCTGTAGGGTATGTGTGTGGTACTGTCTATTGTCTGTATATTTGCCATGGTGTATTGGTAATTCACATTAGCTGTGCGTGCAGGGTGTTGCTACCAACAGTTGCAAAGGACGGTTATTTATTTGCGGATAGAACAAAGCCATTGGATATGGAGTGAGTAAGGCACATTGCAGTAGTTGGGAGCAGTTGTGAGTGGGTTTGTGCAGTGTTAAGCACTGCTGACCTCTGGTTACAGCTTCTTACACTTGTTTAGACTCCACATTTCTTTAACAGTGCAATACTCGCATACTGGTAGCCAAACATGCTTACACCCGCTCGCTCCCCCACTTGCACATGCACTGACATTGGTGCTTGCATTTGTCACTCATGCTGGGTGGGTGCAATCCCTTGTGATGCCTATTACATCGGACTACATGACTATAGTATCAGGTATGGCTGACCATTAGGCAACAGCATGGCGTTCGACTGTACGGAATTGGTGGCATGTCCAGTGAATTAAACATATTATATGCGTGTTCCTCATACAATCTGCTCCCATTTGGCTGATACATGGGAACCGGTACTCTGCAATGCAGGCAAGTAAATGTGTTTTGGGAACCACACCCATCTGCCGGGTCATGCTACTGCATACCTATTGTAGGTTTGCCACCTTTTAAATTAACCGAGGTGAGATTTTAGGATTAACACCTGTCCCACTTTGCATGGGACAGTCCCTTCTTAGGAGTATGTGTCATGCGAAAATAATCTAGACATAGCAAATGTCCTGATTACAGGGCAATATTATATTCTACGTTTCTGTAATAGTTGCATGTAACAGATATTGTATATATGACACTTCTATATGTTATGTGAAGTAGCATAAGCAACTTGACTGCTGCTAGACTAAGCTTTTATTTGTGCTAATGTGTATAGTTCTGTACCATGCACGGCTGTAGGTATGTTCTCACCTGGTACGTCTGACATTTCTATGGAGCAGGTCCCACTTTGGCCATTTGGAAAGGTGGCAGCCCTATAGGACCTATATGTAGAGATGTCAGATTTGGCAAGGCAACACATAGCCACAGCCAGTCAAAAATAGACTACTTCACCAGTTTGCATAAGAAAAGGTTATTCTTGTAGCATTATAGTTGCTAATGCTGTTTCCTATAATATCTAGGTGTTTCAGATACAACATAATCGTTTTATGCAACCACTACAGACAATATATGGACTCTTTGCCCTAAATCCCAGGCCATGTGCCATAATAACATTTATTTTGCAGGATACAACTGTGCAAAGGGGACTGTCCCTCACAAAGGTGAACAGGTGCTAACTGCAACCTATTATGCTATCATCTACCTAAGGTAGTTGTCGGAATACGTGCTTTCCATCCCTAGCAGACCTCACATACGAATGGGGAAGAATGAACACTGAGTCAGGGACACTGCATAACACCCTCAGGGACACATTTAGATGATTGGTACTATTAACCTGACACATTGACAGTCCCAGAGAATGTGTATTCATACACATTTGTGGAGGTGCATGCTGTTTATGACTCATACATGTTGTCATTAGTCATTGCGTGTATTCTGCCACCTGTCCACCTAATATCACTAGTTCTGGAAGAGTTTAGTTGGGAATGTTAGATTCGGATTCGTAATCATGGACGTCCATGATAATCGGGTAGAATTCACTGATATAGTCCCTATGTGTTCCCCCAATGGTTTACAGACTATCCAGTAGATGTGTTCTTAAGGTTTGGGAGGTATGGGCGTCTGCTATACCCACATAGGAATATGAATTACTTTCACAGGGCAGGCCTAATACATCTCTGCCAACCAACACCTGCACACTTAGGCCCATTATTACATACCCATGATTCCCCTACCTGACACCCCACTACAGCACTCATCCTTACTGTCAGCACAGCTGGGGTATGAACACACCCCTACACACTGCCCACTCTCCCCATGTCAGGACACATGCCGTATGTTTTGTCAACCCATGTGTTATCAGACTTGCACAACCTACTGTTCCATGTACAGCTACATCCTGGTTGCATTGATCATTATAGGGTTGCCTAAAAGGGAAATTTTTGGTGTCCCACAAGGGACCCCATGATCAATGTTTAAAGTGTAGACCTTTCAGATCTCTCCCACTGGTAGTTTCCTGCCAGTGGTCTGGAAAGCAGCGGTGTATTTACCTTTATTGCATGTCTGTATGTCTCACCGGCCTAGCTGTGGGGGTGTGGGAGGTAGA
The DNA here is from genome assembly GCF_019279795.1 of Protopterus annectens. Taxonomy (NCBI): domain Eukaryota; kingdom Metazoa; phylum Chordata; order Ceratodontiformes; family Protopteridae; genus Protopterus; species Protopterus annectens. The sequence goes on from NC_056732.1 coordinate 417,360,513, forward strand.
CGTTAGTTTATTAGACCTACCACTAACATATGCCCGGTCTGAACATATATTACCTGTAATTGCTGTAACGTAACCTAGGTATGTACATGTGTATATCTACAGTAACATATATATATATATATATATATATTTTATATATATATATATTTCTTTTGCATATATATGTGTATGTCTGTATATATATATATATATATATATATATATATATATATCTATATCTATATATATATATATATATATATATATATATATATATATATATATATATGTTATTAGTCATTACGTGTATTCCGCCACCTGTCGACCTAATATCACTAGTTCTGGAAGGGTTTAGTTAGGACTGTGTTCGATTCTGTTTCGTAATCATGGACGTCCATGATAATTGGGTACAGTTCACTGATATAGTCCCTATGTGTTCCCCCAGTGGTTTACGGACTATCCAGCAGATCTGCTCTTATTTTTTGGGAGGTATGGGCGTCTGCTATGCCCACATAGGAATATTAATTACTTCCACGGGGCGGGCCTAATACATCTCTGCCAACAAACACCTGCACACTTAGGCCCATTATTGCATACCCATGATTCCCCTACCTGACACCCCTCTACAGCACTCATCCTTATTATGAGCACAGCTGGGGTATGAACACATCCCTACACACACTGCCCACTCTCCCCATGTCAGGACACCTGTCATACATTTTGTCAACCCATGTGTTATCAGACTTGCACAACCTACTGCTCCGTGTACATCTACATCCTGGTCGCCTCAATCAGTGTAGACCTTGCAGATCTCTCCCACTGGTAGTTTCCTGCCGGTGGTCTGGAAAGCAGTGGTGTATTTACCTTTATTGCGTGTCTGTATGTCTCACCGGCCTAGCTGGGGAGGTGTGGGATGTAGATGTCTGTTTAATGGACCTCCCACTAACATATGCCTGGTCTGAACATATGTTACTCGTAATTGCTGTAACATAACCTAGGTATGTACATGTGTATATCTACAGTAACATATATGTATATATATATATATATATATATATATCTATATATATATATATATATATATATATATATATATATATATATATATATATATATATATATATATATATATATATATATATATATATATATATATATATATATATATATATATATATATATATATATATATATATATATATATATATATATATATATATATATATATATATATATATATATATATATATATATATATATATATATATATATATATATATATTTATATATACACATATATATATTTACATCTATATGTCCATTGCTAATACATTTCCTGGCCATACGCACTTACACATGCGTATTGGGTTGTATATATGCTTCACCAGCATACTATTGCCTTAGGCATTATGACACCGACACTTCACTCCAGTTATCTTGTAATCGGTATTTAGCAAATTATAATCTGCGGTGGTGGTGCTGCGGTAGCGTTGTCGCCTCACAGCAAGATGTTGTCCCGTTCGATTCTCAGCTAGAGCGTCTACTGTGGAGACATGCGTGAATGGGCGTACCTTCATTGAAGGTTGTGCTTTAGGGCCGGCAACTCAGCACGTAAAAATCAACTGCCACTCATTTGCGGACTGGAGTTCCACTGTGGCGACCCCTAACCGGGAAAAGCCGAAAGACACAACAACAACAACATACAGCGGACAGATGTCGCAATATGTTCATGTACGGATTACCGATGGTAATTGGGATATGATACAGTGTAATTTGACCTGTTCCTCATCTGCACAGCCTATTATTCCAGCTACTGTATTTGTTTGTCTGTGCACATTCATATTATTTATGTCAATAAATGGAGTGCATGTGTTACAAGAAAATGTACTTCAACATATTGTTGTCTGCATGTCCGTATGCATATATACTTATTACGTACTAGCTGACCTAAACAGGGCAGTCCATTGGAACTGGCGCAACCAACCCTGGCACTCCTGGATCCATAATCACATAGCCATAGTTCCTCCACCCCACCCTTGTTGAGTTTCCATGCGAAACAGCCATTATCCACCTGATATCACAGCCATGACACACCTTTACACATTTCCCTCTCCAGAGCATTTGGAGCCCTACACACATTTTGTACCACCTCGTGTACTCACAGGGTCTCCCGAAATTTATATTTGCACATACGTGCCTTTCCTGGTGTTATGGATTATGGCCATTTGCGGTTTACAAGTGTAGGTGGTCACAACATGAACTACATTCCGTCTGTGTGTAATGTAGACGTAGCAGTTCAACAATGTTATGCCCACTGGTAAAACCCTGCCTCTGGTGTGAATAGCGGTGCTCTGCTCACTCTTGGGCAGCTTTATCTGACATACGCTGCAAGCACTATATAATACCTTAGTTGCTCTAGATTCCCTTCTCAACCCTTGTGTATGCTTTATTCTTACGGCATTCATTCTTCTAATATACATATATATATATATATATATATATATATATATATATATATATATATATATATCTATATATATATCCATATATTTCATGTCTGTGGATATATATCTATACACACACACACACACATATATATATATATATGTGTGTGTGTGTGTGTATATAAATTACATCTGTACATAAAAACATACATTTGCTATGCTGGGAGCTGCTTACATCTGTGCAGGTGCACTTGCATATGCTTACTGTGAGTTACATATGTTTACTGCCACTTCTTTGTGCTTACGTGTGCCTTATTCATTATGACAGTACCACTTTGATTGAAGGAATCCGGTTAATGGCCCCATGCGAAACACACGTACACCTTTACATGTTTAAATGTTGGCTTTACCGCACAGCGACATTCATTCCACAAGAAAATGATATGTGCTATAGTCGAACTTGAAATGGGAATGCCTTTACGTTAGGCGGATGCTCTAACCACTACACTATTGGTGTTCTGCTTAATTTACATGTATATCCATGGTTCATAGCTACCCGAACACAGGCCTCAACGCTTCACTTACACTGCAGGCATCCATTCTCCTGCTGGGAAAACCACAGTACTACACATGCGCCATTCCCTATTCCCTACTGCTCTGGACCCATGCTGCATGTTTACTCACTCCGAGGATATTCAGAACTCCAAAGCTTATAGTCCTGGCACATACTTGTGTTTGATTGTCAGGGTGTTCATGTGATCATCTGGGTTTAGGCTTGTCTGACTGGAGACCGGAACAGCCCTGAACCCTTTTGTAAGTCAGAATTAGCACGTGGACAGAGTTAGTCCCAATATTACCATTCTACCTGTGTTTACAGATGCAGGGGTTTGCCCACCTCTGACCAGCTTATTATGTCTCCACTACATAATATGGGGTGGGGGGGTTCCACTGGTGTTTCCCTTCACATTCGTTATGACTGCTTTATTGTGACCATGTTCATTCATTTATATATATATATATATATATATATATATATATATATATATATATATATATATATATATCTATAAATATATATATATATATATATATATATATATATATATATGTGTGTGTGTGTATATCTGTCTGCACATACACATACACCTACATACCTATTTACATTTCCCATACTGTTGAATGTCCGCCGCGCATCCCCACTGGCTTTACCTCCCTATATCCGAAGGACATTATTCTTGCCATCACATAAAATTTGTGTTCCTTGCATGGCTTAGAAGGAGAAACAGACACACCTTAGTCACCGGTTTGGCCACTATACCATCCGTGGTACATTACGCATAGATGGTAGCTTGGATATATGACTTCACTACAGGTATTCAACAGTACTGGCAACAAATGTGAAAGCTGGTTGGTGTACATATGTGTACGGGCCTCTCAACCACTCAGGGATTAATTTCAACAGTAACAGGGACAAGACAAGGACAATTCAGGGACAATCACAGGCACTTTTACAATATTAGTACTATTAACTTGAAATGTGTTGACAGATTCAGAGCATATGTATTAATACTTATTTTTTGAAGTAAAAGACGTCTATTACTCTTAATTATTGTCATTATTCATTCAGTGTCATTCAACACCTTTCCACCAAAGGTCACTGGTTTTAGGGGGGATTAAGAGGCTGGCCAGTTATTGTGCGAATGCTCTGACCATTGATAGGGTTGCCACATTTTCATATGGCCAGGATGGGATATGTTCGGGTCAAACCAGATTTTTCAGGTCAACACATACCCACAGTCAGTACAGGGTTTAGAACTTTACTTATTTTCCTAGATGAGAGCTTATTCTTGTAGCAGTTTAGTTGCTTATTCTGTTTCTTGTAAGATTTACATATTTTACATACAGAAATAACTGTTTTAGGCAACTGTTACATGAAATATGGTACATAGTTATTTCCTACAATCACAGGACATTGGTCATTGTATCATTCGTGGTCAGGACACACCTACCCAAACAGGGACTGTCCCTCACAAAGTGGGACAGGAGGTACCCTGCTTACATCAGCGCCTTAATCACCCTATATCCAACTGCCACTATGTGAATGTGTAAAGTATATATTCTCGATAATTCATGTGGGAAGCCATGCATCACGGTCAGGTGTTTAATCCCAGGTAGTAGGTTCTGCATGACAGACTGGAGGCTGAGCAGTCTCGTGAACCACTACTGCACATACAACGTGTGTCCAGATGTCTACATGACTGGACATCATGTCGTGATACCAAGTCTGATGTATTCACAGGATACTTATCCCATGTGGGATATCCAAAAATTGAACAAGACAATAACCGTCGATCTTTTTGGATTTACGAAAATGTGATAGTGTTTTACATGCAATGGATACATAGTTTGCAATCATGACATTGCCTAGGGTGAGACTACCTACTAGATATGAGTAGTGGTCACTATGTGCAGATATGGCTGCGCCAAGCTAGCAGCCCGAGTATGTCTGGATTTGGTAGACATTCAGGTATGGAAGGGGGTTGTGTGTTGTAGAGGGGATGATGGGTATTCAATTATGCATCCAGGTGTGTTGTAGTTGGATGGCTCAGTTCAGTCCAGACCATTATGTGGGTATGTGCTGGTGATGTTTCTGTACATGTGTATTGCACATTTTAATATTCATATGTTTGTGGGATTGTGTTCTACACTGTGGCCTGTCAGGTTGTATTGCGGATGTGTATGTTTGTTCTTTGTGTTTCTTTCTGATTCACCTAATGCTCCCTCATACACCTCCAGTTCACCTATTGTGCATCCAACACAGTATCCCCTTTGCAAATTATTACATTACCTGCCCCCCCACACCCATATTCCACACACTCCATCCATCCCTTCTCTGGTTGATGGCCCATGGCACTGTGAAGGGAACATATTGCATACACTACATATCTCTGGTACCTGTATGGTTGTGAGGACTACCCTAACATTTTTCACCTTCCACATGCTGTACATCACGCACATAGGTACATGCAAATACTTATCTTTCATGACATGGTAGGTAGACCCGGGTAATACCCATTCATCTTTGGCCCATCCTGACAAGGACGCCTTGGACCACAAATGGGCAGATTTTGGGTGAATGCTCTGACCATTGGTAGGGTTGCCACCTTTTTATACGGCCAGAATGGGATATATTCGGGGCACACATCAGATTTTACAGGCCAACACATACCCACGGTCAGTACAATGGATAGTACTTTTGTTTTATGCCTAAATGTAAGCTTATTGTTGTAGCAGTTTAGCTGCTTCTTCTGTTTTGTTTACTTGCTTATTCTATTTCTTGTAACATGTAGGTATGTTACATACGGAAATAACTATTGTATGTGACTATTACATGAGATGTGGGACATAATTATGTCCTATGGTCGCATGATATTTTACATTTATAATAGTTTTGGTATGGACACAATTGCCCAGAGGGGGACTGTCCCTCACAATGTGGGACAGGTGGCAACCCTGACCATTGGGCTAGACTTAGCTATTGGCAGCGTGCTAACGTGGCGCGTTTCGCTTCCACTTGGTATAACTATCAACACTGTAATAGAATATGGGCACGGGATTTTAAATGTCATTTGTTCGAGGGATGTGGACTCAATATTCAGCTACGTGCATTATTGTTTGCTTCTTATTTTTGTGTTCGCAAAACTGTCTTGCATGCTTTGCATACGTTTCAGTATCCACGGACATTGACAGGTGTGATTACTATTGGAGACAACCTGTAATATTCAGCATTTTAGGTTGCACGTAAACAGCTGACAAGGCCACGCCTTTGTGCAGCACTTCGACATGCCCCATGCACTCACGCATGTTTCCTATGCATGTGGATGTGGCGGCAGTGCACCTTCATTAATATGTATATGGCACTACTGTGCCATCTCTACGCTGCACGGTTGGCGCAAGGCTAACGCCGTCCTTCTGCCAAGCTTCATGAATTCAGGGGAGGTTTAATAAGTGCTTGTCTCCAATCTTAAGGAATCTCCCCATATTTATACAACCTAGTAAATAGTAAATATAATGGTACTGTAAGTTCTTGCTGAAGTATTTTCAGGTCATTATTATTAATTCTGTCTCCTCCTTGTGCTTTGTTGGATCCAGTTTGTGCAGTTCTTTTTCAATATGATGTAATTTGATTCTAGTATCTGAAGTTACCTGGATGTCATTAGAACAACTTATCACCCCCTTTGTGGAGCCAAACTGCTTTGCATAAGATTTTGTAAATATATATGTAATCTGTTGTGTCTGCTGCACATAATTTATCAATTTGTATGCATTTAGTCTTTCCACATCTTATGTATCCATAAAATGGTTTCCTATTATGCTCAATATCTTTATATACATTATCTTCAAAATTTTTCTTGATCTTGTCTCACACTATGCTTAATTTGTTTGTCCAGCTTGTTTATTTCAGCTTTCAAGGTTGTAGTGCAGCTTCTTTTCCATTTCTCTATTTTTGTCAATCCTGTTAATCAGGTATTTTGTTCTTATGGAACTATATCCCCTGACATTGTATGCTTAGATCCTGATGTTAAACAGTTTTTTTGTTTGATTTTTTTTTGCAAGCAAACAATTTATCTTTCAAAGCTTTCCACATGCCTTCTGCAGCTTTTCCACTGAACACCTCACTCCAGTCAGTTTTACATAGTAACTGTTTTGCCTCCATATAATCTGTAATTAACCTGCTGTGCATTGGTTTAAATTTCAGTTTTGCAGAATTATCTAGCAACAAATTAACCTTTATAACCCCATGATAACTGCACATCAATAGTGGTAAAACGTGGCATGAAGTAACAGTAATTTCTTTAGGAACACAAATGGTATCTAGTATGTATCTAGGATGTTCTGTCTCCTGGTAGTTTTTACAATCTAAAGCAATTGTTGTTCCTTAACATATGCTTTGAATATTTCCTGACTGTTTTTGTTGAATCAATATTATTCCACTCTGATTCTGGTAAATGTAAGTCCCCAGCCACTATTTTTCTTCGTTCCTGTGTTTCATACAATAAATAAATAAATAAAGGTAACAAATAAGGTTGTCCATTATCACCTTTACTTTTTGCATTGCCTATAGAACCCTTTGCTAATATTATTAGATCCAATAAGAACATTAATGGTATTAAAATAAAAGATTATTAACTAACGATCCAACTCTTCACTGATGATATTTTAATAACAATAGGAAATATAAAAAATTAAATAGAACATATAATTAGTTTTATGAGTTAGTTTGAAGAAATCTCGAGCTTAAGATTTAATCATAATAAAACAAGTACATTTTTAATTAATAAAACATTAAAAAATATACAAAAATATTCTAACTTTAATTGGAATAACAATAAAATGGTTATGTCTAATAGTAAAAAAATGATACAAAGACATGTTCAACAAGTTGTTGATGCAATCTTAAGTTTAGTCACAAATTGGAACAAATTCTTCTTAACCATAGAATAAATGTTAATGCTTATTAAGATGGTAATTCTCCCTAAAATATTATCAGTTGTACAAGCTTTAGTACTATTTCCACCAAAAAATGATAAATAAGATAAATAATATTCTACTTAATTTTTTAGCATTGTAATAAACCAAAACGTTCTCTAGATTGGCACAAAAAAGGTTGGGATAATAGTAGAACAGGATTCTCTGATATCCAATTGTATGCTACATCAACAATTGTAAAAATTATAGCATTATGGTTAAATTCATCTTATGATTCAAAATGGAAACAAATACATCAAGAAATATTATTAGTAAATAATAACTATATCACAACCAGTCATAAACAAATAGTCCCTAAGAGTTTTATCTGGTTATTAAAATATTTTTGTTTAAATGGAAATGCACCCTCTTCTCAAATTCCCTATTTAAATAACATAATTTCCTCTTTCTAAAAGTTCATATATTCTGACCACTCTATTAAAGAATTAATATTTTATATGTTTCCAATTGCATATACAAATGACTGTTCAGAAACTCATAACGTCATTAAAATGCTAGTACTGAAACAACAAAGTAACTTAATTTACTGGCATCAGTAGTTGAATGGTACTGATATATATATAAAAATATATATATATATATATATATATATCATATACAAACACACACACATATATACATACACACACACACACACACACACACACACACACACACATACACACAGACATATATATATATATATATATATATATATATATATATATATATATATATATATATATATATATATATATATATATATATGCTGTTGACATTTTAAGATCCAAATACAATCATAATTCTGAGAATTGGTTAATTTTACAAATATTTACAGGCAGTATTTATTGAAAGACTACAAATGAACTGACTATTACGGTAAAAATATTTCTTACTAATGTTATTGCTGTTTGCACAGATTTAATAGTTTGGATTGTTCACAAAATATAAACATTTGTTTATCTTATGCTTTTAATCTGGATTTTTTTCCATATAATGCAATGGAGGCTGGTGTTTGAATCCAGAAGTAATTGGACTGACATTGACTTTAAGGGGTCCTTTTGTCCTGTTAATTGTGGGATAGGTCCTCCCCCAGCCCTGAAGTATCTTAATTAGGGGATTAAAGAATGAATGAATGACTGTGGCTAGATGTTTTTGAATTCAGAGGCATATTCACAAACTGCTGAATCTTGGATCTAATCTAGTTCAGTAATTCAGCTGATTCTCTACTTGTGTACATGTATGTCTGTGTGTTGTGTGTGCCTTTTCCATCTCTGTGCAATATTTTTTCTCTGTCTGTCTCTCTGTAGCACCCGTGACAGTATTAGGCTTGGAATTGTAATGAGATATATTGTTCATTGAAACTGTATATAAATCTAAGTGATAGTAAATATAGTCTAATTGCCACTCTGACACCATTTTTTATGAGAACCACCAATAAAGCCTACATCAGCTGGCAAGTGGTCCATTACTAAAGAGACATGCACAAGGATGCACACTGGTAAGGAGATAAACATTTCTATTCCTCCCTTCTTTCCTCATATTATAGTATTTTTGTATGTTGCTGTTATGGAGTTTTTAGAGGTCATCAAAAAGATCAACAACATAAAGTAAGTTTTTTTTTTTCTTGGACACTATTTCAGCTTTTTTGTATCACGTTTAAACCTTTCGCTCACTTGTCATGGTGCTGGAGAGGCAATTGGACACAGAGTATGTATAGCATATCATACGTAGTGTAGACATGCTTGCCTTAATTAATCATCAAGTTGCCTTCCTACATAAGGGATGTGTTTGACTTTATTAATAAAATGAAACTTTGTTGTGATCGATGTGGTTAGTTTGTATACTAACATAAAGTATAGCTTTGGATTGGAAGCATTGTTATATTGTTTTAGGGGATAGTCCCAGTACTCATTATATTTGAGAAATAGTTTTGCTCTGTTTGAATAATAACATGTTTGAGTTTAAAGGGGAATTGTACAAACAACTGCAGGGAACAGCCATGGGGGCAGCATTTGCCTCATGTATGCAAACTTATTCATAGGTTTGTTTGAAAATTAATATATATATATATATATATATATATATATATATATATATATATAGAGAGAGAGAGAGAGAGAGAGAGGAATGATTTATATATAGGAATTTTTTTATTAAACATGTTATAAAATATTTAGGTTTATTGATAATGGAGGTTTAGAAAAGGTGACGGAATTTGTTGAGGAATTACATCACAATAGGTTTGGAATTTGTTTTCATGGGTTACAGAAAGGCATCAAAGAAAACTAGATATAACAGTGGAAGGTGTGATAGATGGCAAAATTAAGGTAAGAATTCATAGACAGTTTCAACATCAAGATCATATATTGCATGGGGGAGTTGTCACCCCCCACATATTGTGGAATTCATACTGTATAGGGAAGTTTTAAGAGTAACTAGATTATGCAGTAATAAGGAGGAATGTTGGTGGGAGACGGATAGAACTGTTAAAATGTTTAAAAAAACAGGCTATCATAGTATTTGGGAAGGTGTTAGAAACATTACTGCCAGGTATAATAGCACCTATATGCTATTTAATAAAGAAAATAGGAAAGTTAGTAAAAGGACTGATTCTAATGTATTTATTTATTTTGTTACCAAATATATATTATTTTCAGAAAAAACAAAATTGTTAGTTTGATTAAATATTGTTGGGATATTTTGAGAAGAGATAATAGCTAAGAACACCTTTATTCCAAAAGACTGAGAATTTCTCAAATGAGGGGTAGAAACATCAAAGATTTTCTGGTACATGGTAGGTTTCATATGCCAATGTTAACTAGAAATAGTATGGTGGGGGAAGGGGCACCATCCCTTGTGGTAGATGTACACGGTGCCAGTTTGTGGTGAGACGTTTTAAACATATTAATGGTATTAGATTTCAGGAACAATGGCTCTATAGTTGTGTAACAGAAGGGGTCATCTATGGGCTTAAATGCCCATGTAAACAATTTTACATGGATAAATGAAGATAAGTTTTACAGTAAGGCTTAAGGAACATGTCAGGGATATTAGAAAGGGTAGTGAAGTAAACCCAGTTGCCATTCATTTTCAACAGCTTCATGATAGTGACCCTTCAGGTCTATAGGCAACTATTTTAGATCAAGTGCAAAAAGATTACCTGTTTTCTCAAGAAATAAAAAATAAACTACATAAAAAGGAATTGATTTTAATTCTGAAATGTAATACTCTTTTCCCCACAGGTCTCAATAGAGAGTGCAATTGAAAGTGGTTCCTTTAGTGGGAAAGATTACTTAATGAATTTATTCCTTAATCACTTAATTGTTTTATTGCTAAGATATGTATATAAGAAGTCTGTAGTCAGTGGGAATGTTACTCTATAAAGGCTTGGCTGAGCCAAGGCTCTAGGAGAATATTTTATTGTTTTATTGGTTTGTAATAAAACTCTTAATTATCACCGACCTTCTTATTTTTGGTGGTTTGTTGGATACTCCTGTGGACTTGTATTTCCATGCATACCTTAATGTTTCTCATTGTTTTGAACAATTTGCAGGCCACCCATTCCTTGTCTCCTGCAAGAGACCAAAAGCTATATGCAGCTAAAGATAGGCTGGCTCATAATCAAGTGGCAATAAGCTTGTTGGGGTCTAGCAAGTTGGAAGATATAGAAAATCATCTAAGGAGAAATAATCCTCATCCATTAGGCTTTTTGGAGACAATGGAGGCTGTTGATCTGGTTGCTTTTATCTCCAGAGATATAGAAAAGGTGATGGGCACATCCAAAGCAAGCTATCATCAGTGAAAGGGCCCACCTAATCATCTTGAGGATTCAAAATCCTGATTTACTGCGACAATTTATTATTAAGCTGATAGACTTTAATGACAAGAAAAAGATTCTTCAGAGAGCTAGAGGGCATTTGGATATTTCCAAATCTAGGATTCAGTTTACACTGGATTACAGTTCTGTACTGTACTTCAGAAGCAAAGGGAACTGAATCTGCCAGCACAATTACACTTTCCTGTGATTTTGTGGACCAATGCAATCAGTAATCTTTTTTTTTTATTTCAACAACCTGCTGAGGCCAAAGCTGCACTGTCTAAATGGAGTAGTGGGGCATTGAATAAGGACAATGAGGCCCCATGTGTAACACATCTTACACAGATGTACTGATTTCAGGTGTAAGGACATGTGAAAGGCCTGCTCCACCCTCCTCACTAAGTCTCCATAAAATAAAAAATGGAAAAGTACAGGTACTAAGCAGGTTAGATGTAATGTGGATATTCAAAAGGAGTTTTTCCAAGACTGGTATTCATCCTCAAGTTTCTCTGCAAAATAGATTTGAAGGTTTAAGTGATGGGGGGTCCTTATCACATAATAATAGTTTGGTGATGGACTTTCATATGCAAGACCCATTACTACTGGAAATTTATCAAACTGATCAGGACCACATTGAGACAGAGTTGCAAATTTATGAACTGGGTCAGGACTGGGAAAATTCATTACACATGCCAAGGTGACTTTGTTCTTACATAGGTGTACCTAATTTCATGATTTTATAAGCTGCTTTTCAAGTGACTTCTGATATTCCAGAGTAGTTGTTTTATAATACTGCTGACCCTGATTCTGTCTGGTTACAAGGGCTGGCTATTCATGCTTGAATTAATAGTACCATAATCATATTTAAATATTTAAAAATGTAATAGTTTAAATGGTAACAACTGTTAGAGGCTAATCACAGGATTTATTGCAATGGTGTTACTAGATGTCCTTGTCATTTGAAGGTATTGTGCTTCTTTCAGATATATAATTCTTATAATTCATCTTTTTACTGTTGAGTGCTCATTTTTCTGTTTATGCTTAAGATGTTATCATTTTCTTTTTTGTATTGCTTCCTTTTTTACTAAATGTCTGTGTAGCTGATTCATGTGCATCAACAAGTCCTTAGATGATTAAGGCTTGGCCAACAAATAGTAGGAGGATTGAAGCAAAGATAGGTGACTCAAAGAACTCCTTGGAACCATGCATGTCATGGAATGTACAAAGGTTGGGGACATGCTCAGTAAGGTAAGTAGTTTTAGTTGTGATTAATATGATGACATTTGTTTAGATGCAAGAAACTGAATTAAAGGATGATAAATTAGATGTATTGTTAATATTATGGAAAGGTTGGGGATGGAGTAGCACTGCTATGAAGTAGGAGATGCATTGTGACATTGATCCAGATTCATTTGGGTAGCACACTGCTGGACGAAAGGAGGGATATCAAGGGTAGGTGGTTAATTTTATTATTACATGTGATAAATGGGAATGCTTTGATAGGAAACTTTTATGGATCGAATGTTGACTTAGATCAGTGTATGAATAACTTGTTTAGGAATCTGGGTCAATTGATATGTCCTAATGCAACATGTTTCTTTGAGGGGGAGATTTCAATGTGGCACCAGACCTGATGATGGCTAGGATACCTAAAATGAAGGACACACTACCCAAATCCGTTAATTGTTTGCATTTCTATTCTACTCAATTATAGTTACTAGAGGTGTGGAGAGTTCTGCACCCAGAAGAAGTGGACTTTATGTATATGGTACATGGGGGTTAAATAACTAGTAAAACTAATCTATGTTTTTTATCTATGGATTATAGAAACTTGTGTTTCTGGAATTCTGAAGTTTGGGGATTAATAGGATAAATATGACTTGGAGGATAGATATACTAGTGTTTAAGTCAAAAGAAAATATTTAAATACTCAGGAACTGGTTAAGGCAATACATTATTTGGCTTGGGTGCAGAGGATGGATATTGGAAGGATACGTGGGAATATTTCAAAACCTTACTGAAGCTTTCCTTGTATCAGCAGAATAGAATTTCTAGAGAAAGTACTAGCACTAGACTGAAATTATTAGAGGGGGACTGAGTATAATGAGGTAGCATATAAGAGGGTTTGATGCACTGACCAGTTTATTTTTGATAATATTAAATGTCTCAAGAAAGAGTATAAAGCATTGCAGTATGCCTGGTTGCAAGGCAGGCAGGAAAATGAAGATTATATTATTGGGCTAGGTGCATTAAATCTCAAAAATTACCTGCATACAGGCTAGCAGACAGGAAACAAGACATTTCAATTACAATGATCAAAACTGTGGAAGGAAAGGTAATATACAGAACATGGGAAATTAATGAACATATGTACAATAGATTTCAGACTCTTTATTCTTTGAGTTGGGAATGAGTGTCTATTGGATCATCAAGGCTACCTACATAATTTACCTAGAGTGCAAGTTCCAGAAGCAGATAAACTTAAGTTGAATGCACCCCTGTCTTTGTAGGAAATCTAGAATGTGATTGAGGAATTGAAGCAGGGTAAAGCAACTGGGAAAG